>NC_133040.1:4922812-5226718 GCF_048771995.1 Taeniopygia guttata | reverse complement strand
CCTCTTTGCTTTTGCAAAGAGCACTTTGCTCTGACATTTTAAACCACTTCAAGAGTTGGACTTAATGATTCTGTGGGTCCCTTTCAACTCAGAATATTCTGTAATTCTCTGACAGTTTTGTCTATCATTTAATAATATCTGTACTGGATTTATGGATATATTCCACTTTGCTTCATTTGTGGTACAGAATATTGGAATTCTCAGGGATAATGCAGGGATTATGATGTGTACCACTACTGAGAATACAGGTTGGTGACGGTAAGCGCAGTACTGGAGGTGGACTCTGGAAGGCTGGCAGGATGTGAGACAGGGGCTTGAAAATGAATACATTCTGGGTGTTTGATAGTTCTTTAGGTAAAAGTAGATCCTTCTATCAGCTTAGTAGCTTGTGTGCCTGAACTCACTGATTCTGGTAGGTATTTGGGATTTCCATCTATATATTGCACTTGATCCATTAATTTCTGGAGCTGCTTCCCCAGAAAAATTATACTATTTCACTTTCTGCTGTGTAGAATAAAAGAATTTGGATGGAAGTGCTTATGAAGAATAGATGATCTTGAATGAATTAGTCTTTCCTGAAAGATTATTGTACATGATTTTTGCAGCTTGGTAAGTTTAAAAATGTAGCTGAAATTTGAGCTATGACAGGAAAAACCTGGAGCTTCGGCTCGTTCCTGTTTATGAATTCTTGGCATATCGGGCTGGCACAGCCGTAATCCCCTGGTGCTGATAAAAGTGAGGAGGGAAGAATGCTGCCTGTAGGAAGAGCTGTGTACGGGGCACCCACATTAACCCATGTGGCTGTGCCCAAAATTAATTTGTCCTATTGTTTCTCTACTTGAAATTGGCTGATTTTTACCTACACGAAAGCAGAACATGTCAGCTCTTTTTTTAATGATCTTTCCTGAGGAGAACAACTTGCCCCAGATCTCAATCTAGTTTTTTTTATTCCTGCTAAGAAGGGTTCTGTATGCTCCGTTATGAACTGCCAGATTTCAAAGTTTCATTTAACAATCAGTTGGACTGCAAGTCTTCTAAATTAAGTAGATGTTTAACCTGTAAATATTTAGTAGTTGGTGCTTGTCAGCATTTAATAGGGATTAAAAGAAAAATAATAGAAAACTTGGGAAAATTATAATTTTTGGTTGCACTAATGTAAAAGAGAATAAAGTAGTGAAATATTTACTTTCCATTTCAATTTGAGTTTATTTAAGGTTCTGTCAGGGTACTGTCTTGTTTCTGCAATTGTGAGGAATTGGGAGCTCTGTCAGGAATTAGAGTATCTTTAAGCTCTTTGTAGTGAGATATGTTAATTATTGAATGAGAAGATGTTCCTGTCTATTCAAACATATTTTAAGTGTGTGAAGCAATGTGTGAAATGAAGACTGAGCCCCCTTGCTGTGAAATGGGTGTTCAAATGAGAGTGCTCCTCAGTCTTTTCATTCTACTATGTGATTATGGCAGTAGGCAAGAAGGGAGGGAGTTGCTGCTGGAATTGCATTACAGCTGGCTTGAAGACTTCCTTGGATTTGCCCGAAGGTTATTTCTGGGATCCCTGGGCTTTGGTGAAAGTATGGGATGTGTATTACAACAATTTTATATACTAAGTAACTCCATAAACCCCAGAACTCTTGTCATGCCCGGTGGTATCATGAATGAGAGCAGCCAGGGCATGGAAAAGCAGTTCGTGAACAAGGAATAAAGGATCTGAAATGCAAGGCTTTTGGAAGGCTTTCCATTTAAAAAGCAGCAATGAATATCAAGCAGCTGAGTACCACTTATTAATAATTTGAAGTGAAATCTGAAAATGGTTAATTGCCGGTTCTTGAGCGCAGAGTGGAATTAACAAGTAGGTTCCTGTGACAGAAGACTTTATTGGAATATTAAGTTACTGAAAAGTATGTTTCTGGCTTGATTATTTTCAATAAGATGAGTAATTTGCATTTTCTTAATTGCCTAGCATAGATTATTCCCAAAGACATGAAAACAAAGTTCAACTTTTCCATTCTTTTGGCAAGAAGATGGGATTGAAAAGTGAATTCCTACTTTCTCAGCCTGCAGAATTGTTCTGTGACCCTTATATCTGACACTGGTAATTGGTGTCCAGTGATTGCCAGTTGAAGTTCAGCTTAGACAAAATAAACTTTTTCTTTTAAGCAGGCATATTAAATGAGGTTATTATGCCATCATTTGGGATTAAGGAATTGCTTCATGGGAAAATGCCAACTCCTTTTATACACATGAAGTTGACAAGAGCCTTATTGTGTCTGGGCGAGATGTCTTCATTTTGTTTTGCTTTCTTTTAAAAATAAATGTTCTTCCCACCACCTCTACTCGTTTTACTTGAAAGTTGGCTTATGGGAGTCTTTAAAAAAAATTAAAACTGATGTCCTGTTTGGAATACTGATTGCACTTACCTTTGCCTTAATTCCTCTTTCCTTCTGTGGTTTTGTCTCCACATGAACAGGGAATCTCAGTGTTGAGAGCAGGATCCAATGAGAACGTGTGTGAATTCATTACCAATTCTAGTCAAGAAATGGACCTTACTGATCCTTGTGGGTCCCTTCCAGCTCGGGATATTCCATGGATCATTCTCACATAGTGCATTTTCCCTTTTCTTACAGCTGGCAATATCCAAGGCTAAAAAGTTATAAAGAAGTCTGAAATCTACCAAAGGGCTGTAAAAAAGCCTCATGCTTTTTCATGCTTTTTGTTGTGTTATTTTATTTATATCACTCAAGAATTA
This sequence comes from Taeniopygia guttata, assembly GCF_048771995.1. Taxonomy (NCBI): domain Eukaryota; kingdom Metazoa; phylum Chordata; class Aves; order Passeriformes; family Estrildidae; genus Taeniopygia; species Taeniopygia guttata. Next base: position 5,223,972 of record NC_133040.1, on the reverse strand, counting down.
GCATCTTAATTTTGTTCATGGCTGGGAATTTTTTCTGTTGATTGCAACAAATTACCTTCTGAAAACAGTTTAGAGGAAAGACACTGATGGCAGGCAAAGCCAAGAAATTCTCTACTGAATCCATGTACTTCCTCATAATCTTTCTGCTTTCCAAATATAAGCTCAGTTTGACTGAAATAGTTGAAATTGTGAGTAATTAACCTTTAGGTTTCATTTGCCACACAACAGTTCTTGTTTTTCTCTGGTGTGTTTGTGGGAAAAGGAGTTGGTATTCCAGAGGCAATATTAACAGCTGCCTTCTGGAGGGAAATATGATGGTCCTTTGGCAGAACTGTTTCAGCAAGACCAGACTTAGAGCAAATCCAGGATATTTAAAGTGAGAGAGAACTGTGGAAGTGGAACTGCCCAGAAAGTGCTGGAAATCTGAAGCAAGGTTCCAATAGCTGGGAATCCCTCCCAATAACAGCAGAGTGAGGTGTTACTAATGAATCCAGGAGAACTATTGTGTAAAAAGGGCTTGGAATTAACTGGAGTGCTGAGAACGAATTCATGTCCAAATTTTGAATGTAAATAAAATTGATGTGTTACCACAGGCAGTTTGGTGAACCACGTAATTAGGTTTTTTCCATGAAAAACGAGACATTATGCTGCAGCAAAGGAGTATGTAAAGGATTTATATTCTAGTTATATGAAAATTAAACAATCATTAAAAGACTGTATTTTTAAAAGTACTGCTCAGGGAGGGGGGGAAAAGAAAAAAAGCCAATCAATAGAATTTATTTTTCAGCAATGTACTGGGCGATATTAGCCACAGTAGTTGATGTTTTTCCTTTAGGGAATCTCCTTTTTCAGTGAAATGAACTCACTTTTAACTGTGTGAAGTAAATCTAAGTTAGCTTGAAGTGAAATCTGCATTAATAGGGTTCATTACTAATGTTTGTATTTTGATGTATTGAGTAATTCTAAGAACACAGGGTAAGCTCTACTGGAAAATTTAGACTTTAAAAATAGATGAAATGCCACCTTCTGTAGAAAATTATTAAAAAATTGCATACAACTGTATTTCGGTAATGGCGTTCTTAGAATAATTAATGAACTTTAAGTGACAATGACGGTGCTGGATTGCAAACAGAAAACACAGCTCTGCTGATGTTAACACATCATTCCTCTTAAGAGAGAAATGGTTTTCATTATATAAAGTCACTTTCTTTATAATGAAGTTCCTGTTAAAGGTCATAAATCTTTCTACAGAATTCTTGTACCCCAAGCCTGAGATTGGTTTCATTTTAAGTGGGCTTCATTATACACCTGCACTTACTTATCCTGGGATTTGACTGTAATCTGCAGGACAAGTACCTTGGATACCTGGCAGTGTGTCCGTGTGGCAATTCCAGATGTGATCCATGGCTCGGGTGTCAGTGATCAGCCAGGAAAATGGCAGGGAAGCAGCTTTGGAAATGTGAAGTTTGTTCCTGATGTTCATTGAAATGTCAGGGCCCTGAAACTGGACTATAGCCTTTCCGAAGAAGCAAACAAAACCCTATTCCTGTGTGGAATGAAGAGGAGGAGCAAGTGGAAAACAACTGAGTACATGGGATATGTTAAGAATGAGGGTGGAATCTTATCTTTGCTCTTTGCCCATGGGAAGTGGGGGTTTCTAAAGGAAAAGGCTGGAGTTGTGCTGTTAGTTAAATATTAGTCTCTTGGTAAAAAAAAAACTATACAAGCAAACCAAGTGCCCATGTGTTGCAGTGACTCTTATAATGATAAGTAGAGGTTTGAGTGGAATGGTGTAAAATTGATTTTCCAAGGCTGAAATTCTCAGTAGTTTGAAATGAAGGGAGAAGCCAGAGGAAAGGCACGCTGCAGGGTGGGCACAGCTGAAGGGCTTTTGCCTTCTGGTTGATGTAAACCACTCTTGGAGCTGAGCAGAGGCAGCAGGAGCTGCAGCCCTGGTCAGGGTGCTCAGCCTGGCTCAGCAGCAAAGGCTGCACTGCTGCTTTGGTCGCAGCAGCGCCCTGCAGCTGCCCCTGTGCTGCTTTAGCTCAGGGCTTCTGGGAGCCCGGTGCAGTTTCAGTTTCTGTTCCTGTTCTGTGCTGAGGGCTGGGAGCTCCCTGAGCTGCCTCTGCCTCTTCCCAGCCCTGACTCTGCCTTGGCACAGGCCCAGTGCTGGGCTGGCCCCTGGCCCAGCCACCGCCGGTGTTCCCTGGCTGTCCTGACAGCCATTCCTGCTCTACCTTCATAGTCTGCTCCTCCTGCACAGTGTTTGCCAGGATTTGCACCAAATCCTGGCATATTTATTGCTTTGGAATAGTCAGTGAGCCACAGGAGTCAAACTGAAATGCTTCAAATTTCTATAACAAATTGGTGGGTGGATCATACAAATAACAAGGCAAAAGTAGCACCTCAAATTCCTTGAGAAATTGAAATATGAATTTACTATATAAAAGTGCTTATATTATTAAACTTGGTCTTGGAAAGAAGAGCAGAAGGTGGTAGGTGTGTCAGTTTCCAAGCAGGAAATAAATATCAGATTTGCAATAAAACATTTCTATTTTGTAGTTGTTCCTTGACATTCTGGTTGCTTCTGAAACACAAGAAATAGAACATTTCCCACCAGGGAAACTTCCAGTCATAGGTCTTTGTACAGGATTTTTGTTACTGGAATGCCTTTAAGAATTTTGTACTTACTCTTTAAACTCTCTAAAGAGATGGGAAGTATGGACAGTGTTATTGTGTCAACAGGGGAGCAGCACGGCTTGGAGTCTGGGTTTATGGTTCTGGGGAGCTGGAAGGAAAATCTCTTGGCCCCTTTGGAGTTTGACACAATTTATTCTGTGCAATACTTGGCTACATATGTCAACAAAATTCCCTGGAATCTGTTCCCAAAGGCAGCTGAAGAGGAAGTGTATGGTGTTTGTCTGCCCTGTCATTTTTTTGGTCTCTTCTATATGAAAAGGATGTGATTTCTGATATTATGGTAGTGAGCAGTGTGACTGTAAAGCAAGTTTGGCTTCTGTATTTGAGTGATGTCCTCTGCTCTTATTAAGGGATGGAGGTGATGGAGGACTGTGCTGGGATAGAATGGAGAAGGGTTTAACTGACAATCCTGCCCTTTCCAGAGATATTCCTTAGAGTTCTACCACTTTAACTGGCTGCTGGTCAGGATTAATCTGTGTTCCTGACAAAAGCTTTATAGGTTTTCTTTAATGTGTAATTGGCTTATTGCAAGATAACATTTTATTTTTTTGTACTAACATTATAGTTTGAATAACTTGCAAGTAACTTAAGGATTCTCTTGCCATCCCTAACAGCCCTGAGTTGGGAGACTAATTTGGATTTTCTATGCAAAGCAAAGTCCTATTTCCATTGCTGCACCATACTAAAATAAATGAACTAAAACTGGGGTGTCCTGAAGTGGTATCACCATCGTTGCGGCTGCTTCTCTGATGGTGTTGATGCTTCCAGCTTCAGTAAGGCCCACTGGTCCTCTGCACAAACCTATGGCATTTATACCCAGCAGGGTTTTGCAGTCCAAATGGAGGAGTTCCCACTTGTTTATTCCTGTTCTTTGGGTAATAGTGTATTCAGGAACTAATAAGCAGGTGAGGTAAAGCTGAGAGTAACAAACAGCAGCGTGCTTGAGAGAGCTCCCCAGAGAGCCTTTGTACCTGGACGAGCTGTCCTTGGAAGTGGAAAACTTCCAGACAGATATCCCTTGTCCCAGGTGTATGTGGAGTTATGGCTCAGTCCCTCTCTGCCTTTTTCCTAAACTAAACCAGACTGCAGGAAGCATTATTTTATTACTATTTCTTTTGCTGTAAACCGCAGTTAAGGCCTGGAAAGTGTGAAGAAAAATGTTTTGCCTGCAAGACTGTTACTGCTTAGTCTCAAAAGTAATGCACTCTAGTACTGAAATTCCTAATCCCTCCCCTTTTGGGATAAGGGCTTCTGCCTGGCCTTGTCCTGGGAGGTTCCCAGTGAGCCCACAAAAGGGTAATTGGTGAGCAAACATTACACTCAGCACTGTTTGCTTGTCCTGTCCCTGACAGCTGCTGTAGGATGGCTGAGCCTGGAGGTGAGACACTGCTCACATTCAAGGGCTCAGATTATTGTGTAGGAACAGCAGAGACAAAAGATCTGGGTGCCCAGAGGTATGCTAAATATATATTTGTATTAAAAAATCATTACTGCCTTAAAAATAAGTGACTTTTGAGTTTAATATGAATTTACATTAGTTCAGTTTTCTGTTCTTCAATGAGTTCTTGCAATTGTTTTACACATTTATTTATTCCTGTGTAGTAAACACACCAACAAACCTGTGTTATAAATCCCCTAGAGAAACGTTAATTTACTTAATTTTCCCTCTTCAGGTACTGACTACAGTTTACATTTTGTTATTAATGCACTGAACAGGAGTTTCTGTAAGTTTCTGAAACTCAAAATGTTAAAATTAAGCATCAACCCCAAACTGCTGCTTGCTCCCTCTTTGGGATTCCTGCTTGTGCTCCCCAAATGCTGAAAGAAGCAACTCAGTTTTTTTCGTAGCTTCTTGTGAATTTACTTGCTTTGTTTAATTGTCATGTAATCACTTCACTGAAAAAGTAGAGACCTTGGATTACTGGTACATTGGGAAATCTGGAGCTCTTCATTGTCCAAGATGCCATTTTCTGGAGCTGGGTGAAATACCAGGATATCAGAGCTGTGATGCTGATGTAGCCAAAATAAGAGGGGCTGTGGAAGGAGCTGCCCACAGAGAAGGCTCTGTGATTCATTTCTATGTGACTTCAGAATCTTCCTGTGCTCAAACTGCTGAGCTTGGGAGTTCTCTGCTGTCATTTGTCTTTGTTTTAATGGGATTAAGTAATTATGTGTGCATTTTCTTTCAACTAACCAGCCTGATAAAAGCAGGCACAACTGAAGAGCCTATAAATTGTCAGCTCTTCTGTTCCAGCAGAAGTGCTTTGATGGCTCTGCAGATTTTATGTCTTGGTGCATATATTTAGCTGCCCTGCTAAGGTGAGTAAGACTAGAGAGTAGTTTATGTAATCGATGAGCTGAGGGATCCCTTGGGAATGTGCCTGGGGGAAAGTGGATCTCAGCTACAGGGCAATTCTAAAGGAGAAATCCCTGGCACTTCCAAGCAGAAATAGAAGCTGTTCTCCCAAACACTGCATTAACTTCATTGAAACTAATCATGTCTGGTATTGATACTATGGCTGTATCAGTCTTGGGCTCAAAGTTTGCTGCTGCTTTGCAGAACGTCTGCCTGTGTCCTGCAGCTATTAAGACTCACTAGCTTTTTGCAAGTTTGACATCCATCTGATTTTTCAAGTAGGAACTGCTCACTGTATCATTACATCTGCAACCCTTTGTGTTTAATGAATTCATCAGGTGTTTGCTATGTGATATCATCAAACCACTTAATTCTTTTCAGAACTTCATTCTTTCTGCATGGCGTGTTTATGCATTCAATTTTATCTTTACTATTAATTCAAATTAAGTCTCGGTTTGAGAGTTTATGTAATCACTTTAATGAAGTGGCTGTGCCTGCCTTCTTGTTTATTTTAAATATTGGTCTGGGGAAGTAAAGGTTTTAATATATTCCAAATTATAACCAGCAGTAACTATGCAATAGTCCTCTATTAATTCAGTTTTAAGAGCTCTGCATATAAGATGACTTTTACACTATTGTGCTGTCTCATAATTTCATGTGAGAACAGGCTGATGTTAATTTGTTTTCCTGTTAGTCCATATATGTCAGAGGCAAAATTTGTCATCCCTCTTCTGGCTTGAAGTTGTGTTGTCAGCAGATCCACTTCTTTTCTGGAGTTTCCCTATTACACTTAACAATGCAGTTTCTGCATTTTTGGACTTATGGCCACTTAATCCCAGGTATCAATTTAAATTAACGTGTTAGGATGAGAAATTAATTGCTGCATCCTAAAAATTACTTTTCTTGTCAGCTGTACAGTTTGTTAGAACCTTTCTGTGGTTACTTTGCACATACTAAGTGGTCTTGATTTAAGAACAGTGATCTGTAATGGAAATCCACAACTTCCCAATGCCTGTGGGGCCAATAATCAGTCCAGCCCCCTTGTTTGCCTGTCTTACACATGGAACTGTTTGTGTTCTGGTTTCCTTGTGCAGTGGACAAGTTCTGTGGGAATGCTGAACTCTCAGATCCTTAAACCTTCCCTCACCTGGCTGTCTGCAGTGGTTTGCAAACCATACCAGTGACTGCTCTTGCTTTGGGATCTGGAGCTGCAGATCTGACTGGAACCAGGAACTGGGAGCTGCCTCAGCCAAAGCTTTTGTGTTCAGCTTTTCCCCCCGGCCACCCGCTCTAAGCTGTGAGGTTATCCAGGATGTGTGTCCAGGATGTGGAATGGAGGAGGAAGAGGAGGGAGCCCTGGTTTGAGTGCTGTGCTGAACAAGCAGGCAATGCAGATAGTGAATGGAAGGGAAGGCTGGTTATTGCTCCACCTTGTCTCTGTGTTGTGGGAGCTGGGGAAGTTGGAAAAAGGAGACAGAGCTGGTGTGGAACTGTTTTAAACCAGCAGAGGAGATACCCAGTTTCCCCTCCCATTGCTCACACTCCTCCCAGCTAAGTATTTCTGCTAATCTTCACATGATTAAGAATGTTGGATGGTGACACAAAGAACTCTACAAAGTACTGCTTAAGGATATCCCACTGTGTGCATTTGATGCCACATCTGGGATGAGATTATAAATAAATAAATGAAAAGGAAAAAGAACAAAAGAAAATACAACCCTGAAATCCCATGAACTGTAGCTTTTTAAAGCCTTTGAATATACAGTGCTTGAGGAAAATGGAAGAAGTTAAGATATTTTGTACAAATATATTAGAAAAGAATACAGAATACATTTGGAGTACAAAGACTCCCAGAGTTTTATTGGCTGTGGTTGTTGTCAGTGTTAACAAAACACACTGTCAGCATGGCCCCGGTCTGTCACTGTGACATGTTGAGCATTTGCAGATGTAAATCCCCATCATATGTCAGAAATCTGACATTTTGCAATCAAATAAAAACACCAGAAACTTGGTATTCACAGAACTTTCTGCCATGTACCATAACTCTGGCCATAGCTTCTGTTCAGCATTACAGCTGCCCAGTGGATAAAGGGAGTTTTCAAAACCATATGTGCTGTGAAAATGGGGCTGCTTTTGTAATGATAGTTTATTTAATGGGAGCTTTGCAAAGAATTGACTGTGCTGTGCAGTGTCCAAGAGGGTGAGACACAAAGGAAGTGGCAGGCACAGCCATCATAACCTGAAATCCCATCATCAGATTTTTGTGGAAGTGGATTCTGTTTTTCACAGGTCAGTATTTCATTGATGACAAAAGAACCCATTTTGTACATACCAGAAGGGGCAGAGTGATGAGAATTGGTGATTGCCCAGGATTTATTGTTTCTCAGTACCAGTGTGATAATTTGGTTTGTCACTCATCTGCAGTGGGTCCATTGCATGGGTGGCACAAGGTCCTGGTGCTTCTTCCCCTCAGGAGACACCGTTTGTTGTGACAACAGGTATTTGTGTCACATACCCTAGTCTGGGTGTGTGAGGGACGTGTTGCACCCTGACCTTGGTGTGCGAGCACAGCAAAAGTGTTCAGCTCGTGTGGCTGAGCTGAGCTGAGCTGGCTGTGCCAAGTTCCTCCTCTGCAGGGTCGGGGGCAGCAGCCACACGGCTGCAAATCACCCCTAAATGCTGGGAGTCGCTGTGTTTCAGCATAGCTTTGAGGCTTGAAGAGATGTAGCCACTGGACGTGTGTAGGTTCTGACTCTGGATGCACATTTCCTTCTGATTCCATGGATTTTCTCTGAACAGCAGTGGTTCTGTGAAGGGCTGCCTGTGCTCCTGGCCCATCCATTATGCTAGACCATCAACCACCCTTCTCTCTCTGAGTTAATAAATATTTTAACATTTCATCAATATTTATTAAATAAAAACCTACCAGCACTACGGAATCCAAATGTAAAGGGACTTTTTTGGCTGTCATCTGGAATAGAATTGGGAAAAGATAAGAAGCCTTTAGTGCCTCTTGGATTCCTCTCTGATTTAGCCTTATAGGAAACGTGGTAATGCTTGGCTTTGTGTTCTGGTTTAAAACAAAACCACTGGATTCTCTGATTTACATAGCAGAAATTATTTTGCCATTATTGTATTTACTTTAGTATTTCCTTGTGTATTTGTTAGGCAAATTAATTCCTTGTTAAATGGCTGGGAAGAGGATTTCAAAACACTGGGATTAGTTTCTTTCTTTTGGAAGAAATAGTTAACAAATAGGAAAATGCTCGTGGAGAGCCGAGTTTCTGGCAAGCCCCGCCGGTACAGAGTGTACTGAGCTGGAAATGTTGCCGAGTTAGCACAAACTGTCTGATATAAAAAGCACGTTTTTGTTATAAACACTGCCTGCTCAACAGAGTTGTTGGTCTTACAGAACAGCTTTAAACAGGGACTGTTGCTTTTGAGTAATATTAAATATTTGTCTTCTGGTAAATGTTTTCTTAGGAAAAATCACTGTAGATAGCAAACAAACCAATTCTTTTATTATCCAGTATAAGTGCATTTGAACTTCCTTGTTTTTATCTTGACTGTTTCACTTGAATTTATATGTTTTTGGAGGGGTTATTTTTCACTTGAAAAAGTTTTGGGTTATTTTTCTTCAAAAAAAAAAAGTATTTGTACAGGTGTCTTCAGATTTCAAAACAGGCTTTGTTCTTTCTGAGCTTTGTCTTGTTGTTTTTCTGGCTTTGTACTGACACTTTGTGGCTGTTTCTGTGGTGTTTCAAGTGACAGGAGTCACAGCAGCAATGGAAAATAGCAACTTAAATAAACATTTTCAGGAAGCATAAAGCAGGGTGAATGTGGAAACCTTCCCCAGCTCAAACCCTGTACAAATGTTCTTTACAACTCTGCCCTGGGAGTGGATTTATAGGAGAGAGATATGAGGCTTTTAGTTTTATTTTATGTGGATTTTTTTCAATAGTAAATGCTGTGAACAAGATGTCTCTAGACATTGTATTTTGTGAACAATCTGGTGGGCATTAACTTATAAGCATCAAATTTTCTTTTTATTGTACAGGGTGATTGGTTTATTCTCAATTCTAGGCTGTGTCACAATTCCTCACTTGATCCTGCAGTGTATAAATTACTTTTTTCGAGCTGTCTCTGTGTGCGCAATCAAGGAGGTGATGTCATCTTTTTTTTTTTTTTTCTTTTCTTTTTTTGTTTTGTTTTGTGTGGTAGTACATAGTAAGAACAGGATGGAAAAAAGATAATTTTGAAGCCAAGTTCCATTTTTTTTTTTTAGCTATGAGAGCTGGTTTAGAGTCAGGGGTAATAATTTCTATCTGTGTGAAGATTTGTGGCTGTGTTAGAAGAAGAGCACAACACATTAATTTAAAACTTCTCTTTAAAATTCCACCCCAGTATCCCATCTATCCCTGCAGTTCCCCATGTGGGAAGCAGTTCCCCATGCCCTGTCCCTCCAGGCCCTTGTTTCATTTAGGTCATCTCTGAGTGTCCACTTAGAAGAAACTCTTTGGAGGGCAAAAAAGCATAGAAGGGAAGCTTTGGGTTTAGATCATAACTGAGCAACGTGTTTATCCTCTCCTTAACAACAAGGCAAATCTAATTACTTAATGCTTAACCAATGAATCAAAGTAAACTTTAATCCATGCCTTTTCTTTTGTGCAAATTAAGTGGGCATGTCGTTATTTAAATATCCAACAAGATTCTGGAAATTTTGATTAAACCTGCTAAGAAAACCTTGTGAAACGCAGGAGAGGTGAAGGAAGAATTACACTGCAATTGAGCATAAATAATTATTTTTATCAAACAGCATTGCTCAGTAATGATGTGTGTGATTATATTTCTTTTCTTCTTTGCTTGTTTTGTTGGGGTTCTGTAAGTCAGTCTCCTGCTGCCTGTTCTGGAGAGATGCTGTGCAGTCAAATACTTTTTGAGTAAGAAAAAAAGGAACTTGTTTTTTGCTGATAATCCAGCCAGACATTAAGGGAAGAAAATATCAAAAGGAAACTTATTAGTAGTCAGCCAGATTTTTTGGAAATGAAAGATTTGGAAATTACAGGTCAGTCTGAAAGGAAGTTGGAAAACTGTCGTTCTCCCTGTAAAACATGGCCTTTTTCACTTTAAATGCTGCATTTTGAGAGCCCCTGGCTGTTTGTCCTTGCACACTCACCCTATGTGGATTCCTGTGCCACTGGGTAAATGATTAGCAATGGGAAAATGTTACACAAGAAATACTTTGGAATGTTAATTGTAAATCTAATTATTTCCTTCTAAAATGAACCTGAAGCAAATTTCTAGTAACTGTTATTAGGAGGAATGAGAGGTGGGAGTATAAAGTAGCTGAAACTTGGGGTAGTTGAAAGGGGATCTGGTGATTTGGGCAGAAAGGAGACTTTCCACTGCAATTTCTAAGATGTTTTGGAAGATAATTGAAAGAGAGATTTTGTTTCAGAATACTCCCTAGCTTTATTTTACATGTGTTTCATGGAGACACACAATCATTTAGGTTGAAAAAGACTTTTGAGATCATCTTTTGCAGCTTACAATTGATCCCTGATCCCTCTCATGGGATCAGGTTGTGAAGCTGATGCATTTCTCCTCAGAAATAATTTTAATTAAACTGTTTGAATTTTGCATCAAAAAATCTATTTGAAAAATTGAAGGAAATGCAGTTTTGGTTTCCTGGGTTTGGTGGGGGGATGTGTGGGCAATCACACATCTTGTGTCAGTCAGTGCTCATTTAGTGGATGAGTACAGGTGGGTCAGAACTTGCCTCCTCTGACAACCAGTTAAAAACTCGATACACAGAAAGCTCACAACACGCTTCTCCCGTCAACAGCTCACACCTGATTTGAAGTTTTCAGCTCCTCTCTTTTTAAATTTAAATACCTTGAAATTTATTGGCCAATGTAATATAATTTCAGCAGTAGCCATGTGTGAGTGCAAGAAAGGACTCACAAAAGATCTCAGGGAAACTTTAAAATTAGTGACAAAACTGAAAAATAACAATTTCAAGGAATGCTTGCTACAAATTCTCTTGTTTTGCTATTAGTAATTTAGAAACTCATTTGCTGTTTTCTAAAATAGATGATAAACTATGCAAGTAAGGGCTTTGCAAAACAGAAGTTGTGCCAAAGCATAAACAGTTGTGTATTTGTATCCTTGTGTGTCTGCAAAACCGGGAAGTCAGGATTATCCTTCCTGTTTCAAGTGGGACATAAAACTTACCCTGAATTCTTAGTGAATATCTGGAGCTCTGTGTGTGTTAAAGGTGGATGTAAGAAGTGCTGATGATCATGGAGAGGAATAAAGTTGTTCTAAATTGGGTTAGAAATTACTCCTTCCCACCCCCTTTCAGTGTTTGATATAAAAAAAGAATCTGGTAGAAGATCTCTTCGTTCATTCTGCCCCAACAAACCACAAGAAGAGAAGCTGTTTTTAACTAATGACATACTGAGTAGTTGTCTTGCCAAAAAAACTTTTTCCTTTCAAACTGGAAATAGTTCTTTGTTCTGAAATAATGATCTTTGTTATCTGCATCACTTTTCTTTTTCCTCTGAAGCTGGTCCCTTCTTCGTGGAAGTTTATTTTCGTAAGGCTTTTCCAGATTTAGGAACTGCATTTGATGACTCATAGGTTTTTTTTCCCTTTGCTTTCTGCCAGGTAGGAGCAGCTGTGTACTTGGTAATTAGTTTACTCTGCTTAACCACTGTGCTCTCACTGTATTCTGGCTGAGGGGGAAAAATGCTGCATTTTTCTTCTGTTGATTTTTTGTGTTCAGTCTACAAAAGCCAGTTTTACCAAGCCCTTGAAACAGCCAGAATATTTAAATAGAACATTAGAGTAAAAGGAGGGCTGTAGAACTGCTGTAAATAATTCTTTTTTTCACCCCTTCTGTGTTCACTTTCTCTGGACATGGTCGTTCTGGACAGTATTGTAAGAGCACAGAGGCAACAAAAAGCAGATGGTTACTATAGTTTCAGTGAATGGAGCCAGTTTTACTTGGCTGAAGGTATTTTCTAATTTCTGTCCTCTTGCCTAACATTCATGAAAGGCCTTTCTGAACGCATTGAAGTCCTGACTGTTTTCATATAACATTTGATCTCTTTTACCTATAAAAGCACAAGGACCATCTCTGATGTTTTTAAGTACATCCTTATGCCTAGGGTTTTATTGCCACTGTGGTTGACTCACATCTGTGGAGGAGCACAACCATTTTCCTTATGCTTTGTCCAGAGAAGCTGTAGCTATCCCTGGATCCCTGGCAGTGTCCAAGGCCAGGCTGGATGGGGCTTGGAGCAACCTGAGATAGTGGAAGGTGTCCCTGCCATGGCAGGGGGTGGCACTGGATGGGCTTTAAGGTCCCCCCAACCCAGTCCGTGGTTCTGGAATTCAGTGACAAACAACACCTGTAACCACGGGCAGAGTTGGATACACTTGAACTTCAGGAAACAAAGCAGCAGCCACAGCTTCCTCGTGCCCAGCTGGGCTGTGCTATGGGAAATTAATTGGGATTGCGGAGGAAGTGATTAGATGACATTTTCAGGAAGCTGCAGTATGCCTGTGGTCATCTAGGGATGATGGTGAGGATGAACCTGTGTTATGATTAAACAGACACTTGAAAATGTGAACGTTTGCTGTAATTTCATTAAATGAGCATCTCTTGCAGCCTTGTTATTTTAAAGCTCATTTTACAGTGCTTAAATCGGAATTTGCTTTGCAAATTGCTTAAAGCAAACCATTCTCCTTGTCCATATGTGGCTTCTTATGTTGCGAGATTGTAATGTCTTTTGTTTGAAACTTGCTGTGTCCTGCCCCAATACTTTGTCAGGTCTGTGACAGCCGATTTGGTAGCTGTGAATAGGTGTGAACGAAACTGAAATTCCTGTCACTTGAGAGGCTCAGGAGGAAGAATACTCAGCAACAGCCTCCTCTCCACCAGGATGACAGACCTGCACAAACATCTACCAAGGAGAAATTGCAAGAGATGGCCGTTGCAGTATCTGCAGCTTTTTCTTTTGCTTAGTGTTTAATATTGAAGCCTGAAACAGGTAGAAGAGTTTCTGCAGAGCATAAGGGCTGACAGCAGCATCCCCAGGTGGGTCTGTGCATTTTGTCACTGCCAGATGCACATGGACGTGCTTTGTTCCCGTTCCTAGTGTTGTGGAGCAGAGTTTGACAGAAATGATCTATTTTAGTGTGTGCACACAAGTGCAGGTACCAGTGTTCAGGCAGAGAGCTAAAAATTATAGCTTAAATATTTGATTTAAATTCCATGGAAGTTTCATGAAATTTGCTTGACTTTCTGAGAGCAAAACTGCAAAACACTCGAAAAACAAAGTCCAAGAGAATTTTTGTGTCTTACGTTTGTTCAGTTCCTCTCTCCACACCCCCTGTGCCTTGTTTTGAACATCCCATCAGGAGTTTGGCATCAGGAGAATCAAAGGTGATATTTTACAACGTCTCTGACTCTAAGGAGATGTGGCCAGTGGGGCTTTGGGGTTTGTTGTAGTTGTTTTCTTATTTCTTTTCCCAACCCTTATCTCCTTGCTGCCTGATGGCAGGAATTTACTGCAGAGCTCTGACCTCTGCCCTGCTGGCCCAGGCACAACCTGGAGTAACACTTTAAACCCTGAGTAGCTCTGTAGTAGTTGGCAGACTTGTGGAAAAGGATTTTTGTTCAGAAGCCATGCCCAAAAATATTTTTCAACTTTTAAAAAAACATTCATTATAAATTCAGGTGTTTTAATCAGAATTGGTGTTTACTGTGGCATCACTGCAGTATTTCCTCTCTGGAATTGCTGAGGTTTTTAGCTCATGGCTTGAGTTCTTAAGCCATAGGGAAGCAGAAACCCTTTGGCTGATATTTTTTAATTACTTTAGTAGCTGAGGAGTGTTTTTATGTATCCACATAAATATATATATTTAATATATAAGAAAAGCAACATTTGGTTGGAGTACTAAGCATCTGTTGTGCTTCAAATTCAATTAGCAACTTGACATCTTCATAAAAATACCCAGGACTGTTCATGGTTAATGAGTATTTAATTTTATTAAGGTGCACACTTGGAGTGTGTGTGGGCATGTGAATCCAGAAAATACTTGGAGTTTTCTAATTGTATGCTATTCATACTATATTAAAAATCAGAGATTTTAGTATTGCTCTGCACTGTGCATTGTGACTTTGGCATTTCTCAGGTGTTCATTTTGGCAGTGGTGCTGTTTTTTGATAATTTTTTCAGTATTTGAATTGGCTCATAGAATCAAGAGGAGTAAACAATCCCAACTATTTTAAATTACAGTTATGATTTGTTTTTTAAGACTGGATGAAAATCAGCTTACACCTCCTTTGTGCCAACACGGGAATAGCAAGTAAGAAAAGAATTACCATTTAAAAAACAGTGACTGTGAAAAGTATGCAAGTAAGTTGTTTTTGATTAATTGATACTACCTTGAGCTAATGGGACTTTATATTAAAAATTATTCCTTACTTTAGGGAACAGAGTTTTACTTGATAGGTGATATTGTGACTCTAATAGTGCTTTTGCTTTAGAAAATTGTCAGTTTTGTGTCTTTTGTGCTCTCTATAATATGCCAGCATAATTTGGCATTAATCTACCTGGATTTTTTTCTTATCTTCTTGATCTATAAGAAAAGACAGAGCAACTGGAATGGTGATAAACATAGGAGAGGTGATGTGAGCTGGGAGCTGGAGCAGGACGGGTTGATGGCTGTGAGGCTGATGGCTCCTCAGGGAGGACCCTGGTGATAAAAGGTTGGGAAGAGTGGCTGATCCCCTGAGGGCTGTGCAGCCCTTCACAGGTGGGAGGTGGGAGAGATGAGCTGAGAGGAACCTTTGGAAATCCCACAAAGGCAAATGCAGGTCCTGCACCTGGGCAGGAACAAGCCCAGCACCAGCAGAGGCTGGGGTGACCTGTGGGAATCAGTTCTGTGGAGAAGAGCTGGGGTGCTGGGGCAGGAGTGTATGTGAATACGTGGGGTGGAATTTTAGAAATCAGCCGTCCTGTCTGAGACTGGAGGCTTTGGAGAGCTACAAAAACACCAGAGCAGTTGCAGCTACAAAAGCCAACAGAACAGTTATTTTGTTATAGAGAATGAGCAGGATAGGAAATAAGGTGAATTAGCAAACAGAGATGACCCTGGTGCTTTGTAGGTATAAAAATACTCAAAGTTCACTTGTTGTCTTGAATTTTCCACCCACACCTTCCCCTATCTCAAAATTTGACTTTAATAAATGCTGTTTATACCTCTGGCTAGAAGCCAGGTGGACACTTCTGAGAGAAACTGGTGCCAGGACAGGAAGATCCTGCAAAGGATTGCTATTTCCACTTAAAAGGTTGGTTAGACTCAAACACTGAGGAGGCTTTACGCAATCTGTGGGGAGGGAAACAAATGATTCAACAGTGTTTCCAGTTAAGAAAGTTATAAACTATTCCTGGCCTTGTCCCTTCCTCTTCAGGGAGCAGCTGTTCAAACCCAACCAGGCAAAACTTGAGCAGCTTATATAAACCAGGTGGCATGAAAGGAACTTCGGTGTGCAGAAGAAAATAAGTTTTGTCTCTAGGCAAACAGATTGGTGCAGGTTTATCTGTGGCTCTGTGCTCCTGTAGACCCCAAGAGCAGCCAGGTGCTGATAACTATCAAAGAGAGCTGGGGCCAGGTTCCTAACCCAAAATACAGCCTTTAGCCCAGATCAGAACCTGAGATGGTACTTTGGAATCACAGAGCTTGGTCATTCTGTCTTGTACAGCAATCCTGAAATATTCAGAATTCATGCTTTTACTGCTGAGTTGGATTCCCAGCAGGCTGGGGCTGGATGGAGCAGGGGATGCTGAGGGGTTCATGACTCTAGTTTGGGAATTCCTGTTCAACCCTGCCAGCCTGGCCTGGAGCTGCACACCCCAGTCCTCACATGCTGAAATGAATCAAACTTGTTTAGTCTGCTTGAGTAACCAGCATTCCTGGGGTCAAATAAAAATTCTCTGTGAAGCAGATGGAGCAGTTCAGTCCTAATTGCCCAGCTTGCTTCAGGTTTCCACAGCTCCCTTTTTTGTGTAACATCAGCTTTTGGAAAGTCAAAAAGAGAAAAGAAATTAATAGATAATAACTAAATCCATAAAATATCAAGACACTGAAATAACACAGTTTTATTCCTGATACCCAGAAGGCAAAAGTTTATTAAGGATCTGCTGGAACTTCAGCTGTTTTCCTGCTTAGTTCTGAAACGGTGTCACAGGGTTTTTCCTGTTGTTAAGACCTGGAAGACTTTGAGGTTTACAAATATAAGGGGGAGTAATTGCAAGGTGCTGTACTGTATTTATATTGGTCTTTTAATAAGTAATAAAATTACAGATGGACCATGATAGGAAAATAACTTGCTGCAGGAAAAATTCCTCAGGTTACCTGGTTATTCTCAATATCTACTGCTGTGATTTAGTACGGGAAGACGGACAACAAGCCTTGTCTGAATAACAACATAGCAATGTTTTGCTCTCTTCCTGAGTCTACTCTCGAAAGATCAGTGATTGACAAAGATAAAGGAATTTTAAGAGCTCTTTTGGTTATTTCAGAGAAATTTTAAAAGGGAGAAGGGATTGGGGTGATTAGGAGGCTGTCATTACCTATCATTTTCAGTGCTATCTGTTGTAGCAAAAATGATAAATGTGCCCTGCTGATGTTTAATTTTCTGAGTCCCTCAGCTGTGAGTTGTGTTCCCATGATGTCCTGCCTGTTGCTTGCTGGATGTGCTGGAACAAAGAGCTGAGCCCTTTATGAGAATGACCACAAATGAGTTCATTGTGTTTTATTTGGCTCAGAGTAAAAGGGATGAAATTCAGGTTTGATATAGAAAATACTTCTTCCCTGTGAGGGTGGAAAAGTCCTGGCACAGGTTTCCCAGAGAAGCATAGTAAATAAAGCTTTGGAGTCCTTCATTTCTGTCCCGTTACTTTTCCATAAGTTCTGGTTTGGTTTTCAGAGTGCCACCTTCTCAGCTGGTTGCCATTCATGTCCTGCTTTCTTTCCTGCCTTCCTTTGCTCTTTTTCTTCCCTCCCAGTGTCTCTCTTTACCTGTGGCAGCTCCCACCCAAAGACTGTCCCCTGATTTTTTTCCCCCCTCAATCAGGGTGCTGCAGGGCAGCTGAGGCCGTGGGGCCATGTCGGGGCCAAGGCCAGCCAGTGGCTCCCTGGGGCCCCGCGCATCGGCCGGCCCAGGCTGGGCCTGCGGGCGCTGCTCCTGCAGCTGCGGCGCCAGGCCGGGCAGCTTGTGAGGGCAGCCGGCTGCTGCCTGGGGCCCGGGCTCCCGGCTGGGGAGCTGTGCAGCCGGTCCGGGCCCTGCAGCCCTGCCTCGGGCCCTGCAGCCCTGCCTCGGGCCCTGCAGCCCTGCCTCGGGCTCTGCAGCCCTGCCTCGGGCCCTGCAGCCCTGCCTCGGGCCCTGTTGGCCCACGGAGGCGTCACCGAGCAGGAAGGGAAGTGAGGCACAGAGTGACTCTGGTGCCCGGCCCTCAGCCCAGGCCTCTTGAGGGACGGGCACTGGCAGCCTTTGGGCTCTGCCTTCTCCTTCTACAGCTCGAGGATGCTGACTTCCAATCATCGTCATCCTCCCACAGCAGGGGAGTGGGCCTGAAGCTAAAGATGTTTCCATGTTCCCAGCTGTCCTGTGTGAGGTCTGTGCTGCTGCTGTCTTCCTGCGTGGAAACGGCTTGGAGTTCTCGGAGCTCTGGCTCGCTGTAGTCTTCCCAGTTGCCCAGGCCCTTCCCACAGTGCACCCACTGTGCCACGGTCCCACTTGACAGCCTCACCACACCCTGCAGAGCCCTGCCTTTGGAGAGTGGGCTACTCTGGGCATGAGCCACTGGCCAGATGGATGCAGCCAGGAACTTGTGGGCAGTGGCTCCATGCGCAGCTGCAGGCTGGGGATGGGGGGGGGTGTCCATCAGGGCTCTGCCTTGGCCCTGGGCCTCTTTTATGGCTTCCCCAATGACACAGACAGTGAAGCAAGCTCCCCCTCAGCATGTTTGCAAGGGATGGGGGAGCTGAGCGGGACAGGGGCACCATGGCAGGATTTGGCCATGCACAGGGACCTGGACAAAAAGTGGGACTATGACAACCTCATGAGGTCCCACAAAGCCAAGTGCCAGGTGCTGCACCTGGCCCGGGGCAATTCCCGAGTCCCAGATTCATCCAGGATGGAAGAGACCTTCAGATCAGTCCGTTTGGTGCTGCCTCCCTGGCTGCTCCCAGCACCTCCAGCACTTAACTGGGTCTTGGGCCTTTCCCATGCCCATGCCTCTTCCAGCGGGGCTGGCCAGAGGGGAGCACCCCCAGCCTGTGCCTCTGCCCCCCAGCCCCTGTGGGCAGTGTCCGTCTGCTGTGGGTGGGCTCCAGAGGGGAATGTCCTTGCAGCAGAAAGTGCACGAGAGCCCAGAGCCAAAGAGTCTCTCCCCTGCAGGCACTGCTTCTTCAGTGCATTGAAATATTTCTAGTGCTGGAGTGGGCTGATGGTTGTTCCTCATCCCAAACAAAAAAGAAGTTGATGATTGGATATTATTTGAGAATTTCTCTCAACTTGAGCCCGGCAGGGGGTTATTTACAGGGAGAAGCTGCTACAATAAATACCCTGATGCCTCCCCCAGGGTCTGTGTGTTTCAACACTCGTGGCCTTTCTTGGCACTTCTCAAATGAAAAGAAATTCCTGGGGCAGCAGCAATATTTACCTCTCACCATAAAATACTGTTATATAAGTTGGTTTTCCAGTCCATCCAGCTCTTACAGTAAGTATCCTGGCATGTGAGGAATTCTGCATCCTTTTCTGTAGCCACTATGTCCTTGAGCATCACCCAAATTTGCTGTTTGCATCTGGGGGCGTCAGTAAATATCAGCTCCTGCTTTGTGCTGCTGCTGTGGTCTTGGGGAATGTGCTGGCTCTGTTCCCCATCTTCTGAGCATTCTCTTCCTTCAATAAATTCTAGCAAGCCCTCTAAGCTTCTTTAGAAAGAATCCACCAAGTCTTTTTATTGCTTTGAATTTCTGTTTGTTAAATGTGTATTTTGTCAGGCCATTGTTCCCTCTTTGCTTTCCTTCTCAGGGCAGGGTCCTGCACAGTCCATCCTTTCCCAGCTCCAGCGTTCCACTTGGATTGGGCTTTATTTTCCAGCCCTGGGGAGGCTGGGCTAGAGTGAGAACTCCAGCTCTGGTGACTGGTTTTTGTTTGCCTTAACTAGAATTAGCAGGTTTTCCCATCAGTCAGAGGAGATACACTCCAAAGCTAAATTTATATTACTTCAGAAACTTGAGCACGTAATGCTTAAACACAAGTGGCTTTTGGAGATTTGTGTAGGTTAATTTACTCTGTGTTGGGATCTGATGGTTATTGGTGCCCCAATTCACAGAACAGCTGATGCTTTTTCTTTTTTTTAACCTGCTTAATTGTTTTTCTGCTTCTGACTCTCATTTTAAATGGGGGAAGAACCTTGTCAGCTGTAAAAATATTTGACTATACTTTGAGAATATGTTTATTTGTTCAAACAAAGAAATACTGTCTCTAGAAAAAGGCTGAGTGGAAGATGAACACGAGTCACATTGGGGGCTTTATTTGTGTTAAGGGTAAACAAAATTTTAAATTATTCAGCTTGTGGCGTTTGTAGATCCTATGACAAGGCCTGTTTTGTTTTGTAAACGCAGTGTTTTAGTGTCTGGGCTGAACTGGGGGAGTTACAGGAGAGCTGGAGAGTCAGGGGGTGCTCAGGGATTTTGGGATGGGGGCACTGGGATTTATTTTCGTGCATAATTGGTCTTTGTTTAATCCAAATTCACTGAACTGCTGCCATTCCTTACTTCACTTAAGCAGTGTGGATCCTGCTCCATGGAGGGAGGTTCCACATCCTCTGTCATGTTTTCCAGGGAGGAATTGGCACTCCCTGGAGTGAGCCAAATCCAAAATGGCAGTGTCTTTATTTGCATTTTTAGTAACTTCGGTTGTGTAAGCACTGTATTTGTCATAATTGCTCTCAGTTTACAATATTTATCTGCTGCTTGGTGGTTTCTGGCAAGTGATTAAAGTCCTGAATCTGTTGGGTGTTAGAGATCCCCTTGTTGCATCTCACAGGTATTAATCCAGATGTGCTGTGTAAGGGAAAACTGTAAGAACTTGCTGCTTAAAATGGGAAAAAATACATTGTTACTTACATTTTAACAACATTTGCAATAAGGCCTCATGGATGGTGTAAGGCACTCTGCTAAAAAATAATTAAAACAACCTTTCTGCTGAATAATAGCTTTTACTTTTGTAATTACATGATTCTCATGTTAAATCTAAGAATTTTTTTTTAAGAATTAATGGAAGTGGTTTAAAGGGATTCCCTCACTATAAGAGATACCTGATAGCAATGGTGAGTGGGAAGCACTAATTGTGATTTGCAGGTGTCCTCAGCACTAATAAATGCATGGCAGAAATATATGCATTTAAGACGTGTAAGAAAGGAGGAGGAAAGAGGGGGAAATGTTCTGCAGCCACAGCCTTTTTTAAAATTTATTTGTTGCATAAAAGTGCAGCTCAGAGTTTTATTACTGCCTTGCCCTGCCTTGCCCTGGGTAGCTGCAGAGCAGCCCCTGTGAGGTAGGCGAGCAGGAGCTGCATTTTGGGTGCCTTTCCTCTGGGAAAACACAGATCTGAGGGTTGCTGATGCTGTGAACTGTGAGGTCTGAGTCTCAGCCAAGAGATAAAACCATTGACACAATGAACTGCTCCTTGACATAAACACACTTGTTGGGAATCCACTTTCAAGGCTGCCCTGGATGTGAAGGGTGTTGCTAAAATGATCAGGGAAATGTTATATGGCTGTTTTTATGAGACTGTATTTATTGAATAGTTATTTATTACCTGCTTTTCAATGGTTGTTCTCAGTGTTATTGCATTACAGCTATTACAGAAAAAAACGTGGCTGAAGTGTCTCCATGGGCTCCCTTTGTTAGCTCAGACCAAGCAATATCATCTTCAGTGTAGAAATATAAATGAAATCCCTGAAATTTGGGGGGTTTTGTCCAAGGGCACTAAAGGTGAGCAAAGGATTTGGTCACTACACCTGTCCAAGGCCTTGCCTTGCAGGCAGGAATTGTTCCATTTACTGGGATCTCTTTCGGAAAAGAGAGGAGGGTCCATAAAAACATAGGGAACAGATTCCTTGGCCAGGCCATGCCAGCTTTATTTGGCTACTTAATGAGCTGTGTGAGGCTTTGGATCCTTGCATTGTAGTGCTGGGACTTGGCTTTTACTGCTTTTTTCTTCTTTTTCTCTTTTATCCTGGGCCATATGTGGGTTTAGCTACACCGATTTTCTGGAGCCATCAGAGTTATGTGGAGCAATTTTAGATCACTTGAGCAAGTTCATGAAACTGAGTTGGTGTTGATTTATTGAAACATTGGGTTTTTCTTGCAGTTTAATGGTGCTGTCTGTATTTCCACCCAGGGCTGAGGCTCAGCATGACACATAATATATTGCTCCATAAATGTATAGTTTAGCAAAACTCATGGAGGAGGCAGGATTATTTATCTAGAAATTATTGACAAATCTGGCCTTTTTTGAAGGGATGGGGTGGTCTCATTCTCATTTGCAATGAGGCATTCCTGGAGACTTTCTGAAGTCAAACATTTTTTTGACCTTTCTCAAAAATTAGTCTGTGTGGAAGCAGAAAAGGTGTTGATAAAACAGATTTTATCTTGTTTTGGGGTTGGTGAGAGATCTGAGATCGAAATAACAGAAGATATGATCTTTGTATTTTTAATTTCCTCAGCTTAAATCTGCTTGGATTGTGAAAATGAGAAATAATTGTGTCTTCCTCTAGTGCATTTCTCAGGAATTTGCAAACCCTTGAACACTTTGGAGATGCTTAGTGGCATTTGGGGGGCTGTGAGAACCCCGGGATTGATTTGGGGCTCTCGTGTGGTGGTAAAGTCTCTCCTCCAACCCGCGCTTCCAAAGAAAAACTCCACAGCCTCTTGTTGTCCGGTCTCAAGGTAGTTTATTGCTAGCTATCTAAAAGATTGTCCTGCGCTGCGGCTGCTTTGGTCTGCGGCCCAGGCAGAGGTACACACTCTCCTGACACCCTCACTGTCCGGTGTCTTCGTCGTCTCTCTCCCCGCCCAAAGCTGCTGCTATCTTTTATATGATATATTACGTACTATATGTTTATAGATTTTCCCCAATACCTACTATCTACGTTACAATGTGCTTTTCTACTCTAAACCAATCTGTGAATGCCAACATCACCAAGAACATGGAGGTAAGGAAGAAGAAGGAGGAAGAATAAGATAAGGACCACTTTCCTCCATCTTAGAACTCCTGACCCCCCTGTACAAAGTGAAAAACCCCCCTGTACAGGTACTAAAACCCCCCTGTACAACACTAAAAAATTTTACCCTCTAATTTGTGACTACTTTTACTATACCATCTAACATTCTGTGACTGCTTGTTCCACCCTCAAAGTTGGTAATTCATTCCATGGTTCAAACTCAAAATCACAGCTGTTTTCAGCTGCTTGCCAGGGTCTAAAATGCTTCTGACCAAGGCCTGGAACCTCTAAAAATGTCTGAGGGACATTTTGGGTTCCGACAGGGGGCAGCTGGTGGAGCAGCATCTTCCCTGTGCACGTTATGGCTGGGCCAGTGCTGGGCCACTGATGCTGCTCCTGGAGGGACAATGCCAGCTGAAATCACACTTTATAAATGAAACCTTTTATAGATTGATGCTGGAGGTGGTGACACAAATGCTGAGCTTAATTATCCCCCGTGTTTGAGTGTGTTTGGCCTCTCTGCCAGAAGCCTTGTGATGCCAAGGGTGCCAGGCTTTGCCCAGGCTTTGCTCAGGCTGTCCAGGCAGGGACACTCTTGGTAAAGTGGGCACTGGCTTTGGGAGCCATCAGTGTTCCTGAACAGAGACTGGTTTCAGAAATGTGGTGGTGCAAAAGTGAATCCATCACTGGGGAAGTCACTCGGGGAAGGTACCACTTCCCTCCTCCAATTTCCCTTAGGGAGCTCTGGAAATGCCCTCCCAGCCTTCTGTCCTAAAGGAGACTGAGATAAAACTCATTATTTGTTTTTAATGGATAATTTTACACCCACCCCTCCTCCTGTGCTCTTTAATTTCACATTGATCGGAGCATTTCCATTCCAGCCTTCAGCTGCTCCAAAGCAGCCTCTAGAATTCCTGCAACTTTGGAAAGGTGGGTCCATCCTGCTCTCCCTGCCAGGCCCTTCCATAGTGGACTTTACCTTCTTAATTTCTTGCTGCCCCAGAGCTGCATTTTAAGAACAAAAAAGAGGCTTTTCCTGTAGAGCAAATCCAATTTTACTGGGATGGAAACCCAGGAAGACTGACAAGATAAAGGCCTGCTGGCTGAGGTGTGGATTCATTAGGGCAAACTGCCCTTGGAGTTAGATGAAATAACCCTTCCAGTGCAGCCTTGGCAATACTCTCCCCTGGGAGCTGTTCTCATATTTATTGCAATTCATGTTGTCTGATAAGCATTTCTTAAGGATTTTAAGCATGGCCAGTTGCCTTCCTGGTCCTGAGAGCAATGTCTGTAGGTACTGAGATCTCTGTCATCATTTCTTGAAACCTGAAATGCTGCTGATTTTTTTGCTTAAAAAAAAAAAAATCCTGGAGATGAAGATGAGCACAGTGTTAGTTTAATTCTAAGTTTGCAATTTCTACTTTGCATCACTCACATTTGGGAAACAAGTGCAAAAGGGTAAAAGTGTAACGTGACTGTTGGATTTCACCCTCTCTTAACTTCCATAACTGGTACGCTTCATGCTTCTAATCCCTAGTAACTTTTCAGTATGTTCTTGAAAAGGGCACCTTCCACTATCCCAGGCTGCTCCAAACCCTGTCCAGCCTGGCCTTGGACACTTCCAGGGATCCAGGGGCAGCCACAGCTTCTCTGGACACCCTGTGCCAGGACCTCCCCACCCTCCCAGGGAACAATTCCGTATCAATATCCCACTTAAACCTACTCTGTTTGAAATTCTCATGCTCCTTCCCTTTTGCCTGTTGAAAAAATTGGAGTGGCTCACCTGGAACAAACACAATGATATAATTTACTAGGAAATTTAAGTGCTGTTCAGTGTTAAAATTGAAAATAAGAGTTTGAACAGGCACAGACTTGATGGAAAAAGTTGGATCATCTTTCAGAGTTAGCAGAGATGGTCATGTGTAGGTGGACTCTTTAAAATGTAAATCAGGCTAAAATGAGCTGTTAAAAGCATACTGTGAGTAGGTTTTGTTGGATTTGTTTGTGATCAAATAATGCAGGCAGGGATTTGGGAAACATAAAAAGCAAAAAATCCTCCTTCACGGATGGTTTTTGATAAGCTCCAAAAAAGTAATAACTGCTCCCCTGTAAGCTGCCCCTCCTGCAGCTCGGGATATTGCACACCTGTAGCCCAGGCTGAGCTGGAATCCAGCACAGGTATCCATATGGATGGCAGTGCCTTTTTGCAAGGCAACAAAACCAGTTTTCCATTCCCTTTATCCTTATGAAAAGGCGAGCCTTGTGCTTGATGATCCTGCAGTTGGGAAAATGAGCTGCAGCCAGATGGGGCTGGGTTTTATAGGAAAGTTGTTTAATTATCTGCCTTTCTCCTGCCTTTATGGGCTCAAAATGTGAGTTTGGAGGCATTAAGTGTTTTATTAGACTGACTGTTGTCATTAATGGCATTACAGGTCAGTTGGTGCTGTTCAATCAAATTTGCTGCTCTCACAGTAGTTGTGCTCAGTGCTCTGGAGAGGGGGCTGAGGTGAAGCTGAGAATAAACCCCAGTGCTTTGGGGAGTTTCAGACACTGGTGCTGGCTAGGTCAGGAATAGTCGGGGCTAGAAGATATTAAAATACTCTTGAACCACCTGTACATCTTTTTAATGCTTTTACTTGAATAGTGAGAATGAGCTTTAATTTGTGCCCTTTTGTTAGTATTATTGTTACTTCCTTTTTTTTTTTTTTTTTTTTTTTTGGAAATAGTGATCATTTCTGTGATGTCAGAAGTCAATGATCAGCTGTGCTGCTGCTTCTATTTATGAGCCTCTGTTTACAGGCTCTTTATTTGGTTATTTGAAAAATACACTTTATTAACATTGTCACAACAGCCTGGACTAGTGGAAGGTGTGTTTGGAAATAATGGTGTATGTTGAAGAAACACCCTCATTGCATTCTGCAGCAGGTTTTTGACAGAGCTCCATTAGAAGCAGTTGTGAATAAGTTCAAGTTGAATTATTAATGGTGTCCAGAGCAAGCAGTCACCTGTGAATTGCAGTGAATATCTGAATTCCATGAATTGTTTTGAAAAATTACCTAAAATTTTATTTTAGCCAATAATAATAATGTACAGTATAATTATTTAATTTTTATTGTAAATTCTGTATAGGCTGTATTGCTTACTGCACAAGATCAATTGCTGTGCAGTAATAATCTTCTGATAAAGAAAAGCCTGATAAAGAGCCTTTCTGTAGCTGCAACAACCAAACTCTTTGCTTTTGGATTATGTTGACTTAGAGACTGGAATCACTTACTGCTGCGAATTGGCTGAGTGGAAATGGGCAGGCATTGGCAGTCCTGCCATTCCCACAGGAACACCTTTCTTTTGGAAGATGTTTCATTTCTGCTTTAGCTCACACTTTCAACATTTCAAGTTTCAGAAGTAGTTTGTTACTGACAAAGTATGAACTCCAAATGAGTATGAAAATATGAAATATCTCCTTTGTTTGCAGGAAAGATGGAGTAGAAGTACATGAAAGTGTGTGTCCTGACAGGGATAGTTTGTGTACAGTTTCCATCCCTGACATGAAAATGGCAGATGAATTAACTGATTTATTGTACAGGATGGACTTATCAGCTTGGCTTTGGGATTCTGTTCACAAAATTCTTCCCTTCCCTGTGCCTGCAGCAGAGCCTGTCAAGGAGTTGAAGTGCTGGGTCCTTTGCTGTTTGCTGCTGCCCGTTCTGTTCCCAAGTCTGAACTCATGGAAGGGGTACCTCATGTTCCTTATAGAGCGTGGCAAGGCTGGCAGCACCACAGAGCTGGAGGATCAAAGCTCAGCCACCTCTTCGGGCAGTGCCTGACAGTTCTGGGTGCCAGTGGCTGAGTTTCTACTGCAGGGAGCCCCAGAATTTCAGTCCTGAATTCCCCTAGCAGCAGAGAGTGTGCAGTGTAACACACACTCTGCACTCCATGCTCTTCATGGAAATCTTGGCATAAAAATTTCTTCTTGAAAGCTTCAAACTCCATGTTCAGCAATGTGACGTCTGTGAAATTCGGACTCTAATGTTGCAGTGCTAATGCAGCTTGGGAGGTTTGGCCATTCTGAGATATCCTACATGAATTCCACTGAATTCTGCAGATCCTGAGCTTAACTGATGAGGTTTTAATATGGACTAATGACAATTATTAATGATATTTTAGCTGTGGTGCTGTGCTGCTCTTTGTGGGGAGCTGCAGCAGGCAGGTTTGGGGTATATTCCTGACTCCTTACCTTCCACCTTCTCTGCCTGTGTCCTTACAGAGGAGATGCTTGGAGTGCCTGTGGACAATAGGAGACCCTGAAGGCATTCATGTAGTCATTCATGATTTATGGGTTTGGCAACAAATGTCTTATCTTTCTCCAGAAGTAAAAGAAAACAAAATTAACAGAAATGCCAGAAAATGAACAGTGGCATGTTTCTGCTTTTAAATCAAGGAAGAAATCAAGCAAACAAAACATTTACCACTAATTTATAAAACAGACTTTCAGCCAGTCTTAGATTCCTCATTTATTGTGCTCCTGTTCTTATTATTTTGCTCTTATTATTCCTTCATAAAACAGCTGAGAAAATAATTTTCTCTATGTGGATTTTAAAATGATGATCGTTTACCCTATTATTTTTGCTTTTGCTTCCAAAACTTTACAACTCCTTTTTGTGAGAAAGGAGACTTTGGTGACCACTGTTGGTTGGGTTGTATTGTAGTTTATTCTCTGCTATAAACACACCAGCATTTCCAGGCCTCTTTGTACTCATTTTTCTTTGGGCAGTGCTCAAAAAAGTAAAAATGTTATTGTTTGAAGTGTTTCAGAGTTATTCCTGGCAGGGAATGGGCTTTGTCCCAGCCAGCGTCTGCTGCCTGGAACCGTTTCCTGTTGGGAGGCCGGATCTGGGAGCTTCTTCCACACGGAGAGGGGCTGTGAGGCACCTGAGGACAGACACCTCTGCCACTTGTGCCTGGCTGCAGGGCCACTCAGCTCAGCCAGCAGTGGCACTGGAACAGAAAAATCCCTTTCCAATGAAGTTGTCTTATCAAAGTGCTTGGGGAATTCTTAGTGGCTGTGCACAGCTGCACTACCTTTGCTGTCAAATGCCACTTCCATACCTATGGGTTTTTTATGGATCCTGTGAATTTTTTTCTCTCCCAAGTTAGGCTTGCTTTTCCCTCTGCAGCAACATCTGGTTTTGATATAAGGAGGAAGAAAGTTGAACACTTCTTCAGAGCTGTATACTCTATTGCAAATATCTTTAGAAATTTTCTACTGTTTAGTAATAAAATTTAGTGTGTTTTATAGAAAAATTCCTCTGCAAGTTTCATTTTATCAGAGCCTGGAAGCTTTATCTGACAGGGTGATATTCAATAATTTTGTATTTGAGCCATTTCTATTGGTTATTCCTTCAAGAATTAGGCAATGGTTACTACTTGTTCAGGGAGGGCTTTACCATAATCTTCCGAAGTTGTAGCATGTACTGTTCCTGTTGTTGAGAGAAAATAAATCTCTTACCAGAGTTGGGGTTTTTTTGCTTAAATTCAGATTAATCAGCTGTGGTAGAAGTTGTTCTTTTAATCATTTCTAACAAGGTCATACACGAGCAATACCATCCATAAAAGGCTGCAGCAGCAGCAGAGAGGGTGTAGTCCTGGAGGTAAGCACTTTGTGTGACAGGTAATCCACTGGAGACAGCCATGTTGTTCATCATTCCAGGCATGAAAAAGCCATTAAATCCAGGGAATGAATGAGGAATGTGGCGCTGCTCTGGCTCCCTCTCCTCTGCAGACTCCGTGTAGGCAGGGCAGACTCTTTTCTTGCTGTTTTCAAGAGGCCATTTGCTGGTTTTTGTCAAAAAGAAAAGCCTCCCTCCCTCCTGTTTTTTTTTAAGCAAAAGCTCTCCAGGCTCTGTGAATTATTAAGATCTGTTAGCACAGTTGCTCTTTCTTTGGGAAATTGGCTGTCAGAAGTAGCAAGAGAGCTCTTAGAAGTCTCTTTGCTTTTGATTAAGTGGAACAGTTGGATCGGTAACAGATTCCAGATTTTATGTGACAGTTCCTCATTTCTGCACAACCTGTGCGATTCCAGGGCCTCCTCTGCCATGTGCCTGTGCAGCTCCCTGTGTATCCATGGAAATCAGGGACTGGGCACGCACACACATGCATGGTCACCCACTGGACACTGCCACAGCATTCCCTTTGCTTTTCCTGGAGCACAGAATGTTAACAATGCTCATGGAGATGGATTTCCTACGGCTGCTTCCTTAGGGAACAGCCTCTGCAGTGATCCAGTAAATATTGTGTAACTCAGAGCAGAACATCATTTGTATGTGCCACCTATTAATGAAATCATGGTACAAATTCCTTACATTTATGAAGTGTTGCTTTGGAAAATAATCTTTGGGAGAATCACCTTCCCCAGCTTCCTTACTTTGTACAAGAAGAGAGACTGGCAGTGTTTAATATTTTTGGAGTGGTCTCATTTCTTCTCTAAAGAGAAAAGGATTTTTCCTCCACAAGTCCATCTTCTCCATCAGTTCTGGACAAATGGCTGCACTTGGTTTTTCTTGAGCCCAATTGCAAATGTACCAAGCTGTGGTACATCCATGCCTGCAAGGTAATGAATATGGATTTCAGTAGAAGCTTTTTTGAGAAATGTTTTGAAGTTTACCTCCTCTTGAAACAGGTTTTCAGCTCAGAGGATTAGCTTGCCTAATTAACATATATTAGCATACATAACTTGCTATATGGTGGAAGGAGATCTGTTCAGTGCAGGAGCGTGGTACCAAATATGTTTGCATCTTTTACATGGAATATTTTGTTCTTACTGGGCAATTTTGGCCTGGCTGGTTTAAAAAGCTGGAAAGCCTTCAAAGGGGTGCAACAGGACATGGAGATCTTGGAATTTTCTGATTTCACTGCTGTCTTCTGGACTTGACTTTGGACAAACAGGGTTTTTGGGATGGTTTTAGTCTCTGGCATGGAGCACAGGCTGAGCTGCTGGGCTAAGAGGAGTGGTTCAGGGTCCAGGTGGCATTCTGGGTTAGCAACACCCTTCTCCGGAGTCAGTCCTGGGTTTGATGCCAGGTGTTGCACCTGAGGTGGAATAAAATCCTGCACTGATAACCACTTATAGCCTGGGGACAAAAAAGCAGCTTTTGTAGGGAAGGATCTGGGCTTGTGGTGGACAAAGACCTGAATATGGATCAGTAGCAGTTCCCCTGTGGATAATTCCTTGCTGTTCTGGGAATGGCTTGTTCCTCATTCTTAGGCACTAGTGGGACCACCTTGAGCCCTGGGTTCCATAGGAACCCCTCAGGTGGGCAGGCTGGGGGGGGCAGCAGGTGGGGGAAACAGGTTCCTGCTCTGGATGTGCTCAAGGAAAATGAAAAACAACATAAAAAGTTACCTCAATGAGCAGAAATTTTCATTTTGGATCAGAGTATTGTTTCCAAGGAGGATCTTCAAACACTGGCACAAGTGTCCAGAGAGATGATGGAATCTTCATCCCTGGAGATGCTCCAGACTTGTGTGAGTAGCATTAGCTAACTTGTGATTTGGTTACAGGCCATGGCCTCAGGAGGGTTCTGGGCTAAATTTTACTGTGATTCCTTTGCTTTTTGGAAGCCACCACCGCAGTCGAGGAGTGTTGTGGCCCAGAAGAGCTGTGGATGCAATCCTGGGCTGTGGGAAGAAGCTACTCTGGTTTAGTACAAGATTACTGTCAAGAGATTGGACACAAGGAGCAAATCAACATTAGGAATAACATTTCCCTGCCAGGTGCCCTCTGTGCCACAGTGTGGATCTTCCCCCTTTTATTTCACTTGTTTTCTGAGGCAGGAACATTTTTCCTGGAGTATTTGAATCTTAAAAAAATTAAAGTTCTCTGAGCTGAGACACCCAGTTTGCTATTTAGAGCTCTTGGAACATTCACTGGTGGTGATGCATTGTGCTCTGACCCTTTTTGTATCCCAAGAAGCATTGTTCCCGTTCCATAATACAGCCTGGAAGGAGGAGTACAGCATTTACCATCCCTCTGTCCTTTCTCTCTTGTTTTCTTCCTTTTTAATGGGCTTTCTGGTGGAATTTAGAACTGTAATTCCCTGCAGTACAGCACTCAGGATGATGTAAATTGAACAAAAAGTGGTTTTTCCACTGGGTTATATAAAAGTCATCAAAATTCCAAGCCAAACCTTGAAACTATAAATGCCTGAGCCAGTCTGGGGCATGTTACCTGGTCACTGCCTAGCAGGGATGTGTGTGCTGTGCCAGATCTCCTTTCCTCCCTGGAGAAAGGATGCTGTTGGTGCCTTAATTCCCTGCTGCCTTCCTCCTCCCTGCTGGAATTTAAACATCAGGATCATCTGTGATTTCTAATAAACTTTTTAAATAAGAAAGATACTTTGAGGGGCCCTTATTGTTAACAAGGCTGGATGTGCTGTTTTGGTGGTGGTGGCCAGTTACTGTGAGATCCTGGGCTCCTTTTGTTTTCCACCTCAGAATTACATGTCAGAAAATGACAGGAAGTTGGTAAGCGTGAGCAAATAATTTGTGAGATACAATCAAGCTATGTTTTTTTAGCATGTTATCTGCTTCCTCTTTCAGGAAAATATTTCCTCTGAACTATCATCATGTAAAGGTCCTTCATGGGATTTTCTTCTCTGAAACCAGCTCCTGCTCTTGGGGAAGTTGCTAATTAGGCAGAAATGGGATTTTAACCTGTCTTATCTTTAAAGGCCAATTCATCCTGTCAAGTCTACGTTCAGTTGTGAGAGTACAACCATAAATCTTTTTAATGCACAGCCAAATCCTGGCTTTTCTTGTATTGGATATTTTCACCAGTGTCATGGGGCAGAACTGGTTGTTCCTTGCTTGCAGACAGATTGTTGAGTGTCCAAAGAAAAGTGGTTTGGTAGCTCCAGGGGCATTGCTTGGCACACATCTGTGGGAGGAAAAGTTACTGAAATTAAGGAGCAATTAATTTATCCTTAAAGAGAAATTAAAGAGTGGGGCTGGGTTTATGTAGTGCAGCTCCCAAGTTTAAGGGAGGTCAGGGTTAAATAGAACCATATTTCTGTTTGGGGTGGCTGTAGATCCAGTTCTGTCAATACATAATGATTTTGGAAAGGCTGAGCAAGAGTTGCACCAGGCAAGGTGAAAGAAAGGTTTCCTGGACATAACACTGCAGGAATGTCCCTGGTGGTTTTAGGGAGGCAGAGAAAGTATCAGAGGACCAGGCAAGCCCAAGCCATGATCCGAATTACCTTTGGAGCCACAAGAAAACCTCAGAAGCCGTTAGGATCATTTGTTGTGTGGAAGGAAACTTGGAGCTGTGACCTGAAGTGCTGTTTGATTTCAGCTCAGGGTCCAGTCGTGCTCTCCTGCTCTGGGAATAAAACTCTCTGCAGGTGGTGCCAGGACTGATTCCAAGGGGCAGAACATTCCCAGCCAGCCAGACTCAGGTCTGGATCCCTCTTGCTATGATAAATAGATAAAACAGCTTAGGAGAGCTTTTGTTAAATCCTTTGTTACGTGGATATCCCTCTGTGCCTTTGGGGAAGCTGGAATGGTTTGTGGGGTAAAGTGTGAGATTTATAACTAAAGAAATGTTGAACTTGGTTGTTACTCAACTCTGTGGGAGCTCCCATGGAGGGAGGGCTGTGCTTCCAATGTTTTGTGTTATCCTAAAGCTGTTGGAGGGACTGTATGTTTGAAAATATTATTATTGATAACATGCATATAAATTATTAAAAGAAAGATTAGAAACTTGTTATACTTTATGCAGGCATAGTGCATTGGACTTCACATTGCTGTGGAATGAGGTAAGGGTAAGAAATTCACTTTGGAGTGACCCACAGAGCATCTCCAAACAGTTCTGAAACCTGCAGAATTATTAGATGCTAATTTAAAAAAATAAAAGAAGGTCCCTTTTCTTGTGTTGATTGTCTTCCCAGAACAATCTCACTGTGAGCAGTGTCTGGAGTGCAAGTGTCCAAGTTCCCATTCTAGAAGCACAGAACTCAGGGAGAACCTGCAGTATTTACATTTACATTTACACCAGGGCTCAGACCACTCCTCCTTTCCCTCTGCTTCAGTTTTCTGTGCCAACTTTGTCTCCTGGGCCCAGATTTTCATTGTAGCTCTGATGTCACATTATGAAACTCCACAAGAATAAAGTGTGCCTGGATTTTGGAGCCTCAGGGCAGCCAATAACTTAAATTTGGGCAAGACTTACAGGAATTCCGGATGTCCTGGCACAAGATAGTGGTGATTTCCTGTTTGTTGATTTATCTCTTTTCCATAGGTAAACTTCAGATGAGATCCACAGGGAATATTTCTCTTATAGCTTCAGACACTTGTTGCACTGATTAATGGCTGTAAAGAATTTAATGAGTTGAGATAGAGGAGAAAACAAAGTAAATATGATCTCAAACCCCCAAATTAAAATACAGATAATCTGTGTATTTTAACTAATTTCAGTAGCATGTGCCTTTATAAAAAATAGGTTGGAGCTGTGGCCCCAGGGAAGGGGTAAGGATATAAAACTTGAACCATTGTTTTCTTGCTGTGATTTAACACCACCTGGATGTGGTTTGGCACTGCTCGTTGGGTGCACAGCTGGCTGTAAGAGGACAGCAGATTTTGGTGTCCTTGCAGGGGGAATTGCTGCCGGACAACCACCCAAATCAGTGTAACACTGGAAAATAATTGAATAATTAAATTTATTGTGTAGGTGGAAGGATAAGAACACCTAAGTCATTGTGGAGTTCAAAAGTTAGGTTTATCTGTAAGTTCTGATTTGCTTCTGAGCTGATAAGGATTCCAGTGCTTTAGTGGTGCAGTGTGGATTACAACTTCCGATCTTACTAATAATGCAATTTTTCCTTTTGCAAGATGCAAGGAAGACACAATTAAATAAAAACATCTAGTTTTGCTCTCCAGGAAAGAGAACATACCCTAGCTAATGGTGTCAGCTCCTCCAAGTCTTTGGGTGTGAGCAGTGCTGCTGAATGATCTCTCTTATCAAAACCAGCTTGGCCCTTGGGATGGCAGAGTGGTACAGAAGGAGAATGATTAATTAAAAGTTAGGTTTTGTTTTTTGGCAAATGAGACATAAGTAACTAGACAAACACTCATCTAATAAAACATTTAAGATCTTTTTTTTTCATTACATGAAAAAAAAAAAGGTGACCAGCTACAAAAACTAGGCAGCAACTACTGAGTGCAGGTAAAAAATTAAAACCAGAAATGTGCAGTTTTCATAAATGGTTGTGTTTGCCTGCAGAGAGAGGAGGTTCAGTGTCCTCCTTCCTTTTGAACTGTTCTCTTAAGATTCAGAAAGCAAAAAGCCTCTGAGGAGGGTGAGACCCAGGTGTGGGATGGACTTGCCTTGGTGAAATGTCCTTGCCAGTGCCTGGAATGCTGACAGTCCTCAGGTGCAGTGTGGCAGTGATAACACACAGAGTTTAGTTTTTGTAAATTTACCTTTGACTTGCACACTGCTGAATTGCTGGCTGCCTTCTGTGTATTTTTCTCTGTATTTTTGATAGTGGGAGAAACATTATTTTATCAGTGTCTTTCTTTAAACTCCAAATTAGTGTAAATTAATCACAGTTAGTGGCTGCTGCTGCAGGAAGCACTGGCAGGATGGATGGCTTTTGTGTGTGTTTAATATGTTGATACTTCTTGTCAAATAGACTTTCTCCTACTGAGTGTGTTCTGAGTAATGGAAGATGAGAGGGGAAGGGAATTAAATCCCATTTATTCAGCGGTTTATTGTTTCTCTCTCTCATCCCTGAAACCCTCCGAAAGATTAATTAATGGATGACAAACATCTCAGCTTCAGCTATCCAGCTGAAATACGTGATGGATCTTGGAGCTCATCATCAATTTATTATTAGCTTAGCAGTAAAATGATAGGAAATAGTGCAAAATGGACAGAAATCCTCATCCTAATTCTGATACAAGGACAAAGAATTGCTCCTAAATCCCTGTACCAATGGAGATTTTTCAGCTCTCCCGTAAGTGCTGGCCACATTCCCAGGAGGAAGCAGAGCAAACAGGCAAGGGGGGGATGTGGCTCCTGACTTTTGTCCTCGTTGTAAGAGCAGAAATCCAAAGTTTGTTCTTACAGAGCACTAAAAATGACATAACATAGAATATCCTTTTTAGGCCTGCCTGGATGCTCTGCAGAGCAGTTATTTATGTGTTGCAGCTTTTTGCCACTGAAGCAGAATTACAATATTTTTAGATATTCTGGGAGCTGTTTTTAAGCCCTTTAGGCACTGCAGAAACACAACATTTATTTGTAATTGCTGTGTGTGTTCCATGTGCAGCTTGTTTCAATGTTCTGGACAGGGATGTGTTGCGTACAGCATGGGAGCCCTGAAGAACACTCATGTATACAGCAGAAATTCTGATTAAACACCAACTGACCAGCCAATTTATTATCTATTTCTAGATTATTTCCCCCTCAGCTCATATTCCAAGTGCTGTTGGAAGGCATGGATGCTTTTGCCTCTAGAAGAAGATGCTTCCAGTTGTGTTTGCAGGGTCATCTGAATTTCAACCTGATCTACTTCCAAAAAAGTGGGCCAGTTCCTCCCAGCTGGTCTTTTCTGCCCCAGTCTTTGTCACTGTTGGTGGCTGCACCTCTCCAGAGGTCCCTGTGCTGGCAGAATAAGTTTGAGGGAGAAGTGGGGATGCAAGAACGGGAGAGAAATAGGAGAGAAGGTGATACTGAGAGGGGTCAGGCTGTGGGAGTTGGGGAGTGAATGTCACCCTGGTGAGGGAGCCACGTCCAGCCTGGCCCTGGCAAGGATGGCACCCTGGGAAATTGCAGACCTTGGAATATCCTGAGGGCCTCAGTGCACAGCATTAAACTCAGAGTGAGGCTCAAGTACTTCTCCAAAGTTCAGACAGAACTGCATCCCTGAATGCTGTGCCTCAGCAACTCCCCTGTTGCTGCCAGGCCAGGCTACCCCACAAGGATCTCTGGCATAAACAGATTAAAAACATTAGAAAGTGAAGACCTAAATCTCCTAATTTGCCTTTTCAAGGTTTACTTTAATCTTCATTCCATGCAAAGATTGAAACAATTGCTGGTGTTTTGTCCCTTCCCACAGGTCCCCATAACTGCTGCACCCCTGGCACGTGTTTCAGTCAGATCTCAGTCTGGGTTTGACACCAAAATCCCTGTAGTTCCTAATTTTTTGAATGATGCCATCACATTTTGAGTGTCTGCAGTCTCTTACATGTGTGTGTTAGTCATGGATGGAAAAGGATGGAGTTCTTTTGTGTGTTTTTAAGATGAATGAACTCACTCTGTTTGGTCTTTATGGATGATGGTGCCAAAGCACAAATATTGAGTTACTCAGCTGAAGTCATCACTTTGGGAAGAAGAGAAGCAATAGAACACAGGCTTTTTCATTTTTATTTATCTTTAGAGCCTTACCCATTGTTTCCTGTATTTTTTTTTTAATCTTTTAAGGTACTAAGTCTAGTACAAAAAGCTTTTTCTTCCTGCATTTTGATGATTTCCTTTAACAAATACCCTAAGTCGTAAATATTCCATTGCTTTATTAAAAAACCCAAACCCCACCCAAAGGAAAAACCCAAACCCACACAAAACCCGCCCACAAATGCAAGGCAAACCCAAGCAAATCTGTTTTTATTTGAAGGATTAGTTTCTGTTTCCCAGTGGCTGTAGCCCAAAGACATAGATCAGGACAGACAATGTGGTTTGTGGGGAACAGAAAGAATAAAATTTCTTAGTAGGTTCTTTGAAACCATATTTTCTGTTTATAAATGTTATAATATTTAAAGTATTTTGATTTCCTCTCCCTCTTTTCAGATGGGGATATCTTCCTGTATAGTAAATTTAGCTATGTGTAGAAAAACCCTGAGTTTGGATTCCTGAAAATTAAAAAGGTCTTGTTTTTCAGAAATCAACTCATTCCAGATTGGTTTTAACCTAGATATTTCAAACGTGATTTGGGTTGAGAGAAACAGTTCTGTGAGTGCTCCCAGCAAATATCTCATCCCTCTGGGCAGATGCCATTAAATAAACATGTGTTCACTACTACATAAGAACATTATTTTTCTAATGTGGCATATGCATGACAAGCACAGAAGGCTCAACTGTCAAACTTGGAAAAATATCTGTATAGCTAATTCTGGGCTTGCTCTGCAACCAGATTTTGCATATGCTGCAAGTGTTGTTTTTCTGCATAAAATGCTTTACTTTTGCTTTTCAGTATCCAGTATAATCCTGGGACTAGAATAAGCCATGAAGTAACAGAATGTCACTGAAGGCCTGTGAGGGACCTGGTGTGAAGCAGAGTATGTGCTGGTAGAATTTAGATGGTATTAAACCACTGGACATGTCCATGTAATTGATGATTCATTCAATGTTATTGGATAATTTTGGAGGGAAGAGCCGTTCCCCAGTATCCAACCTAAATCTCCCAAGGTCTCTCCTTGAAGAGGGAAGATGAGTGCTTTCAATGTATCCTGAGAATTGATCAGGATTAATTTATGGAATTAGCCAGCCCTCAGAAAGATCAGCCCATCATCCTTCTGCTGACAGGTGTCCCTAAATGTGTCCTTTTCTCTCACCAAGGTGTGTGTGAGCAGCAAGGGAGCCTCTCCTTTGGAAACTTTCCCTGGAAAGCTTTTCCAAGCCTGCAGGGGATGAGTGCCATGGTCTTTAGAGGTCCATGGAAACTGAATTAGAATTGTCAACTGAGGTTACATTATTAACAGCATCTCCCTTTTCCTGGATGCTGCACAACCATGATGTAATTAATTAAATTTATCTGGACAGTGGGAATAAAGGATCTGGCAGGGGGACATGTCTGAGAGCAGGAGCAGATGCTGCTGTGCGTGGGGCCTGCAGAGCCACGGGGGTGGCACTGGGATGGACTCAGGCTTTCTGTGGCTGTGGGATGGAGTCACTGGGCAGTTCTGTGTAAGGCTCCAGGTGAAATTGTTTTAGCCACAAATTCATCCATGGATTTAATGTTGGCTGTGTTATAGACCCAAAAGTGATTCAGTGAAACTGAGCTGTCTGGAGGTTTTTGGCAGCACAGACAACAAAATAATGTGTGTCACCTGCCAGCCATGTGTGTTGGCTATAAAAGATCACTCATTTCTGACTTTGAAGTTTTACATTTCCCCAAACTTACCCAAAAGGATGGGCAAAAATAAATACAGCCCATTGCACCTCTGCTCAGTTACTTGTTGTGTCATATTTATATAATCAGTTGCATCTTTTAATAAATATTGAAAAATTTGGGCTTACTTAGATTCCAGACACGGTCAATTACTTTTTTAGGTTTAGAAAAATGGAAGTTAAATAATCACAATGCTGAGAATTGTCTGAGAATGATTGTTGTAGATTTTTCCAAGTAGTAATCACAGGCCCTGCTTAACCAGCTCCATATGGCCCAAGGCATGTAGGCAGCTCTAAGTGGGACAAAGAGTGTTGGAGTGGTAATGAAATATGCAGTAATCATCAGGGCTGTGTGAGCTCTTTACATTATTTCACACTGCTGCTTTGAAACAAAGAACAGGATGTGGCACATTTAATGCTTTCCCCTTGAGAATCCGTTAGAGTAAAGTTCAATTTTTAATTCAAAAGTCAAGGGAAGCTGCTACAGAATTAAAGATATGGATGCTGCCCAGATGAGCTATAAATAACTTATCCATGAGCAGCAAACCCTCTTGAACAGTATGAGGAGATAAATGTGCCCCTCAGACAGCACACTCACCCTGAGCCCTTCCTCTCACATTTGGGGTGGGCTTTTTCTGCTGAGTGATTTTGCTGTAAAAATGGCCCCCAGTTAAACTGGGAGATGCTGATGAGAGCTGTACCTTGCAGATAGAATCACAAGTGCCTTTCGTTTTGCTGTTCCCACTTTGTGCTGGTGCCTGGTCTGATATCCCCAACCCGTGCTGCCTCAGGAGCAGAGGGACACCAGCCTTGGTTCCCTTGCCTTCCAGCCTTATTTTTCCCATTGACTATCCCTGTCTAATTCCCTGTTTGGCTCCTACTGCCCAGTTGCTTATCCAGTGGGTTTGGTAGATTTTAAGGCACGTCCAAGTGTGGAGATTTCAGTAGTTGCTCAGCAGCAACATCATGGAAGATGGTTCTTGGATACAAACACAACACCAAAGAGCAACAGTTACTGCAGGGAGCTCCCAAAATGAAAATGTTATTGTTGTATTGAGGTAATATTTCAATTTTCACCAATCTGAAGTTGCTACTGAGCTTCTTCCTTCCCATTCTCTTGCTTGGATTCACATGTATCCTGGTATCTGCTGGGGAGTCAGCCAAGAATAAATGAAAATCTTCAAGTGACACGGTTCTGGTGTGCACTGGTTTGATGTGACTATCTGAACTTGGATCATTCTTTAGCATTGGAAATACTTAATACTTAAGTACTTTCTAAAAAATTGTGTTTAAAAGCATCTGTGGTGCTGTTCATAATGTTTTCTAGAATAATGAATTTATGTAATGTTTATAAAGGGTGGTGTTGAGTATGAGACTCTTCTGTATATATATGTGTGAGTGTACATATATATTTGTGTGTGTATATATATATATATATATACACACACACACACACACGAGTCTCATCTTCCTTTGATACACCAAAATAAGAGCTTATTAAACAGCAATAGGATGAAACCAGTTACTTCCACTTCTTTCTTAAATTGGAGTTTGAAAATGAGCCAAACAATAAGTTAATTTGTTTTTTCCTCTTAGCTAATCTTGTGTGTATTTGTGTAACTTTCACCAAAATTAGCTTGTTTACAAATAAGCATGGGGCTGAGATGCTGCAGGAGGGAGTCCCTGGCACTTGGGCTGGCTGCTCAGCTCTTGGAGATGAACATCTCCGGCGTTTGGGGTGGGTGGGGCAAGGAGAAGCTGCCGAGTACTGCTGGAATCTGAGCAAGGGGCACAATGCAGGAACTT
This sequence comes from Taeniopygia guttata, assembly GCF_048771995.1. Lineage (NCBI taxonomy): Eukaryota > Metazoa > Chordata > Aves > Passeriformes > Estrildidae > Taeniopygia > Taeniopygia guttata. Next base: position 5,184,632 of record NC_133040.1, on the reverse strand, counting down.
TGAAGTCTTCTGGACTAATTTGTGTCTGATGTTATGTGAAAATGCATTTGAAATTTAGAGAGACCAAAAGGAGGTTGTGTAGGGTGTATTTTATTTTAGCTGCAGAATAAATGCAGCATTCCAATGGTGATGTCTTGGCAAAGAAAAGACATTCAGACCACTCCTGTGAAATGCAAAAGTGACAGCAGTGAGAACAAGGATCTATTGCCTTACAGATTTGCTGACAATTCATGGGGAAATTGTTGGGAATGAGGAGAATTTTAGGTGTAAAACACTGCTTATCAAACATGTTTTCCCACTGTGGTACACATCTCTTGCCAAAACATGTCCCAGTAGAAGTGAAGGACTGGTTAAATAATTTGTCTATCTCTTACTGGTCTGTCTTGGAAAAAGATTCTCATGCACAGTGAAATTATTTCTTTTCCCTGAACAGAGGAACTTCATGCATTTTCCACTAAGGTTCCTGTAGGTTTTCATAACCTGATTGATTCTATTTTGCATAAATGAAAAATACCAGTAATTTTCCAGAATTACACCTGCTGATCTGACTTTTATTCCTTTCTTATAGCCCAGGTGAAACTCACCACTGTTATTGCTGAAAGTTAAGTTTTGGAGATAAATGTTAAATATCAGCAGTAGAGACCTTTATTTTTGTATTTTTAACTAAAACAGAGGTGGTGTAGTTACTTTTGACATTAAATCCTCTCTAGCAATTTTAGTAGAAAGAAGCTGCATGTTGATAATTTTAGTGTCCTAATGCTGCAATGAAATAAAAATAAAGCACCATAGAACATAGATATTAGGTATTAAATGTGAAATCAAGATTTATTTTGCTTTTCATGTGATACTTTCTACAAAATCCTGAGAATTAATTTAGAGGAAGCCCATTTCTGCCATGATTATGTGGAAAGCTCAGGGAGGTGGAGGACACTGGTGGTGGGGATGGAGCATGGCTGGATTGGGAGTGCAGCTGGACACAAAGTGTGCTCCCAAGGTGAGGGGCACAAGGAGTGACCCAGGGCATGGGTTTTATGTAAGACAGCTTAAGATGGTAGCTCAGAGCAATTACATGCAGAGTTATTAAACTGGGATTATCTCCCTGTTGCTACCCTCTTTAAACAACGCAGACATGTTTTGTGGAAATTTAAATGCATTGTAGCTGGGGTTTTATGCCAGCAAAATAATGTCTGGAGTTATTGTGAAGCTTTGTGCTTGAAGGCGAAGGCCTCTTACAGGCCATGGGGGTATCACATAAACAAGAAGGGAAGCATAAAAGAAAATAAATTGTCAGTAGCATCAGTCATTGCTTTGTTGGTTGTATTTGAAAACTTTTATCAGGATGAAGAATATATAATGGAGTACATTTCCAAAAGGATCTCTTTCCAGCTGTTTTATATTCTACTTGAGGGGGGACAAGTTAGCAAACTCAGCGTTTTTGTAATCTTCAATTGAAGCTTCATTTGTTGTGGGATTATGTTTAAATGTTACAAGGGAGTGCAATTCTTTGGCCCAGAGAGATGGAGCTGGGTGGGGCTGCCAGGGTGCCGGGAAATTTCACAGGAGGATTTTTCCCTGTTAATTTGCAGTGAAACTCAAGTGCTGTGATTTGTATTTAGCCACGGTTTGCAGTAGTCAGGAATTGCTTTTTACATCCCTAGCGTGACAAAGTCAATTAAGTCTGGCTTTGCTGCTTCTGGGATAAGTAGGTGAGAATTTGGGTTTGGCTGTGGGTGTTCTGAAGTGCAAGATGTATCAGTGATGGGGAATCAGCTTGGTTTTGCTCCACGAGGGACAACCGTGGTGTTTGCAGGCACTCTGTGGGGATGGAGCCATGTATGTGCTTGGTTTTTGACACTAAAATTGTTGACAGAAAGGCAAAATGCTGATGTCCATTGCAGGCTCCAAATGGCAGCTGGCACAACCTGCCAGCAGATCCCTCTCTCCTTGTCCTGCTGAGAATGATCCCACACATCCCTGTCACACTGGCTCAGGGTCCTGCAAGGGCTGGCTCCTTACCGAGGTGTCCAGGGGCTGTGCCAGTGTTCGGGAGAGGCTGTGCCCAGGCAAGGCTGTGCCCAGGGCAGGCTGTGCCCAGGCAAGGCTGTGCCCAGTGGAAGCTGTGCCCAGGGCAGCACGGCAGGCCGGGCCCTGGCTGATGTGCACTGACGGCTCTGCCAGGCTGTGCTCCAGGCCAGGGCACACCCAGAGCCGGGGCTCACGGGGTCACCCTGCAGTCCAGGTCAGTCTCTGGAGAGTTCTCTGGGTGGATCCTTCTACACGTCCAGCCAAGGGCTTTCGTGGAGATGCAGAAATGTATGGTTGTTATTTACTGAAATATTAGGGGAAATTAAGTAGGCTGAGCTGTAATCTTCTTACAGCTGTGGTTTTAAACAGAATTAGGTTTTTTAATAAAAGCTCAATTTATAATTATTTTTATTTTAGAAATAGCATTTTGTGTTCTCCTGCGCAGTGAACCCCCTGGGTTACATGCACAGAACCATCCTGATTTAGAGAGAAGCTGCAGTGTGCTGTGTGCAGAGCCCTGTTCTTGGGTGGATTTGCCTGGATAGCTGTGGGATGCAGCTCAGGAGCATGCTCTGAGTGGGGAATTTGATGATGGCCCTTCATGTTTCATCCCAGGGGCTTTCTTCCAACACCTATGCTGCCCCTGCTCCTGTCTGATCCCACTGTCTGGTGTTCCAGTATGGTGCTATGCTGTGTTCAGGCTGCCCTGTTGTGCTTGTTGACCTTCTATTGCCCTTTGACCCTGGACTTCAGTCTGTAGGATTGTAGGAGACAAATCCTTCAGGGATAATAAATTCTCAGTATTATTGCCCACATAGCAGCTATTGCTTAACTGTTCAGAGCAGAGGGCCATGGCAGTTTCTGTGTTGGGTGGCTCCCCCAGAATAGGGACCCACTGGGTCTGGGAATTGAATTAAATTGTTCCAGTCAAGAAGTATTTCAGAAGTGAGCGATTAATGGGGTTGTGCAGCCTTGGTTTCTCTGAAAACCTTATAACAGCCTTCTAGGGCCTAAAGGGGCACCAGGAGAGTTGGAAAGGGCCTTAGGACAAGGATGGAGGGACAGGACATAGGGAATGGCATCTCACTGCCAGAGGGCAGGGCTAGATGGGTGACTGGGGGATGTTGTTTGGAAGCTGTTTTGCCCTTTAAGCTCTTGAATTAAAAATGGGATTTGAAACACAGAGTACAGGTGACCCCTGTGTTGCCTGAATTGTTCACATTGTCCCAAAACACCTGATGCACCAGTGCAGGTGCCGTGGAGTCAGCTGGGAGTGGTATCATCACCAAGAAATGCAGCTGGTGAGAGGGACTGGGCTAAACTGGGAGGGGGACTATTCACTGGGTTTTACTGGCAGCAGGAGCTCTCATAAACAAGTGAATTAAACAGGTAAAGTCGAGAAAGTTGAACATCTCCCAAACTAGTAAAGCTGCAGTTACAGAACACCTTTTTTGAAAAGATGTCAAGAAACTTATTTTTGTTTTCTATTTGTTCGGTTGTTCAGTAGCCCTTTAAGTCTTGGAGATACTGGAATGGTGAGCATGTCTTTTGAGAGTATTCCTCCTCCCCTAAATGGGTGGGGTCGTAGGAGCAAAAGGTATTTAATGAATTATGATGGAGAGTTAAGGGTGAGAGACTTGAAGGAACAGGTTAAGACTCCCGATTAGATGGAATATGGAAGTGGAAGCCACAGACAAGACCTGGGAAGATACTCTTGGGCTGTTAAAATGAAATCTGTTCTGTTGTCTGAACTGTGGGAGTGTGGGATGCTCTATTTCAATGGAAGGGTGTGGATCTATTCCATTCCATGTGCAACTCAAGGCAGTTTGGAGATGGGAGGAACACCTCACCACTGTAAGTGGATGACTTCCTCACTGTTGAATGGGTAGACTTAGAAGTGCCACAAAACCCCAGAAATGAAGGCCAGGTGTGAGGCTCTTTTTTTTCCCCTGTTGGAGCTGCCAAAGGCAATGCTCGGGAGCTGAGGAGTGCCTGGGTTTCCTGGCACCGGGGTCTGTAGAGGGTCAGACAGCACCAGGATTCTCCTTGGCCAACTGCTGCTCCAGCTCTGGGTGCCTGTTGGGTGACAGTGGGAGTGGGGATGTGTTTATCCCTATTCCCAGGCAGTTATTCCTTGGCAGGTCAGCAGCTCTGGGCAGGCAGAGGTGCCCATTCATTCCCCACTTGCTGTGTGTCTTTTGACTTAGTTAAATCCACTCCGAGCAAAGTGAAACTGTTTGGGAAAAAGATTAAACCAGATAGTTTGACTAATTGAGAATGAGGGAAATCCTCTGTTACTGTGAACACTGGGTGTGCTTTGTACTGTATTCTGCTTTTCTCTAAGCTAAATAATTCTTTTCTCTATGTGTATATCTACAGATAAAGTAGATTAATTTATTGTAATCTTAGCTGCTGTTTTAATAAGGCAAAGGAACATTTTGTTACTGTGGATTCCTGGAGTCGTTGGGGAGGAAAAACTTCAGGAATACTTGTTGGTAATAATTTTTAAGGGCAACCCACTACTCTGGTTTTTTGAAAATTAAGTACTTGCTATAGCCCATATGCCATGAATAGAATTGGTCCGTCAAAAAGTATCTGGAGTGAAAGGAAAAGCAGGGACAAGGCATGTTGGCATTGCTGGGATGGTTGGCCACTGCATGATAATTTAAAGTAGAGTTAAGAAACTGATGTTTCTAACAGAAAAATATATTTCCAACCAAAGTGAAAAGCTGAATTTCAGAAGTGTTTTTCCATCTGTTGCTGAAGAGGTCCCACTGTGCAGGTAACAGTCCAGTAAAAAATTCAATAGGGAATTTGGAATCTTTTCAATAGGGAATTTGGAAGCACTTACATAGAGAAACATTCAACAGCACTAAATTAAAATACACATTTATGTGCCTCTTTTTTCTTTGTCGTTTGTACAACAGTTGCTTATTCTTAAATATTCTTGGTTAGATGAGCTCTTTTTCTTTTCCTGCTTCCAAGCCCTTTCATTTTGTTTTTGCAATGAAGATGTAACAATTTATGACATCACATTAATATCCATGGCAACAGCCTGTAAAGTGAACAACATATTGCATTTGCATTGCAGAACCAGCAGTGAGGGAGACGGCTCCTGCTGAAATATGGTTATGGGAAAGAACTCCAGCAGTGAGCACAGGGGATGCCTCAGAAGGAGAATTCTTTTGTAGTGGTCAAATGTGGTCAGTTGGCTCAAATTTTATAAAAGTGATCTTTAGAAGGAGTTCCCAGTGCAGAAGGATCAGAAGTTGCAGTGCTTTTTTTGATGGAATAGAAAGTTAAACCACAACTTTCTATTCCTGTGTGTTCCTCTGGGAGCCTGCTCATCCCCAAGGGAATACTGCTCAATTGGGTTCTTGTTTGCAGTAATGCTCACAGGAGAGATCTTACAGAGCAGGTCTGGCTTTAAATTAATAATTGCTGTATATATGTTCAGCCTTAAAGATCATGAGAAAAGCTGAGTACTTGGTAGTCTCAGTCTGTAAAATCTAGTAGTTGAATTTATTACTGTGTGGAATTCCAAGGACTCCTCTATTTCAGAACAGCTTTCAAGTCCTCAGTAATTTGCTTTTTCCATTCCCAATGCCATGTTGTGTCTTCCTCATTATTTTTCCTCTGTAATACCTTCTGTTTATAAACAGGAGTAAATAAACATGTTATTATAAATAAGAATGTGCTGCTGAAGAAATTTTTTTTCTGTCCCCATCTGAAGGAGCATCTGCAGTAGTCCCTGCTTAGAAAGGCAGGGATGGGGAGGCAGAGTTGTTTCCTACACTGTTTGGGGCAAGTATCTGTTCAGCCAGCAGAACTAATGGACATCAGAATTTTCAGGGATCTTCCAGAGCCTTTCCTGAGGGATCACACATTTGATCAGATTATTTTTCAAGGAAGTTTCTTTGCTTTCAAATTTGTTTCATATGGAGGGTTTTATTTTAAAAGGAACACTTACACTGTTCCCAGTCCAACCCTGCTCTCTCCTAATATGTTTATTATTGCACGTGGTCGATTTTTTCTCCCTCAAAGTTTTATTTTTAGCCTGTGTGATCTCGGATCCTTTTCTTAATCGAAAAAGCAGCCCCTGGGTGAAGAGCCCAGACCGGGTCCCAGCCAGCTCCCTCTGCTGGCTTCCTCAAAGGACAAAAATAAATTTAAAAACCTGCTTGAAAATCTGCTTGACATTCTGATGCCTCCAGTTCAGGCCCTTCGCTGGCGGAGCTCAACACAAAACTGTTATTTTGCTTCTGCTTCTGTTCAAGTAGCAGCAAACTCCAGTAAACATTTGCTTACAGAAGAGCACAAAGAATTTTGGCATGTTTTATGGGGAGTAAAGAACAAACAAAATGACAAAAATATGCTTGTTCTATCTTTGAAGTCTGTTCTGCGTTTTTATTCTGTGCCTGTGGTTTTGGAAGGCTCCTGGCCTCTCCAAAAAGATGCAGATATGAGGGGAAAGGTTCTCACTGGCGCATTTATAAAAAGATACTTCATTGACACTGTTCTTCTTAACTTAAGATGCATTTTCAGTTTTTTTTTTTTATTTCCAAAAATGGTTGCAAAACTGAGAGTATTTTCTTTTGAAAATATTTTTTCCAAGTGTTTTATTTACAAGCATCAAGTCTGACCATAACCATTTTTGCACTGATGTTGGTTATTGTTCAAGCCTCACCCTCTGTTTCTGAAGTATATAAAACTTGTAAGCTAAAATTTATTTTCTAATTGATAAAAATCACAAGCTGAAAGTCATGTATGAGAAGACCTACAGGATCATGTTATGGTTTGGATTGGAAGGCACCTTTGCTTAATTTTGCTACTCAAAAAACCTGCCAGCAATATTAAATTTGGGTTTGCCTGCTGCTAACTCTTACTTTTGCATTTTTGGGGATTGTTGGTTGGGGTTTGGGTTTTTTGTATCCTCAGCTTTTGCTGCAGCAAGGTTTTAAGTACAGAAATTGAAAAGTAAATTTTGTTGATTATTCCTGTAAAATATAGTGAATTCCAGCAGGGAGGTAGGAAAACAAGTCATAAAATAAGCTTTAAAACATTAAAGTATGTATAACCTAGAAAAATATGTATTTATTCACATCTTTTCCACACATCGCAACAGTAACATGGAGAGGACTAATCTAATACGTTCCATGTATAATGGAATTAGCGTTGTAGTTCACACGTACAACCTTTGGCTATTTTGTGTGGGGAACATGATGTGTATTTAACACCGGAAACTGCTCTAAAAATATTTCCTGTATCCCTTACTTAAATCCAAATCTTGTTTTCTCACAATATAGTATTACAAGTAAGTTAAGGAAAAATAAGATTTGCTAATGAAAGTTGTTATTTCTATAACCACTAGGCTGGGGGAAAAAAATAGAAGAGAATAGGAGCCTGGGGGCTGCAAGTAGTGATACAGGACCAAAAGCAAACGTGAACTGCGGAAAAAGAAGCACAATTCTTAATTTTTATGCAGAAGGGTAAACTTAAATTTGAACTGATGGAAACCCAAATGTTGACTTGGTTAAGTCAGCATACGGCTGAGGTGGAAATACCACCAGTTCTTGTTCTGCAGAGCAGAGGCCAGCTGGGTGGAAGCAGAGCTCCGGGGGCCTGGGGAGACTGGGCACGTTACACCCGGGATTCCTCCGTAAATGTCTCCGTGGATGTGTTGGAGATCTCGTCTTTCCTCCAGCTGTCATCCTAACACACCGATTAAAGCTGTGGCACGCAGCAGTCGTGGAGCAGCGAGGAATTCTGCCCGAGCTGCCTTGCTGCGGGGTGAGGATGGGGGCCCGTTCCCTGGCCGTGGCCCTCGGGCCGGGGCCGCGCTGCCCTCCCTGCACGGCGGCGGGAAGCGGCCCCACGGCGGTCCCTGCGGGCAGGGACTCGGGCACGGCAGTGGCTCCTGGCCGTGTCCCCTCGGGCACGGCAGTGGCTCCTGGCCGTGTCCCCTCGGGCACGGCAGTGGCTCCTGGCCGTGTCCCCTCGGGCACGGCAGTGGCTCCTGGCCGTGTCCCCTCGGGCACGGCAGTGGCTCCTGGCCGTGTCCCCTCGGGCACGGCAGTGGCTCCTGGCCGTGTCCCCTCGGGCACGGCAGTGGCTCCTGTCCGTGTCCCCTCGGGCACGGCAGTGGCTCCTGTCCGTGTCCCCTCGGGCACGGCAGTGGCTCCTGTCCGTGTCCCCTCGGGCACGGCAGTGGCTCCTGTCCGTGTCCCCTCGGGCACGGCAGTGGCTCCTGTCCGTGTCCCCTCGGGCACGGCAGTGGATCCTGTCCATGTCCCCTCGGGCACGGCAGTGGCTCGTGTCCCCGCGGTTCCCTCGGGCACAGCAGTGGCTCCTGTCCATGTCCCCCTGGCCGGGGGAAGCTCCTGGGATCGCCCTGTGGATGCGGGGGTGTATCGGCGGAGGCACGCCGGAGGGCGGGGTGGGATTGGGACCGGGAATGGGCAGGAGGAGGGACTGCAGAGCCGGAGCGGAATCGCCCCTGTGGAGCCGTGCGGGCGTTCCTGAGGCGAAGCCATGTGGAAGGGCAGGGGGTGCTCAGCCCGGTGCCGCGCTCCGAACGGCGCTGTGCCCCAGCAGTGACGTCCTGCATACTTGGGAAGTGAGGGAAGGCTCCGGCTTCCTTTCGCTTTCCAAGTAGGGATTAATAGGAACGGCGTTTTTCCTCAGAACAAGCCCTGTGTTACTCGGGGATGGCTGAGCTCGCTCTGATTTCTCTGGAGAGACTCGCTGCCCTGGTACATTCCGTTACCTCCAGGAGAGCTCTGGGAACAGAGAATGCAGTCAGTGTCCCATCAGTGCTAGTAAACACCAGTTGTGCTTAGAAAGGAAAAATACAAGTCCTCGTCATCGCATTGATGGTGCTGAGGAAGGTCTCCCTGCTGCACAGCCACTGCAGGAATTCCATATTCTTTGAACCTGGGGAGATCAAAAGGCAGAAGTGGGGGTTGCAGCTGATGTCTGGAATTGAGGGTCACATTGGCTGTAAGGCCCAGGTGGTCACTAGAAATGGAAATTAAGAAAATTTAGGAGATTTGGAAGGGGAAAGAAAAGAACAAATCAAGTTTGGAGAGTACAGGCTGTTTCTGGGATTAGGAAAGCATAATATAGTTTTGAAAACTGTATTTACCTTCAAAGTTTTTTAGGTTGCTTTTATGTTCTTCTTCTGCCTTTAATGTCTTTATTCCAAAGAGTTGAAGATGTAATGGAAAATGAAAAGTCCAGAAATGTGGGAGAAAATTCTAGAAACTCCAAGGAGTAAAGTTAAGAAAATATTTATTTTCTACTGGTATTGTTAGCCTGGTACATTTTAGGAAATGATGGTGAGAATCTCTCCAAACCTTTAGTGCCTTGTCACTATGGTCAGGTTATGCTTTTCATTTATAGGAAATGCCTCTGCAAAGAAATATAAAGCAGCTTGGAAATAAGACTGCTTAACACAAACGCATGGTGGGACAAATGAAGCAGCGTAAATCAGGGATTGGAGGGATTTTCTGGCATGCGAGAGCAGGTTTCCCATTGCACACAACTTCCTGCTTTGCTTGGGGAAACTGTGTAAACCACATAAAATTGTGCCTTATTTCTGTTCCTTTTACTCTTTCTGGTGATTATAGAAAGCATTCAAAACAAAAACCACACGGCAAATCCATGGTTTGATTTGGAATCTGTCCTGTCTCAGGAGCGATCAGCTCAGCTCTCTGTACAGTTTATCTGCATTCCTGCAGAGAGAGAAGACTCCAGCTGTAATTGCAAAGAAATGCTCGTTCTGATTTCATAGATAATAATTTTGGTTAACCAAGCTGCTGAGAAACCTTCCCTGTGAAGATCTGGCTGTGACGTGCTCCGGTGAAAGGCTGGAGAGGCTGTGAGGGAACTCAGGAATGTGAGTGTGTGGGCCAGGGAGAGGATGTAACATTTAATGTATATTTTATAAAAAACAACTCTATACCTACTGGGACTGAGGAAGCGATAAAAGTATTACTTTAAGTAGTGCTAACACAATCTAAGTGCAGATAGTTACCTACCATCTGTTTTTCAATAAATAGCTATTATGCTAATTTCTGTTTCAATGCGCAACAATTAAAGCCTCGGAGTATTCCTGTGATATTCAACAGCTGTTGCCTTTGAAGGTTTTATTTATCCTTCTGAAGTGCAACAATTTTAGTTTCATAGTCAACTCTGCTTGCAAGTGTTGGTTTTTATATTGAAAATTGCGGTGCATTGAGATGCAAACTCGGGCCGTGCCTGAGCAGCAATCTCCAGCCATGGTCTCCGTTAATATTCTGATTTTCCTGGAAGATGTTAAGGATGCCTTGGGAGGATGTGTATTGGAAACGCTTCTGTGCATGTCCAGTGAATATTCCCTGTGTTTAAAAATAGGAGAACACAAATGAATCATTCTGGGGAGCATTTGCACTGTTTTGGTTCATTTTGTGATGAGCTGACTTGGGGAAGGAAGCCAAGATGGATTCTCAGGCCTGTACGAGTGAGCAGCACAATTTCCCTACGATCATAACCAGCACAAGGAAATTAGATCTCTAAGTGGGTTGAATCTGATTTAGTAATAAGTCAATTTAATCACTAATGACTTCAAACGCAGATTTTACAAGGTGATCAATGGCAGTATAGCAATGATCGATCAATGGCGTTGTCTTTAATTGGGTTTTTATGGGTATAATATAGTTTTTCAGAATTAATGTACCATTGCATTGTGTTGTTACTCTCCTAACTCAATTTTTTAGGAGAAATGATGCTTCAAAATGCTTGTTGGTTTTTGAAATATTGTTTTAAGGGTACGTTAATAAAAATACAGATGAAAAATTAAATGCTTGCTTTTAGTAATTTTTATGTCTGATTTTGTTGGAGTTGTTTAGCCATGTGTTTTTAAAACATTTAAAAAACCCTACATACTTCATATTTCATGGCAGTGAGGAGGCAAAATATCAAAGGCTGGGAAGGAGCATGTGCTGCTCAGAATGTGAATCTTGAGGAGCTGAGTAAGTCCCTGTCCTCAGCAGTTTGACATAGTAATCTTCCCTGGAAGTAATCTCCTTGTCCCATGTGTCCTGCTTTAATCTATCAGTATTTCTGCAGTGTGCAGCAAGAAATTGATTTTCAGTAATTTTAATGGCTGAATAACTGGTGCTGTCCCAGAGTGTTTTTTCATATTTGCAGTGGCCAATGTGGTAACTGAGGGCAGTGTTCTGGATAATGGGTTTCATTAGCTCTGATGCCTGAGGTAAAAAAGCAGTAGGTGGGAATAAAGCCTTGTTTTTGATGTCTAGACGTTCATTTCAGCTGTTGCTGCAATATGATACATTAAAAGGAAATATGTAACATAGCTCTGAGGAAATATGTATTCTTTGAAACTAATTCTGCTTTTAAACTGCACAAGGCAGTGTGACCTGAATTATTAAAATGTGGGTGGCTGGATTTCTTAAAGGTATAACTGTCTCTGCAGCGCTGACACAGCCTCGACTTGCCTCCTCTCCTTCCTATATTTCTTTTAAGTAAAATATGTCAGTTTGGCCACTGAAGTAGAACAGAGATCTTATTATCTTTCCAGTATCTCTGCTGGGAGACCTAGAATTATTGAAGTATTTGCTTTGATATTTTGCTGTGACTTTTCTCCTTGAAATTTTTATAATGGATTTTTTTTTTTTTTGAGAACATGGCTGGCTTCATAAAAATTGTTGGACACTTTGAAGACCTTAATATCTCTGACTTGAAAACAAAAAAAGATCCAAGCCAAGTAATCTGCTCATTAATGTATGTTTAAATTATAAATTTCCCATGTAAGTCTGAATTATTGTAGTTGCCTTTCATTCTTTTAACATCTCATCTGCAACAATAAATATAAAAATCAGCACAAACATTTTATTCATTTTTTGAATCTATGAAAACAAAATCATAACAAATGCCTAAAAACTTTATATATGAAGGCTGTTGATTAATTCCAATTCTCTTTGAACACCAGCAGTGAGATTAACATTTCCACTGTAATCCATTATAAGTGTCAGATACATGTTTTTCTTGTTTTGGATTTCCTGCTATTCTTGATAGGTTTGTTTTTTTTTTTTTTGGTTTTTTTTTTTTGTTTTTTTTTTTTTTTCCTGATTTCCTGAGAATCCAAATTTTTAGAGACAGAATATTAATAGACTTAGTGGTTTATTTTGGGAGATGATTTCATTTAAAAAAAAAAAAAAAAACAAACCAAAAAACTTAACTGCAGGAAAGCAGTGGCTTCTTTTGGTGAGAAATGATGTGGTGAAGTTCTCCCTCTGTTGCAGGGCAGTGAGGAGGGGATGGAGCTGCCTATTAAATAAAAGCATCTCCCAGGTGTCATTCTTTTCCAGAGTGTACAGAAGCTTGAATAGGGTAGTTAACATACACAGAAATATATGTTTATACACAGAGCTATAGCTACATGTGTGCATAAACTGTCCCAGTGGAGGAGCAGTCACCTGGCAGATCACTCTGGTGAGAAGGAGCCTGGGCTCCTGGAGGTCACCCAGCCTGACACCTGCCCAGGATGGGATTGCTGCAAACAGGGATCACATTAGCCATGGCTTTGTCACCCCCATGGCCTGGCAAGCAGTGACCCACACTTTGTCCCCTCTGCTTTGCTGCCTCTCCAAACTCTTGTCCGCTGCTCTGACTTCCATGGAGGAAAATCGTGCTCTGTTGTGCTTTCTCTCACTAAAACATTCCATCTGTCCTTGATTGTTCCCCTAGAAGTTCTCTGTTTTGAAAGATGCCTTTCACACCTGTTGTTCAGTGTTGCATTTGTTGGGTCTAAAGAGAAATATTTCAACTGAAGTAACAGAAATGCCTCCAGGACAGGCCAGAGGTGTTCCCAAGTTTTGGAACCTGCACAGCACCTGTGTTCTGCTGTCTGTGCCTGGAAATGCTATCAGGAGCATGGGAAAGCTGAGAGGGGCTGGAGCTGAACTTTTTGAGTGTTAAAAGCATTAGAAATCATCATGCAGACAGACAGAGACTATTTCCTAGGCTTCAATTTGCTATAAGGAATTTAAATTCTCTTCAACATCTAAAATCCAGTTAAATAATAAGTGTCAGGAACTTTGGAATTTACAGGGATAGTCTAATTTTTAGTGTTTTGTCAAGCTTTTTTATTGGTCACCATATGCCTTCTGAAATTGTAACTTGCTCAAGTAATTTCAACACTTTTCTTGAGGAATCTGGATCAGGGAGCCAAAAGCAGAGAGGAAGTGAAATGCTGCACTTCTAATTTTTCCTCTTCATTTTTATGGCATCAGACATACGCACATGCTCTTAATTGTAAGATGTACTTTTTTAGTAGGATAAAGAAGCATTAGAGATAATTACAGTAAGTATAGTGCTCTAATATATCTGGGAATTAAAGGCATTATTTATTATAGGAAAATGGTTATGACAATGTCTTATGATATACTTAGATTTAAATTTAATAGGGAAGTAATTTTATTTCCATTTAATGTATAATTTATGTGAATTCTGTGTACTAAGAAAGGCAGTTTGGAAAATTACAATATTGAGGGTTGATACCATTCGAGATTTTCCCCTTTTCCCTGTCCCACTCCACTGCTGCTCCTCAGCCAGTCTGACCTCATGGCACACTTGACCCTTGGGACTTGGCTGCAAGGTTAATGCTTCTCTTAGGATTTTGGACACCTTCCTCTCAACCATTCCCTCTGCTGAGTGCAGGACAGCCATGGATGCAGCCGTGGTGGTGGGTAGGGAGGGGGAGTGCTGCCAGTTTCCATTCCCTCATCCAGTCCCTCCTGCTGCGATGTGTAGTGCTTTCATGTCTGGGATTGTGGAGGAATAACAGCTAGGGTAACCCAGGGAAACTGAGCAGGGGAAAAGAACACAGGTGATGCCCAAACACAAAAGAATTCTAAATTAAAATTACCCCAACTCTACAGAATATTACATTCAGTGTAGCAGTAAAGCAGCATGATCTGATCTGAATTCTTCTGAAATGGCAAAATTATACTTGCAGAAAATAGTTCTGAGACATGATATAAGCTATGATAGGGTCCTGTTAGTCTGCTGTGTATACCTGGGAGCAGGTAGGGAGTTAGGATTGAGAACTTCAGAAGTGGTGGGAACTTTCCTGTAAAATCAGATTTGATTCTTGTCTCCGCTGTTTTGCATCAAGTTCCTAAAGCAGGGGCAGTACTGGCAGTACAGCCTAGGATAGGGTGAAACTGCACAAGAGCTCGCTGCTGTGTAAGAGTGAATTTATTTTGACTTTTACAGGTTTTGCCAACTTCATGATGTTGTCCAAAAATTTGATTTTTTAATTAAAATACTGAATTTTCATGCAGGTGTGATCTCTCATAGTGTAACTAATATGTAGCTTTTCATATATTTGAGGATTATGAAATTTTTAAGTGCAAGACTCGACCTGTCTTGCAGCTTCTGGGGCTTCAGTAGTTCGAGTTGTTGAGAATTTATACATCAATAATTCTTACCATGCATGGGTGTTGTAAGTGCCTTAAGCACAGTGTTTTACCCATGAAAGCCGAGGCCGTGCAGAGTTCTGTGCAGTAAATAGCCATGGCCCATTACATCCTCGGTGTCAGGGAGGCGTGCAGGCATTAAAGGCTGCAGTGGTTTCTGAGGAAAAGCTCCGCGGTGCTGCTTGTGCCCAGGGGCACAGGTCTGTGTCTCCACCCTCCCGGCAAGTCCTGTGCTGTCCGATAAGGTGATTTTAGGTACTAAAACCGGGCTTTTCCATTCTGCACAGAGAAGGAGGTTCTGTTACCGACATAAACATATCACAACATTGCACAATGCAAAAAATATGCCTTTTCTTGTCTGAGTGTGTGAGTTACAGCTCCTGGAGAAGCAGCAGAACAGTGGCTCGAGGCTTTGAAGGCTGCTGACAATATTAGTATTTTCCATGGAGCACTAACTCATTAGAAGCTTGCCTTTAAACATGGTTGTAAACTATTCTGAGATAATCATCTCTGTGCGATAGACGCGCTGCTGGGAGGTCTCGTCCTGCAAATTGGCCAAGGACGGGTGTGAAGTATTCAGTGCTTTTAAGGTGCAGTAGAATTTTATGTTTGCACTTTTAAAGATCTGCCGACTACTCCTGTGAAATTGAAATGACAGAACTCAGACAATTAACAAATTCTTACTCCTTGAAAAAGTTGTTTTATCATCTGTTTTCACTCTGCGTCTTCTGGCTGAGTAAGATTTAGAATCTGGAACAGGCATACCAGAAATAGTGCTACTCCTGGTTGTTTTAGCACCCAAAAGCCATGAGTAAGGACAGCAGATATTTCTGAGACTTGTCTGTCCTTCAGGTGACTAATTCAGGCTGCACTCTACTATGAGAGATAATTAGACTTACTTTTTTAAACTCTGAAATTTCTGCAGTTCAGCACTGAGTGTACAGTTTTTATTTTGGCATAAAATCTGCTGTGTATTGCTAAAACTGCAATAGTTGAAGGCAGTACAGTGGAGGAATTGCACTTGAGTGTGACAGCGAGAGGTTCAGGGGAGTTGTTTCATGTTGTTTCAGTTATGTAAATTGATTTTACACCTTTAATTATTCACTTTGTTTCTTGATTGTCGGCATCTGTGGTTAAGTTTTAAAGGATCTCTCAGCAGTGGTGGCAAAGAATGATCGTGCATTCCTCACCCCTGTACTTCAATACGGAATGCTACAAACAAATGGGTTTGTTTTTATGCTTTTGTGTTTGCTTTTTTTTAATTCAAAGGCTGCGTCTTCGGCAAGTAAAGATTAAAGCTGCTTGGCTGATAGTTGAAATAGTTTAATGAAACATGCTACTTTGAAAACTAAAGCTGTTGAAGATATGTTTTGGAAAAATGTTTGTGTTTCCCTATTCTGAGCATATTGACATTTTGTGTTTTTGTAGTGGTGGAAGAAGGATTCTGGGAGAATGGACTTTCCTATGAGTGTAGGACCCTGCTCTTCAAAGCAATTCATAATCTTCTGGAAAGGTAAGAAAAACTCTAGTGCTCTCACATATTTCTTTTTCATACTTAAAATCATACAGGATACCTACAGAGCAATTATATTATTATGGATATTAAACTACATTTTTTTAGAGTTAGGCCTTGAATCCAAGAGAACAGGACGGAGATCTCTTAAGTCATCGATTCTGGTAATTTATCATAAAATGTCGTGCAAACAAATTAAACACTCATACAAACAATAATGTTGACACATATTTCTGCTCGGATTTTGCTAAGGAGCTGTTTTAAAAGCAAAGAAGTGGGAGTTTTCACCTTCTGGAAGTGCTTAGAGAGTGTAATTGTATCTGACCTTCAGTGCCTTGATGAGGTTAAATGATACACATCTTAAAAGCTCTTAACTCTCTTCTCTCAATTATCCTAGTCACGTGAATGTTAAAATTTGACTACATTTGTGCACAGTATTCAAATATTCAGGGTGAAGCTTAACAGTTCCTGGCTCTGATGAGCCACATATATATATATATATATATATATATATATATATATATATATATATATATATAAAACTTGACTGCAGAGTTATTCTGTGATTAGTTAATAGGCTTATGCCCTTTTTCTTCTTAAACCAGCTATCACCTTTTAAGATTACTGAAGATTATCTTGTTCTCCAGGCCCATTGAGTGGGACATGGCATCTTGGGCTATATAATTTTATTCTTTCTGTTTCTGCAGCTCTTCAGGTCATCATCACCTTCCTGTATTGCATCTTAGTTCTTACAAATTTGGATATCTTAGAATTAAATGTCATTAGACTATTCCCACTTTCTCTGAGGTTATAATAATAATAATAACAACAACTATATGCACCTTTGTGTTGCAGTAATTTTGTAGAATGCAGCCTTGGATATTTTTTCTTTCAGAAAATAAGCAAATGGAAAACACTTTCATCTTGTCTCATTTAGCGTCCTGTTTGCTTTGATGTAGGTTTACTGGTAATGAGGTTTGCATTATGTTCCTGACGTGTTTCCATGGGGTGACCGACTTACCTGTGTGCATATCCGCAGGTACAAGGATTAGTTGTTGTATTCCCTGTTTTCTATCCCATCAGTCTCTTTAGGGGATTTTTATAAAAGTTGTAGGCTACTTTGAATGAATAAAAATGTAAAAATTAAATTCCAAGTCTAGGATGTTCATTAGTTCTTTTGTAGCTTTATAATATAAAAGGGAAAATTAATTTGATATGTGTTTATTAATCTGTGGTACCCAGCCAGCTGACTTTTAAGTGTAAAGTAGCTAATTTTA
Source organism: Taeniopygia guttata (assembly GCF_048771995.1). Classification (NCBI taxonomy): domain Eukaryota; kingdom Metazoa; phylum Chordata; class Aves; order Passeriformes; family Estrildidae; genus Taeniopygia; species Taeniopygia guttata. The sequence continues at coordinate 5,167,335 of NC_133040.1, read as the reverse complement.
TTCTTTGGACCTCTTTAAACTTCTGAAATAAATTTAATTTCTTTTAATATATAACTTAATTGAAATTGGTTGGCAGAGTCAGCAGAACTATTCTGTCCAGCTGTGACTGGAAAGTCTTTTTCTTCCAGCAGTAGTCAGTGAACACACCTCCAGTCATGTCCTGATAAACTGGAACAATTAATGTAATGATAAGCTGATGTGATTAATGTTGTGATAAGATGATGTGATTAATGTTGTGATAAGCTGATATGATTCATGTTGTGATAAGATGATGTGATTAATGTTATGATAAGCTGATACGATTCATGTCGTGAGAAGCTGATACAACTGCTGCAGTCCCAGCATCTTCTGGGACATGAGCATCTTCTCGCTGCTCTGCTGACTACGTATTTAACACTTTAATAGTTGAATTTAATTCAAGGTATTCACTTTTTTTTTTTTAATTGGTCTGCTGTACCAAATCTGAACTTAATATAATACTTCATTTAAAGTAATAGCAACAAGTGTGCAGGCTTTATTAAATAGCACTTTAAACTTTAAAGTCCTATTTTACCCGGTGTTTAGGAACAGCCCCATTAATAAAGAAGAAGACTCGAATCCGTTTCTGGCCCATCAGTGCCGGGGTGGTGCCGGCGGATTTGTAGAGTTTGGGGTTTATTTCGTGTTTATTTTGCTGGAGGCTGAGGGGGATCGCCCGTGGCGGGAAGGAAATGGCGGGAGGAGGAGCCGTGAGGGGGGCGCGGTCCCTCATGGAGGAGCGCGAGGGACCTTTTACCTAACCCTGGCAAAGGCATGTAAAAGGGCCTTTACACAACTGATTGTGGCATTTTTTGATTATTTTTTTCCCCCTCCTCCCCACTCCTTCTCCTCCCCCCCCCAATGCTCAGTTTTTGTTAATTGGCAGTATAGAAAACATTATGAGATTTGAGGGATGAGTACTCAAAGTATTACGGTGTCATTTCGTAATGATTGCTGTGCCCTTGGCAGGTCATTTTTTCATGGAAAAATCAGAAATACAGGGGGTCAGACACCAGTGAAGTGCTGGAACAGCTGCACTGCTGAGGGAGGGATTGCCCAGCCCTGAGGAGGGAGAGAAGCCAGGACCTGCGGGGTGTTTCATGTCCTTATATCATTAACTAACTGCTTTTTATGACCATATATTGGTTTTTTTGTTGTTGTTGGTTTTTTTTTTTTTTTTTTTTTTGTCACAAGTCCATTGTTACAGCTCACTGTAAGACTAGTTACCCTTAGTGCTTATACAGCAAAAACAACCATACTATTGTTAACTGTCCACCCAGCCGCATCTGAGATCTGCACTGCTGCAGGCATGCCTCTGATTTTATATGGGATTATTCCTTAAATAACCCGTGATTTAGTTTAGCGTGGAGGGTTGACTGATTTTTAAGGACAAATCTTCCCATGAAGACTTTTTTTCTAGGAAAGCAGCATTAGCTTGAGGCAGTTAAACCTGCTGTGGTGAGACACAGAGATGTGGCATTGAAGTGTGTGTGATGGGAAGAGTTTATTACAGTTTTTTGCTACTACAGTTTATTTTCTTTAGGGATCTGATGTAAACTTCACAGACTTCCTTTTGTTTGTATAAAACATGCTGCCTCTGACAGACTCTCTGATAGCAAATATTTCCTAGGGAAATAGCTGCTGAAGCTTTTTTTCCCCCCCTCTACCAATGTCTTTAGATCTCTGCTGCCTTAGCTTTCATATGCAGTTTAAGATATTGGTTATTCAACTGAAACAGATTTTTTTTTTTAACTTTAGAAAGTCCTGCCAAGTTTATGCAGAAAAATTAGGAGCATATTAGTATTTACGTTGTCAGTCGTCCATTTCCTGTGTCTTCTAGGTATGCTTTTGAAGTGTAGATCACACAGCTTTTTTGAACCTTGCAGAATGTACTTGCCCAGAAAGTTTCATGTGATTTTTAGGGGTTTTTTTCTCCTTTGTTTTGGCTAATCTCTAGCAGCTGCTATAGAAATAAACTATTGGAAAACATAGAAGATGGGAAAAATCCAGTTCTTTAATTTAAATAAAAAATACTGAATAGATGTGAGATGTATGGGCAAGGCTTGCATATTACTTGTAATGGTGTATAAACCACTAGCAACAAATAACCAGTTTTACAGAATTTTTGAAGCGTATTATTTACCTTACTGAAAAATATGCCTTAATTATGAATTTCTGTGTGTGGTCCCTGGGGCAGCTTGTTTGAGTACATGTTTAATGTATGAGGCATACTCATGGTTGGCAAATTGCTCCTGTGATTCATCTGCACAGGTGGACCTAGAAGGGCACCAAGCACTCCCTACCTTGTCCATTTAAATTGCATATTGATCACTTTGAGTCCTCACTGTTGGGGTTTTTTTTAAGAGCAATGTGCAGTTTCTAAAAAGAAAATGTGGACTTTCAAAGGGACCACAGAAAATGGAACCTATTGCTCTAATTTTGGTGATGTGGGAGTGTATTTGATGAAGTGAGGTTTCTGACAGAAGAAGCAGTAATTATAGGAGTTTCAGCGCCTGAAATCATGCTGGGGATCATTTGAAGGGAAAATGGAATCACTGTTAATATTTCCTTAATGCAATTTTCTGTCATTCCTATACTGTACAATTTACATGCCAAAAATAAGGGAATGCATATTCTTTATCACCTAAAATCTTAAAGACTGGATAGAAAAGAATCAGTACTAATGAATGGCCTTTGTTCAAGAGGAGGAGTGTGAAAAGTAGAATGAAGGATCAGTCAGCTAAAAGAGTAGCACAGAGTGGAAAAGATTGTGGCAAAGATGAGGTGAAAATGCATGTGTGAAGTTCAGCATCAGTGACAACATCATGACATGGGACCGGGATTTTCTATGACTGATGTGGGAAAACAAAAAGTGGAACCCAAAACCCACAAATTATTATTTCAGTCTGATTGGAATTCAGCTGCCTAATCCCTCAGAGTCACTGTCTTCAAAGACTCCTTTTAATTACACTTTAAGATGTAACTAGTAATTGTTGCTGTAATTGTTTTCTAGATGCCTGATGGATAAAAACTTTGTAAGGATTGGGAAATGGTTCATACGGCCCTATGACAAGGATGAGAAACCTGTTAATAAAAGGTAAGGAGATCTCTACATCAAGTCCTGCTCCTGTCAGTGTTGTGGATTGTGGGATGGTAATTGGATGCTGAATTTTGGTGGTAGTTTTCCCACTTCTTTTGCCATGTAACAAGCAAAAACACAGACACTGTATTCACATCAGTAATACATAGAAAGCAATTAAGTAAGTTTTCAGGCCTTGTTATGATAATTTAAGATAAGAAGGCGAGGTTGGTATTTATCCATTAGCTCCACAGAAATGTCACATTTATTAATATCTTTTGAGCAGCATCTGCCTTTTCCTCTCATTATACAACAGAATTGCAGGCAGTTATAACGAATTATTTTAATTTCTGGACACTAAAACCCAACCTGACATTTTAAGCAGTAAAAAAGTAGTCCATAGATTTCCTGATTTATTTTCCTTAAAGATGCCACCCTCGATACACGGCTTTCCCTGCTCAGGCAAGCTGACAGATCAGACCTATAGGAGTGATTAATCTGCTTCTCCCACAGCAACACAGCCATGGAGCAGGGGTAGCTGGCTCCACTGCTCGCTATTTCCTCTCGAGCTCTAAAGGTTACAGTGTTCTCAGATCTTCTGGTACTTGCATTTATAGTCATCCGCTAAACAAGTTCTGTCAAAAATAATCTGAGTTAAGCTGAAACACAGATTTTCTAACGGGAATCATTTTGACAGAACTGGGTTAGGAAGTGACTAAACATGCAGTTATGCTGGGAGATTTGAAGGTAATGAGCAGTGGAGATGAAGTGGGGTGGCAACTTCTTCATCCATCCAGCACAGCTGCAGTCACACAGCATCTGATGGCAGGGTGGGACAAGTGGAAATCATCCTGCACATCAGACCTGTCTTTTCCTTCTCATTGTGATCTCACTGCAAGGTTTAGCTGCAGAAATGTTACAGTGCAATGCTATAAACCATTGGCTTCCTTTTGTAGCAAACTTGGTGCAAAGCAGCTGCTTAGAAACTGCATTTGGTTTTGAGAGAATGCAAGATTTAACCATAGATTTGTCTCCTTTCTAAAACCCAAAAGTGTTAACGCAGCTTGGAGTTACCTATTTTGTTACTGTTTACTTTGTGGCTGTCACTGTGTGTGTGTAACCTTTGATATCACATTGATCTAATGGCAAGGAGCCATGGAAAAGTCCCGATTTTTCCATACCTTCCCCTGTCCTGGCTGTGCGTAACCACCTTTCTCCCTCGTGTTTTCCCTGCTGCTTTTCTGATCATACCAACATCAGCTTAATTTTCTGCAAGATTAATTCCCTTAAGTGACGTAAGTAGGGGTCAATTCCAGTTTCTGGAAAAGAGAGGCAGCTCCTTTCAGCAAAAGCTGTTTGTTTTATCCACGTCATTGCAGCCTGAGTGCTCAGATTAAATGTGCATGTGAGTCTCTTGCCTGTTTCTGGTGTGTATCAATTTAATAAATTAAGCATCTGATACAGTAGATGATGTCTGTCAAAAACAGCAGCAGCACTGGTGTGGGAGGTAATATCACATTAGAATTCTGCCAGATTAGTAAGTCCTGTGTCTGATTTACATGTGTGTAACACCAAATCAGCCTTGCCAGTGAGGGTTCTGTAGGGGATAATTGCGTTTGTAAACCGAAGTGCAGTCTGCACATACAGAAATGTGGCCTGGAAGATGTCACAAAACCTGAGTTCATGTTAAACTCAGTTTGTGTTTAAAATATTCCATATATAAATCTGACACTGAGGATTTTAGGGTTGGAGGGTGCACTCTTGATTTGAAGAAGATCATGTTTGTTGTTGGTTGAGGGGGGTGTTGGTTTCTCTGTTTATTTTTGTAAAGTTCTTGTCACTATAGATCCTTTGGATATGCACCATTTCAAATTGTTTATTTAGCAATAATAATTATGCCTAATTTGAAATAGGTTTTGTGTAGTTTCAGGTTAATTTTTTTTTTTTTTGCTATACATATAACATTAAATTAACTAATCTTCCTGAAAGATTTCAGTAAAGACTGCAAAAATGGACAGTAAAGTCAATTGTGGACAGTAGCAACAAGTAGAAGGAGGCTTTGGGGACTAACCTGCCCAGACACCTTTTATTTAATCTTTTAAGCTTTCTTTCTCAGCATAGCACAAAAAGCTATCTTCACAAATTGATTCATGTTAATTCCAGATAAATTCTTTGTGAAGCTTTTGGTCTAAGCAGCAGCTTGTTCTAGATAAAGCAATAATTGCAGGAAAAAGAGGCCAATTGAGGGTGTTTAGGTATTTTAACATAAAACCTTAATAGCTAAAAAAGGCATTTTATAAAATATTGCTTAAAACTGTGTTATTATATAAAGTAATAGAAATAAATTGCATGTGTGTACAGTGATCAGATTGGAGTCTGGGAACTGGCAATCCCTGTTGAAAACACCTGCTCTGCTCTCCTTGAGTGTGGAAAGAGATCTGTATGGATATATCCCCCCTTGAATGGTGGAAACCAGTAGGTGTCTTTCTGCTAAAGAAATAGAACCATCTCTAAAGTGTGCTTTTCTGCTTTTTTGCTTGTGGCAGAGTTGCTCATCTCAAGTTTCCAATGTCCAGAGTTACTGATGCCATTTCAGGAACACACTGAGAAGTCCTGGGCTGGGTGTAAATGAACAGGAGTTAAAAGTCACGGGCTGGCTTTCAAGGAGTAAAGTCCTTCAGGGCCTGTGGTTTTTGTGAATGGCATTAAAGGAGAAGGATGGGAGGGCTGTGATTTCAGAATGAAGTCAAAGATGAAGTGGAGCATGGCAGTGGCCATGACCTACTTACGCTGAGATGAGAGAGGGAGGCCTAAGAACAGCAGAGGGCCTGGCCTGCCTTCCCAGGCACTGCTGGGAACTGAGTGCAGGATGAGCTTTCCTGCTCTTCCAGGAGGACCGAGGGAACAGCAGAGGGAGTTCCAGACAGATCCCTGTATACTTGTGTTTTGTTTTGCTTTCAGACCAGATGCTTTTGACAGGAAATATAGTGCAGAACTTGTGGGTTTCCTTTCCCGAGTATCTTCAGCATTATGTGTCACTTCCTAAATTATTCTACACATTTATTGTCATCCTACAGCAGTGTCTAAAATAGGTTTCACGCTACTGTTGGGAAATGGCAAACTTGATTATTTTTCACACAGCTTTCTAAAGGAGATCTGTATGTTTGGAGTTCACAGAACTTTTCTGATCTGAGGCATTGGTAGTGCCTTTCACTGTATGATGAAAATTCATTCTCACAGTCTATATGGGTTTTTTTTTGTTTTGGTGTTTTGTTTTGTTTTGTTTGTTTTAGAAAGCACCACAATGAAGTGTTAAACAACTTACTGGAAAGAAAAAATGATGACTGTATTTAACAATCTTTCCTGGTTCTTTTAGTGGCTGTTTTCTTAGTGTGTAGAAATTGGCAGGGGGGGAATCAGTTTGTTTTGAACTGTATGAACAGCTTAAGTTGTTACACTGTTTTAATTAAATTCAATGTAAAGAATACATGAAAAAATAATTGTTGCTTTTTGTAGCTTAAATAATTTATGGGTCATCCCCCATCTTCTGAAAGTGTGCTGGATATTTTTAGCCTTAAGAAGAAAACTACTCCGTCAGTAGAATATTGAGAATTAGAGCTTGTTCCTGCTCATTACTCATTGAGAAGGCTGACAGGTAGGAGCAGGGTTCAGGCAGCCCCTGTGCCCTCTCTGAGCCAGCAGGGATGGGGCAGTGGCATTGCAGTCAGGCTGCAGGGACATGCAGCTCTTGGACTGCAGTTCACAAACAAGTTTCTAGCTGTCACTGTCCCACACTTGACGACCTCATGTGATGTACTGGAACACAGAGATCTCTTGAGTTATGAGTGCATGGGTACCTTAATAAATATCCAGAGCATTCCATGTCAGCTCTCCTCCTGTAGACCTAATCCAGGAACTTTTCCCTCTGTAACACCTCAGTCAGTGCATCCACAGCCAGTTTTGGTCAATAGCTGTGTTCACTTCTATGTGAGCATGAAAATTGGACATTAATCAGTGCCATCAAAATCTGAAGACTGCAGACACTTAAAGCCCTGCTGCCTCTCCCAGATCCTTAAAATCATCATTGCCTGCAGTTTCCTGGGAGTAGCCATAGGACTCGTCCAAGGAATACCTAAATCAATGATGCCATAGTTGACACTGAGCATTACTGCAAGCTGCATTTGCTTTGTGCCATGCCAGGAACTCCTGACAGTCAGGTCAGTGTCTTCATGTGAAAACATCAGGGTTGGGGTGCCCTGGAGAGGAACTGCTGTGCCAGGAGCAGCTGGGAACTAGTGGAAGCACCAGAGCACTGTGGCTGAATCCCACATAGAGCTTTGTTCCTGGCACAGATAATGTCTTCTGGCAAATGGCACTCAGGTGTTTCATTACATGGTGACATAGTGCAGTAAAAGCACAGTAAAATAAGTTGAAGTGTTCTATTTAAATTTTTATGAAGCTTTGAATTCCTCAGCTGAGGAAAAAGTAACTGTGCATGTGCAGTTTGCTGTGATGCAGTGAGGAGGGTTTTATTTCCTTGACTCTGAGAAAAAGAAGTCTTAAATATTATTTTTATTCTGCACATTTGTGTACTTGTATTTTAGCCATTTTAAAAAATTCAGTAATATGATCATATATGTGTCTTGAAAATGGTGTCTAGTGATGCCATAGCAATATATATATATATACAGTATTGCCAACACCATTATAAATGAAGGAAGACTTGGCAGCAAAATAATAAAAATCAATCTGACTTAATTTTAAATGTGTTCTTATTCCTGACTTGTCAAAATAAATGTGATAGAAATATGGAGTAATAAGAAATACTGTGTATTTTCCAATAATTCTTTGTACCTCTGTAAAAATAAGCTTTTCTATTTCAGTTTAAGAGGCTTAGTTCTCAGAGAAATATTTTCATATTTTCGAGGTTTAACTTCTGAAATTTTATGTTCATCTATGCTGAGTTTCTTCTGAGGATTACTTACGGTTTCAGTAAAACCATGCACCAAGTTGGTGTATTACATCTGTGGCTGGTGTTATTTTAATTGGTAATCTTGTGTGTGCTAAAGCTGAATTAACTCTTACTTACTCTGAAATATTGTGTAGTGTACCCAATGTGATATAGTCTGCATTTGTATTGTAGCAGAAGGAATAGTTCTAAAATACAAGATTTTTAAATAAGTGTTTTCACATGGATTTTTCAGGCAAGAGCTGCAAATATATCAAGGTGATATCAAGGTGTTCTTGATATCAACATGCTTATGTTTACAGACTTTTCCAAGCAGTTTAATATTGTTTTATTCAAGTGTATTAATCTAATACTACTAATAAATTTAACATATGTTTATGTTTTATAGACAAAGAGCAAAATATTATTAGCAGCTTAGGGTTATTTAAGGATACTATTAAGATGGTTTGGGAAAAGGCTATTAAAACAGTACCTTTTTAATAGCTATTATCTATTCTTATATATGCTACTGGTCTTGGATTATTTTGTGTGTTTCTATTTCTGGAAACTTGTATGTAAAAGTCTTGATCAAAAATGTTAGCACACTGTGCAGGGAAAAATAATTTTGAACTGAACATCTCAGTGTACACATGCTTTATCACCAAAGTAACCTTCCAGACAAGCTATAAATTAAGGGATATTTGGTATTCAGTTGTTTTTTTACTGTTTTTTTTTTTTTTTTTAATAATGAAAATAATAAACCAGCATTTTCTAAAAGCCGGTAAGAACCATGCTGGAGCAAGCTGTAAAATTTCCATTGCCTGTTTGAAATGTGTGACCCAGTTTGCAGAGGCTGTGCCCAGCTGCGCATGGGGCGTGGGGCCGGGTTTGTGCGGTGTCCTTCAGGAATGGAGCCGAGCGCTGCCGGCCCCAGCCTCGGGCCCGGCCGGTTCATCTCCTTTCCTGGCTAGAACTGTTAAAAACGCGGTAGCACAGCAACCCCAGGCACCGATTCTTCAGATTCCTTGCCCCTTGCCAATCAGGATAACGTCCTGGGAGCAATAGAAGGGCTCCCTGCACGGGGCCATTGGTGAGATGTCGCTGGAGCTGTGCTTCCAGTTTGCTGCATATCTCTGCTTCAGCCAATTCAGGTGATGCTGTGCAGTGTCTTGCCCTGCTGCTTGCTGAGGGCATGGACCTGAGCCAGCCACCTCAGATAAAGCAGCAGGGATGTTGGTAGGTGTGCTGGGGGCTGTTCAGTCATGTCATAGCTTGTATTTTTATGATAGAAGTGAGGTAGAAATGGTTTCTTCACAAGTGTGCCCTTGTCCTGCTAAGAGAGGTTCTGTGACTGGAGTGACCTCCTTGTTTGGATGATCGATCTCAGTGCTGCTGCAGCCGATGGGGCACTTGCCCGGTGTGTCTGCAGTGCCTGCGTGTCTCTGGCAGCCAGCAGGCAGATCGGGGTCCCTCCTGTCACCGGGAATTCCCAGCGGGAGGCAGCAGGGTTGGTACTCGCAGAATAATCTGGTGTGGCAGAGTCTTGTAAAAGGATCTATGTAAACTCCAGGTATTTGGCTCGCATGAGCTTCCAGCTCAGGAGACAGATACTCCTGACCAACATCCACCAGTCTGAAATGAATTGGTTGCGGAGTTCTCATTCCTTTCTGTCCCGAGAAAGAAGAATTCCATCGTGCCTGCTGCTTCCAAAGGCACCCTCATTCCTGGGCTGTTTGCGCCAGGATAGACATTCAGGGTGCTGTCACAGTATCACAGTCTGATCTTTGTGAGGTACCCAAGTCTTTGGATTGTCTTTGCCCCTCTGAAATACTCAAAATCCATCTACTTTCAGTGTGTGTTTGCAACTACCACCTCCTTGTAGGATTTAGAGGAAGCCAGGATATCCAGGATATGTGTGTTAGGGTATGTTTCTACGTGTTTCCTCTTTTACTATCTAGGGGGGATGTGCTGGCACATACTTTTGTGGATTACAGTTTATAAGGCAGAAGAGTTGTCTCTTCAGTTAAGGATCTTCTTTACTGATTTAATTAATGTAAATTAACAAATATATAAAGTGGATCTTTAACTTCTGGATGCTGTAAAACCTTCTCTTGTAGTTATTTTTTTCTGGACAATGTTATTTATATCTACAGTAGTTATATATACTGGAATGCCTGTATATAGTATAAATATTTGCATTATTTAATGTAATTGAGAGATTATCTTCACACTTTCATAATTTAAAAAAAATAGTTATTTAAATTATTGAAATATTTTGCACAAGGAGTGTACAACAGGCAAGTAGTTCAAGTAAGTAAGTTGCCTATTTCTCTGTTTCTTTCCTTTTTCATGCTTTATTTTTATTTGTGTAATTTAGAAGTGACTATCTTCATTAAGTGTTTTTGGATACATTTGTGTCAGATACTTGAACTTAGTAATTATATATGAAGTCTGGCTTAATCAGGACTTGGTGACCAATTAGTGCAGTCCCACTAAAGTTTAAGCTCCTTTTCTCATTATACACACAGTCCTGGCACTGTGTGTAAAGGATAATCTAAGTGCCCCTGATGTGCTGTTAATGAGATTTGTCAGGGCTCCCAGTTGCACTGTCTGCCAAACACAAGTGTTGTCACTTACTGTATCAGTAATGAATTGACTTAAGGGCTTCTGTAGATACTTAGAGGGCCTTAGTTTGGAATATTTAAATCTGTTGCAATTCTGATTGTAGGTGCAGTGCAGCTCTGCTCCCTGTGCTGCAGGAGCCTTCAGGAACAGCAGAGAATGGCTTGCCTGGGTTTCTGAAAATTTAGTTGCATTTGGGCCTTAGACTGATTTAAAATCCTCATATATAGTCTTGTGAGTTCTGCAAAAACAGTACCACTATGGGGTTTGTTTTCAGTCCAATTCAGTAAATACACTTTTTCATATTCATAAATAAAATTGGTGTCCAAAGCCAAAAAAAACAAACAAAAAAAAATCTTCAATCTCTCTCCAGAAACAGGAAAGAAAACTTCAATTGAAGTCAATTCCATTGAATTATTTCTGTCATCAATAATCATACCTTTTCCATTTATTTTTCTGACACTTTTATATCTCTTTTAAATAACTTAATTTTGAAGTGAAACTTTGTTTCATAACAGTTATGTAGATTCTTTATTCTCAAATTATGTTTTCTAAGACTTATGCTCGCTTAAAAATTTTTGCAAACCCTTATTTTATGAAGACTAAGACTAAAATGATGGTGACAGGGGAATGGTTTTAAACTGAGAGTAGGTTTAAATTAAATGTTACGAAAAAATTCTCCCCTGCGAGAGTGGGAAGACCCTGGCAGAGATTGCCCAGAGCAGCTGTGGCTGCCCCTGGATCCCTGGAAGTGTCCAAGGCCAGGCTGGAGGGGCTTGGAGCACCCTGAGATAGTGGAGGGTGTCCCTGCCCATGGCAGGGGGTGGAATAAGTCCTTTAAATACTGCAAAATAATGTGATTTTTGTGCAATACCACATGATCCATTAGGTGTTGTGCAACCAGGTCCCTTGTTTAAGAAATCCTCAAATGATAGGAATATAAGTGGACTATTTTGTGACTGCTATGCAGCAAAAATGTTACAGAAATGCTTAGTTTTAAACACTAATTGTCTGGAACCATGAGCAAAAACGCTGTTAAGTCTTCTGAATGCCTGTAGTGTTTTAACTTACTAAATGGTCAGATTGAGGATAATGGCACAGCTTTAAAGTAGCTTTGGTAGAAATTTACTGCTGGTTTAGAAGACAGCAAACTTGAATGAACACTTTGTATATCCTGTATAATCTAAGTAAGACTGTATAAACCAGTTTCTCTGGGTGAGCCTATAGCACAAACAAACTCATGTCTGAACAATGAACAGGGAGCCGTGGGCCAGCTTTTCCAAGGCTGAAGTGAACATTGCAGAGGACCAATCTGCTGATACAAACAATTACTCAGCAGATCCATCTTAAAATGCATCACCATTTGTGAAATCTCTTGGCAACTGAGAAAGCAAAATTCTGAATTCTGGCTGCAGTATGTTGCTGAGAGGACAGAAGTAATGCTCACTGCTTCTCCCTTCTGTTGCTTCCAATGACTTGTTCTCTTCTCCTGTATAATCACTCTACCAAACTCTGTCCCGAGCTCAGTAATATTTATTTTTAAACCCGTCTAGAATGGGAGGAGCTGCAGTTGGAGCAATGGTGTTTGGTGGGACAAACTGGGTAGAGCTGGATTAGTAAAATGCATTAAGAAGCCACTGGTTGTTATTCTTGGATGCTCTCTCTGAGTTGTAGAAGTACTGACCAGTGACAGGGCTTTTACTTTTCCTCTTTGAGAGATCTCATATGGTTAAAAATAGCTTTTTCATTGGAAAGAGTGGGGCAGGAGGAGGAGGCAGGGAGCGGTTCTGGCAATGGATGGGTGCTGCTATACCTCCGGCAAACTGGGATTTTGGGGTGAATTGTTGAAAAATTTTGCCCTTTGAAGGGCAAATCCTCAGGAAAAAGCCTCTTTCCCTCTGGCTTGGGAGTGCAGGGCAGACCTTGTTCCATCAGTTTGAACTCTGCACAAGTTCCGTGTGGCCTGACCCAGAGGCAGGATGAGGAGCATGTGTGGAGCAGGTCCTTTCTCAATCCCAAATGCTGGGCAGCTCTTGAGTGTTCTCACTTGGGCAGAGAAGTGACTTTTTATGTTCTGAGTCTGTGCACTTTGGAAGTTCAGAATTCCTGGACGAGTGACTGGCTAATATTTTGGAAACAAGAACTGGATTCTCTAGCAGTGTGTGTGCCTGGGCTGTCTGGATTCCTCAAGGTAGGATAGACCCACCTGTCTGACAGCCCTCTGCTCCACAGTCATGGCACACAGTGCATTTATGTCAAGTTTTCTTTCTGAAAAATCAATAAGCATAAAATGATGTTGTAATGAATCAGACTGCATTTAGTCTCTCGACTCTACCCTGCTAATAAAGCTAAGAGTGGATAACTCCTAAGGAGCAGACCTTTTTTCCAGGTGCCCAGCAAAATACTCCTCCAGCATTGCCAAACTAATCTTTGCCAATGCTGTGCTTGATGCTGCCATCTACTGCCATCAGCTCTGGGGATGCAGCAGGGATCAAACCATGGCTTTTCTCTGGGGCAGCACATGTGGTCCAGACTTCTTTGCTGTGATGACATCTTTGCAGAGGGCTTGGATGTGGATACCGTTCTTCAGGATGGGAAGTACTACTTCTGGAGTAGCTTATGTGAATTACAGAGAGTTTGCACTACACAGGGAAAAGGCTCTAAATCCTGACACCGTGTGTGTGGGGATGCCTCAGTGAGTATTTTGGTCAGGGTTCACCTGCCCAGGGAATGGCACATGAAGTATCCTGTGATCCCAGGCCATGCCTGTGGCAGTGCCTTTAAATCCTTGGTGATCCCTAAGGAAAAACCCAACAGGAATTCCTCATGCTTTATTCGATTTAGCAATGCCTGTGTGAAACTCACCTGTGTGAGACTTGCAAGATACTTTCTTCCTGCAGGAGTAGACTTCTCCCTTTTCCTTCCACCCTTTCTTCTTCCCTTGTTCAACTTTTATCTGGATTTCTGAGAACCAGTCCAGTTTTTGGACTGAAAAACAATTTTCTGACTGTGCATTGTGTAATGATGGCCATCTTTTAAGTGCAGCAATGCACTTCTAGATGCTGGAATATTTAGGTAAATGGAAACTTGCATGGAGGACTGTTGCCTTCCCCTGATTTCTGTCAGTCTGAATGTCATGGTGACAATTTTTGGAGTTTCCTCCCTGGAGGAGTGGGAGGGGAGGGCATTCCGAGAGAAGTGGGAACTGTGGGTGCCTATGTGAAGGATCCAAGGATTTCCAAAATACGGTCCCACGATTGATGTGACATGGCTGAGTGAGAGACTAAAGCCGACGGCCGGGATGTCTGCAGGCATGGCAGGACTGTGGGGAGAGGAATCTTGAAGGACAAGGTGGTAATGCAGAGGTAGACTGAATTTTCCACCAGCCAAAGGGATTTTCTGTCTCCTGAGGAAAGCAAGCTGCAAGAATTGCTTTGAGGGATCTCATCTCTTTTTAATCTCTTCATGTTGCCAGCTGTTAAAGACACGGGGAACAGCAAGTGTTTTTTGGATGATGATGTCAGTACATCTAATTATATAATTTCCATCTGCTGACTGGAAAGCTAATGGAGAAGAGCTTAAGGAAGAACATTAAAATATCTTCCTTTGTTTTCCTTGTTGAAGGATCCAACAGTCTAAAATATGGAACTGGATGTCTAATGTACAGAATTCTCTCTTTTCTACATAATCTGAAAACTAGGAATGTCTATGTTTGCACACAGTGTTGCTGAAACCATGTTTAGATCTGACATTTTGCAGAACAGTTCCCTAGGACAGACACATACAGAGAAATTATTTACTGCCCTGCCCAATTCCTAGAAAAAGATTTAATTTAGGAAGGAGTGGAAATGTTGCCTGAAGAGTATCATATTCTGCCTACTTTGGCCCCAGCCATAAGACAGATGTAGCATTTGGCCAAGTCAGATAAAAATCAGTGTAATACAGTTACTCTGGGCATTTCAGGAAGCTGCCTATGATTATGTGCTTCTAATTTCTTAAAAATGAATATACCCAGATCCTAAATAATCCCATACTATAAAAATTGTCTCCAGCAGTGGTCTGAAGTGGGACAGCTCAGGGAAGAGTCTTCAGATCATGTCAAGAATTCAGTTGTTTTTCTGTACACTCGGTCAGGTTCCTGCTGGGTTTGACAATACAACTTGACATATTTTTATGTTTAACAACTGTTGGTGAATTTTTCTTTTGTGCATTTAATTGAGTTTGAACCCACACAGAATTTCAGCCCACATAAATACTTGTTGGTAATTAATGCCATAGCTCATCTATGCAATGGGTCGAAAAAAGGTTGGGATTTTTAGTTTAATTTTTTCATTCATTAGTGTACTTTAAGGCTCCTACTTCCTGTGTGATGGAGAGAATGTAACTCTATATCCTTTTTTGTCTCAAGCCTTTTGATTTTAGTACACATCTGCTCTCTCTGTTCACTTCATCTCCTTCACAAGGAAAACTCCTTATGTTCTTTGTGCAGAATTATTATTTTTGCCTCCCGTTCCTTTTCTTTATTTCAATTTAATTTAATTTTGGGGTTTTTTTTCTTTTTTTTTTTTTTTTTCCTTTCCCCTCATCCAGTCTCTGACTTCTCTAAAGTTGTACTGCAGTTCTTTGCCTTAAATTCTAGTTTTTCCAGTATCAGTAATCAGAGAAGAATTTGTTTCTGTGCTGTTAGCCTTCTTCTTTTAATTCTCATTATTTAGCCTTAATAATTGTGACGTCTCTTTTAAATGCAAAGTTAAGTCAAGGACTGTGTCTCAATGCTGGAAGAAATCAAAGAGGGCTAAGTGATCTCAGGAGAGGCACTTAAGTAGCTGTAGTGTTTGAATAAGTGAGAGAATTAAAAGAACTAATTAAAGTAAACTGGAGCACTTTATGAACTACCAACATAGACCTGTTTAATACAGTTCAGTCCAAACTTAAGAAAGGAATTAAATATTGTGGACCAGTTGATTGGGAAATTCTACTGGCCAGTGAGTTTAATTGTTCATTCCCCCACCCTGTGCATTATTTACAGGAGCTAACACTGTCAGTGACACCAAATCTCTCTTCTTCTGTTAGAGTGGCTGTTCTTTGGACTAAAGGGTGCTGTATAGCAGGATTTGGTATTTATTCTTAAGGCCACTCTTCTCACAAATGCATGATTGTTCCCATTTGTGTCACACACACGCTGGTAATTTCAACTGCATTTCCATTTCCCTTTATGTAGCATTTATGATCTTTGAAGATTCATTTTGGATGTAAATTACCGGTTCAAGAGTATAAAAAGAGAAATCTATTTAATGTTCCAATCTTGAATGACGGTTTTGCATGAGTGGAGATGATTTACTTTGAGTTAAAAAATAAACCAGTCAATCCTTTTACAATACACTGTCACAATAGAAATCTTGAAATAAGAGTGTTAGTTTGGTGGGGTTTTGTTTTGCTCAAGTTGCAAACTGCAAACCACTGTTTTGAGGTTGGACTGACTTTGGTTTATTGCATCTTTTCCTATATATTTCTATTTAAGGACATCTTCATGTACTGCAGCTTTGTCATTTGTGTAGTATTACAGAAAAACTGAAGTCTCCTGGAGAACAGATGGACCTATAAAGTCTCCACCAAACCTCCATACTTATTTTAGAGTCTATTTCTGGTACAGTGCAATGAACAGCAACAAAGAACTAAAAATAGCAGTGCTTTATTTTAGGTTGTCCTGATGCCTCTCTGCTTTTCTGGCACTGTGCTTTGTGTCACTGACGTGCTCGTGTGACCCGTCTGCTTCTTGGAGGTGGATTTTTTGCAATTTGCTCCCTGTTTTGATCTGAACTGCTCTAATAAAGCTGACCACACAATTTCCTTGCTGTAAAACTCCAGAGATTAAACAAGGAAGAAGTGACTTCCACTACCTCTGGAACCAGGGCATGTTCTGTCCTCACTGTGCTGGGTTACAAGAGCTTTGGGGATACAGTTGGTTCACACTTCAAGAGTTTCTGAGATCTTTTGAGAGGGTTCAACAATATTCTCTAAATGAAGACCCTGATAATTTGAAGAAATAATTTGGACCAAAGTATTTTTAAAATAACAATATTTCCTGTAAATGTTAATAAACAATGCGAATCACAACAGAAGTCAGCTATGTAGGCAGTTGGCAATGCTGCAGTAATTTCACCTGTCTTTACTCTTTGCGGATGCATCCTGCACTGGAACTCCTCCGCTTTGTTTGAAAAAGTACTGAGCTGACTTTATTGATGTGATTTTACTGTTAAGCTTTTAAATATTATTACATTTTCTGAAAGTCTCTATAAAAGCCAGTCAAGTGAATTTTTACATACTGCATTGGTAGCGTGTTAAACCCAATAAATAGTTTAAAGCAGTTTATAGTAAAAAGCACATTGGAAATGTAAACACTTATTAAGCAAGACAAAGATGAGGTTAGTTACACACACAAACCAACCAGGAGATCACAGAGAAGCAGTCCTATTTATTAAACAGTCAGATGGCACTGCAAAGTAATATCAGTGTCATTGTGCCAAAAGCAGCAGATTGCCACCTGGGCTGGGTGAAAGAATCATCCCTGTGCTACTGTTCCAAAATCTGTAAGAGATTTTCATGTTGTAGTTAAAAATCTTGGGTTTGGAGGCAGTTAAGAGCATGTCTGTGATTTAATGTGCAGGTAGCTTGTAGGATTTGCTGGCTTCACTAGGCACCTAGTTCACGTTTGTCAGTGGGAATTGGGCATTATTTGTTTCTTCAAGATCCTGCTTGATGTCTTTTTCCCTCTAACAGCAACCAATTGCTTTTAAAATCTAGCTCTGAAGTTGGTTTGTGATGCAAGTCCTGTGTTCAGTGAGTAAAGGATATTAAATCCAGCTGAAGATTTGTGAGATTTAGTATTTTAAATGCCTGAGTGGCATTTTTTTGACCAGTACTTCAACTTCTTTTGAAAGTTCAGTATGAAAGCTTTAATTTTGTCACTCCTGTTTACTTTTCTTTGTAGCTTCTCAAGTAATTCCTGTTAAATGAGTGAGGCTCATCCACCTGTTTTTGAGAGTAGAAATACATATTTGTTGAAATGTTTCATTATGGATAGAATTATTTAGCTCTGCTCTGCATTCATGGGGTTGTTTGTGTGTATGTGCACATAATCCCAAGCACAAATTTTATGCACACAGTTTCTGTCAGCATGTTAAGAGAATATAATATGGTTTGTGGGCAAAACCCCTGAGCTGACACACTGCTCTTCCTGGCTTTCTTGTTTCAAAACAATTCTGGAGCATCTGTCATTGTTTCACACAATTTCCTGTAAAGCTGCCTGTGGCAGTTGCACTCATTCTTTATTACCCAAGGGCTTTGCAAGCTATAAAATAATGTATCTGACTACCTAATAGCCTAATATTCGGCCTTCCCAGGAGAAGGGGGAGTGGAAAGCTGGTTTTACTTTCTTTTTTGCTGACCACGCAAACCTGACCCTCGACGAGGTGCTTTTATCTGCGTTGTCAGTGAAGTCTAAGGATTTCCTGTGATAATGGCTTTTCTAGCTAGGTGATTGCTCCTTCCATGCTCCAAAGAATGGCTCTGACCAAACGAGATTCATGTTCTGCCTTAATACAAATGGCATATCTGCATGTGACTATCTTTTTAACAACCCCTTAGTTTTTTGCTTTGTTTATTAGTTTAGAGGCCCTTTATACTGAAACTGTAAAAGCAGTCCAAAAATGTGATGCCTACAAAAATGTGATCTGCTGGACTGTGCCTGTAGATCCTTGCTGCATATGCACACACATTACATCATCCCTATAGATAGATACGTGTTGCTGCTCTTGTTTTTAACTAGATTTTTTTGTTAAGGAGAATAACTTTCAGATATTTTTAGTTAAAAACTGAAGTGCTTATACAGGCCCTCTTTTCTGTTTTGTAGTTGAATAAATGGATATTTTTTCTGTCGAATTTTTTTCTGTAAAAAATGAAAGAACAGCAATTAGAATTAATTTAAATTTCCTAAGCCTAATGGAATCACTTCAAGATCAATATGTGATGAACACTTCACTCGTAGTTCATTTTGCATGACAACAGTTCCATTGGGGTTACTTATAAAACCTTATTAAGGTATGTCTGAAAAATTAAATTATGCTTGTGTAGATTGGGGCTGAAAAACCCCAACCACAAACCTACTGTACCAGAACACCCTAAAACTTGGTGTTTTCAACTACAAACAAACCCCAAACACAACAGAAGGCTTGTCCTAAGATACTAAAAATCATAGAGCAAAGGAATACTTAATCATAGTTTAGGTTTCTGTCTTTCAAGTGAGTTTCTTAGAAATACAAGAATGTTGCTGTAGGTTTGAGGGAAACCTTGTGGGTAATGACGAGGGCAGTGCTCAGGAGCCAGGCTTTGGGGGTGAACTCCTCCCAGGGAGCAGCAGCAGCGCCCAGCAGTGCAGGGAGCTGTGACCTGGGGAGGGCGAGGGCTGCTGAGTGGCTCGGCTGCTCCATCAGCTACAGAGGGCTGTGTGTGCTGCCTGCTGCTTTAATAGTGCTCTGCCGCCTTCCCTGCGGTTGGATTCCTTCAAGTTCTTATTTAAAAAACACTTGAGCTGCACATAATTTCAGACTATCACATTCCGGTGAAGCCGTTGTAACCACATGATTGTTTAAAGCTATGTCCTGCCTTCCCTGTCTGGCTGAATTAGGGTACAGTCTTCATTTGTACATTCCAAACTCATGAGCAGCTTCAAAGAGATTTTTTTCCCGGCCCGGTCTGCTGCCAGGGATCCTCCAGCTTTCTGATCTGAATGTGGAACCATGGCTCTATTTAAAATTGGGCAACTTTTGGCCTGCATCCGCAGGGAGGTGTTAGCTATGTTTGGGATAGAAGAGTATGTGATGGGAGGGCTTAGCCAGCATCTAAGCTGCCTAATTCACTGCTGGACTTTCCACTTGCAAAGCCCTTCAGCAATCCTGAATGAGTATTAATAAAACCCCTCCTGCTGTACCAACACATTTAGAAACAGGAACTGTGAATTCCTGTCCTTCTGTCATGTGCTAAATGCTTATATTCACATGTTTTTGGGATTAATTTATCTGATACCAGCCATGCACCTCTGTGACACTTCCCATCATAACTTCCAAGGTACACAGTGTGTTTGGCTGTGTTTCCTCACAGGATGAAGGGAGTTTGCTGCTTCCTCCCTACTCCCCTGGTGACCTTTAGATTTTGGCCTGGTGATTATTTGAGATTGCTGGGAAATGGCTGTGTATGTACCTCTGTATGTATATTTATAAATGCCATGGTCTCCTCGCAGTTGTATTTGCTTTTTCTAATTGATTCCATGGGATTACTTTGCTGGCAGACTGCACACAATAGAGCTTGCATTTCAAGGAGCACTTCAAATATTTAGTTGTATTTTTTGGAACTTAATATTATGTGTCAATTTTAAGGCCAGGTAACATAATTGTAAGTCAACATTTAGATTTTTCTTGTCTGCTACTTGCCCTGACCTAGTCTTTTTAACAGATAGTAGCATCTGAAGAATCTTAACAGATTTTATTAAAATTTTGTCTTTCAGCAGAAGCATTACGAAAACATTGCCTAATGGTTGAAAAATGTGAGCTGAGCTGTTCCACCCAGGCCATTTTAATATTGGGAGAGTGTTTGTTGTTGAAAGTAAGAAAGGAACTACCTAGTCTGATTCTTTTCCAAAGAAATAAATTATCCCAGTGCAGAGTTCTTATTTAATATCTGCCTCTCCACAGTGAGGTAGACTGAAGTGTTGTGTGGAGCAGTGACACAGGATTGGCCTCCAGGCAGTCACAGAAACCTCCCCTGAGGAAAACACGGCACGGTTCTGTGCAGAGCAGGGAACAGACACTTTCTCCAGGAGTGGGGTGGGCTTTGCACCCACCCAGGTGCCTGGAGTCAGGAATGGCGCATCTTGGGTTGCAGGAATTAGTGAAGTTTATGTTCTTTCATGAAGTGCTATCAGTGAAGCAGCCAAGCTCTAGGAAGTGGTTGAATTCAACTCTTTTTAAATGTATGTCTGGTTTTATTCAAACTTTTCCTTTATTCTGCTGAGAATTTACTTTAAGTATTGAGATTTAAGGTAGGCTCTAATAAAATAATTATTAGTTTATGAGTTTTACCTTTTTTTACTGCAGGTTTCAAAAAGAAATTGAACAACCTTACCTTGAAATACAGGGTGGGAATAGCATCAGGGACAATCCTAAATATTTTTCTGGTTATGCTTTAATGTTGTTATATTTTTTAACCACTTAATTCCATGTGGGAAGGGATGACACTTGTTTGTGTGTTACAGATGGAGAATACAAAGGTGAAAGGCAGGGTTGGCTTACACAGGCCAGCAGAATGAAACATAAACCTCTTCATCCTGCCCTCTGGAAGGGAAGGGTCAAATCCTGTTAGTGTTTAATCCAGGGAAGTGCTGCTGCAGAGTGGGAGCTTTTCCTGGGAGTCTAGAACTCACACCCAGGTTTCTATCTGCCTCCATGCTGCCAAATTTGGCTGCTTCACTTGCAGTCTGTGCTTCTGGAAAGAAAGAAATCAGAGAGAAATCTGTTTCTTCAAGTGACCTAAATAATTCTCCTGCTTCCTCTGCTCGGCTCTGTGTTACCCCGTTGCTTGCAACATTAATAGGATCAGATAATATCAGAGACTTGTGGGTGTTTTTTCATAATTATCTGTTTAACCTTGTGATTGAGGGTAATGCATCTCCTCCATCTGTTACTAATTCAGCTGAAGTAAAACTAGTTTGTCTGTTTGGAGGCTGCTGGAGCAAACACTGATGGATAATTGTGAGGAGCCATTAATAATGTCATTAACTGACTTGGTGCCATCTTTAAAGGTAGAACTGGTTATTGATGCGGGCCACCAGTCTGAATTTTAGGTCAAAACATCTGAAAGCTCTGCTGATTCTGATAGATGTTTTGCAATCATTGTGTGAAGAAATTTTGTAGGTGCTGTTTTGACTTCCATATTCTAAACCTCGTCACTGCACTTCACACTAATGAGCAGGCTGGGGAAAGAAGCCAAGAAATTAATGGACCATAGAAACTAAATTACCCTTTCAACCCTGAAGGAAGTCTTCCCTTGTGCTCAGCTCATGAATTGATCCCAACACAAGGAAGACAGAACCTGCTGAAGCCATTTGTTGGCAGTGTCTTACCTTAGTATTAAATCTTTGCAGTTTTATACAAAAACATACTGAGTCTTCTTTCTAAATAATTTTTCCTAGATTTAGATTTCATTCAGACTTCCACGTGTGACAAAATTTGGCATCTATCTGAAATTATTTCCCCCCCTTCCTGCTCTTCTGAATTCCCATGGCTGCTGGAAAATTGAAATCCTTTCCGCTTTATGGAGAAGGGTTTAGAAATGGAAATTTCAGGGGTGGCTTAGATTGCTATTGCACTACTTATCATCAGCCTTTATGTTATAGAAGGAAAAATTGTGAGCAAAAACACAGTTAACTGCAAAGTTCTCATGAGACACATGTTTTTAGGTACTTTGAGAATCTTGGTATTGTTTGGTTAAGAAAAAATGAAGCTGTATGGAATCCAGAAAATGTATTTTCTCACTTGGCTGACCTTACCCTTACAGTCCACCTGTACTCTGTGGGATCAGTGTATGTATATTTTCACAGACAAGGTGTTTAAAACCCTAAGACAGATGTCTTGTTTTCAGCAGCACTTCACCCATCCCATCTCAGATGGTGACTGTAGTGACCCAACAAGTAGGACTACAGAAAAATCTCTCTCTACTTAGGTTTTATGAAGAAATGAAAACCACTAAACCTGCCAGATACTGGTGTAGTTTAAATTTGAGAAAAAAAAAAAAAAAGTATTCTAACAGTTTAAAGCAGGTCTTGGGAAGGTGTATTAACTGAAGAAGGGAGCTCCTGGGTTATACAGATTAATTTCCAGTGGAGCTTTTGCCAGCATCATTGTGTCTGTGAGGAGAAGATGGGTAGGAGCTCTGCTCCTTACATCAGCCAATGTTCTCAAGGGTTGGCTGTGCTTTGTTAGAATTTTTCACCTAAAAAGCCTCTTGAAGTGTTCCATGCTCATCTCAGCTTAAGCTGGGTCATTGTATTTGTTCTCTTGATGTTTTTGTGGGGCTTTGTTCCCAAGAAGAAATCAGTGAAATGAGTCAGAAGACAAGAAGTCTGGAATGAGAGGAGCTGCTTGTGAATCTCTGAAGTCACTCTGGATATTATTAGGAGTCCCAGAAAGAACAGCTTCCCTGGAAGCTTGGTGTAGGACTGGTTGTGTGATTGAAATAAGAATATTGTGTTCCATCACTGTGCACTCAAACTTACTTGTAGAACGATCCATGGCACTTAGCTGACAATTTCCAGCCATTACAGAACTTATGCCCTATTCCTCCTGGGTAAAACAACAGGAGATTCCTGCTGGAGTTTGGATGCAGATCTCCCTTTGAAGCTGACGGTGTGACAAAAGTAATTTCACAAACATGTCATTCGTTTTCCATCATGGAAATGTGTCTTACTCTAGCAGATACCTGTTGAAAGTTCCATTTCTGAAAAACAAAAGGGTAGCTTTTTATGTAATTTTAGCAATTTCTGTGTGATTCAGATGCACCAATGGAAACAAATTGTCTCATTGCTGATACTTGCTACAAATTGCTGGCTGGCTGAATAGAAAATGTTCACTGCTTCTGTCACTTAGGGATTATTGGCCAGTGTGACCAAACCTCTCATTGATGGGTTTCAATGTTAATGAATGATAACTTTACACTTAATTTTTACATAAGAGCTGTGTTCTTTGGTACTCTCAGGGAATTTTTTTCCCTCTGAAATCCTGTCTTAAAAATGTCTTAGTGTGTGAAAGAGGGAAGATGTAGTTCACAGAATGCGTAAGAAATGTAGGTACTTGGATCTTTAGGCCACTGGAGTACCAAGAGGGTATGAAATCCCTCTTGCCTCTGGTTAATGTAGCTGGGGGTTGTGTTGGGCATGGAAGCCTTCCCTTATTTTTGAAGTTTGAGTGATTCCTGTCGAATTCTGTTGCTGAAGATTGAAAGCACAATATCATTTAATAACTTCAAGCTGCTGCACTGCTGCTTCTGCTCGTTTGTGCTTGGGACATAGTATGTGATCTTTTGCTTCCTCCAGATCATAAATGTTCTGCTCCTTGGTTTGTTTTTTCTTCATTTGAGCTCTCTGTGGACTTCATGAAGTTGCTTAATACACTTCATTTCATGGGGAAATGTAGATGGAGTTGTGTACCTAAGTCTAAGTGGTTGTGTTTGATCAGAAGTTACATTGATGAGATGAGAATAGAAATCCATTTCCTTTCCCAGCTCCAGTCTTTTAATCATCCAGCCTGCCCTTCAAGCCTCTCATTTCTCTCATTAAAGTGCCAATCCTCTGTTTTTGCAGAAATTCTTTGAGTTCATTCATTCATGTCCTCAGCCTTTTCTCTTCCATGGGTAGGAATTTGCTTCTCGTGGAGTCCTGCTCCAGTGAAAAATAATGAACAGCTTTTTATATATTTCTTGGGTTGGGCGAATGTTTAAGTATCCCATAGGTGCCAAGAACACAGACACCTGAGAGGTGACACCATTGCCTTGTCAGCTGGTCAGCATTGCCAGCCAGTGCTGCAGTGGGCACCAAGCTGAAGCAAAGCTCTGTGTGAGGCTGTTCATTGCTTGGCTGTGTTCTCGTCCTCAGTGTTGGCCACATCCTAAAGAGATTCCTGCACCAAGGCCATTATCTCTGCCTTGGTGCAGTTAGACAGCATGAATGTAACTTTATGGGTGTATCTAAAGAGTGATTTCCTGCGTCTGCTTTTGGATTTTGTTCTTGAAATAGGATGAGAGGGAGCAAAAAACCATTTTCTTCCATTTGGGCATTTTGCTTGATTGTTTACTGTAGCATCTTAACTTAATGAGAAATTTTAGAGCCTTGTTTTTGTTTACCTTTTTGACTCCTAATTTGCAGTAATTTTTTTGAATGTAGAATAATGGCAGAGCCTTCATTTTTTTTCTTTGCTGAAACAGAATGTGTTGTTTCTTAGAAAACATTTCTTAAGCCAGTTGTTCTGGTGCTTTCTTTAAACTGATTTGTCTCTAGCTTCTCTCATCCAGGAGCAGTAGTATTTTTCCTCATGTTTCCATTATGTGGATTTATTGCTGTATATAGGAAGTTGCAAAGTACTAATAGTTGGAAGTGGCATTTCTCTGCTCTGTGTAGGTATGTGAAAAGTTCTTCATTGCTAAATATTGAATTAAGACATTCAAAACATTTTATTTACACTATTGTTGGGCTTACTGGACTATATTGTTATTTAAGAGCAGTTTTAATTTCTGTTATGCCAGTGCTGGTTAAAATACAAACAGGCAATTCCATCAGTGACTCAAGAGCTGCTGCAGTGGGATTGTTTATTTTTGTCTTCTGTGCCAAAGAGGAAGGTGCAGTTCCCAGGGATGTGCTTTTTGCAGTCTGTTGTTTGAGGGAGTAACAAAATAAGACATAACTGTAGGAATGGTGTGTGGAGCAAGCAGAGTTCCCAGCAGGAGTGCAGCAGATCCTTTACAGCTCATGGCACGTTCTCTGCTCTTGGATGTAAAGCACTCCTGTGATTTTCTTTGCAGCAAACACTTGAGTTACTCTGAATTTACATTCACAGTTTCTATACCTCAAAAAAACCCAAATACAGCAAACCCCCACAAACAAAACTGCTGTACTCCACTTTCCAGAATAAGGATCTTGATTTCCCCCTCTCTAAAAAGAAGCATATTTTACAAGCTTAGTATTTTCCTTTGTTCTGTGTCTCCTTAACTTGGTAGCCTATTTTACAGGTCATGTTTTCTGCCTGCACAGAAAATATCAGATCCATACAGAATTTTTTTTCTCAGTGAGAGTACTAAGAGAATTTTCTCTGATTAATTGCTTTAAAAATAATTTAAAATAAAATCAGGGCTAAAAAATACTCTTTTAGGGTGATGTTTGTGGCACTTTTAAACATTCTTGTTGTATTTTGGCCATTTTGAAGTTTGCTTTTCTATTAAATCTGTGATTTCTGGGGGAACAATTTTCTCTTACATGTTAGACTTCAATTCTGGAATGAAATGCAAGTGGGGCCTCGCCCTTGCTGCCATTCCCTTGATGAGGATGTGTCCCTAGGCCAGTTCTGCCATTGCCAGGACATGAGGTCAGGAAAGTTTTTGAGACAGAATAAAGGACCTCCATGGTCCCTTTTTGTGTGATGTAGGCACTGCCATCAGTAAATAATGGTATCTCTGCTTCTCAAGACCTTCTGCAGCACCTGAAACATCTCATTTTACACTGTGAGTTTTGAATAAGTCACTGAGCATCAACAAAGAAGGCTTTTGTTTTGCTGATGGTAGATTGGGTGGGCAGCCTGGGTACTGAGGAAAAAGTGAAATAATTTGCATGTTTTTTACTTCATTCATCTTCAGTCTTAGTATTTCCAACCAATTCCACACAAAAGACCATGCACTATAAATAACCTTCACTCTGACTTTCCTCTCTGCTCTCCTGCTCACCTGCATTTACATGCCTTTTTTCTGGAATTGTCAATGTATCTCCTGCAGTAGCTGATTGTGCTGAAACAAGGGAGCCTGAGCCAGGCCTGTGTACAGAGACCTGACATCTCTGTGGGAACAGTGCTGAGATTTTGCAGCCTATTGTGCTCACACCCTCAAAAACCTGCTCATGTTTCCTGATAGAGATCAGGCTGGTGACCAGTCCCACCGTTTACCAGAATATTTTCAAAAGGAAGCCACCTCCTCTTTCACAGGTCAGGTAAACATAATATTATGAAGACTCAGCCTGTCTTCAGGTGCTTGGTGTGAAAAAGAGCTATTCAGTGTTACAAAAAAATTCCTGGTTTCTGCTCTCAGCTGTCTTCCCTTCGGAGCAGAGCTGGGTGCAGACAGGTCAGGGCTGGTAGATCTCCCTGGAGAGCAGACTGAGGATGGGGTAAGGCCGCACGTGGCACAGAACAGCACAGACAGGAGGATGTACCAACACAGGGACATTTGAAGAGCCACCAGAGACTCCTGTTGATGTTAAAAAAGAGGAGAGAAAATGGATATAAAATTCCTTTTCTTGTGGTTCCATTTATTAATTGCAGTGTGAGACAGTTTCTCTGGGCTAGACAGGAAAATTTTGATCCTGAAGCTGCAGACTACACTGAGGGGTATCACTGTTACTTCAGTCTAACTCATTTCCCTTCTCCCATGTTCACTGCTAAATCCTGTGTTTTCTCTGTTCCTGGAACCTTCAGGAATAGGATGGTAACAGTCATAGCTGTAGCACACAATAGAGTTTAAATGTTCAGAAATTTTGGCAGCCTGTCAAGTGACCAGGTTGAGGGAGGAAGAACTAGAATTGGGAAGAGGTTATTTGCTTTTCCTTCACCCTAGAATTCAGTCAAAAAACAACAGTATTTAATTGAAAACCTGAAGAGAGTGTTTGTGACCTTGAGGAAAATCCTGCCAAATCCTGGTGACCTGTTAGAAATAATGATGTTTTAGGGGTTGTCAGAGCTAAGTTTCGTGAACTTGAACTGTTTGAACACTGTGGAGTCCATGTAAGCATGGCTGCTTTACCTTTTAACAGCTGAGTTCATGGATCTCAGCTTTTCCTTGTGGGTACATTCCCTTCCACTGCTGAGTCTGCTGAGAAGAGGTCTGGTTGGAAGATCAGGGCAAGCTGCATGTTTTTTTCCCTGCATGCTGTCCATATGTGGGGTTTGCATTGAGCACTGATGCTCAGCATTGCTCATGTGGAGAGCTGCATACACATGGCAGAACAGTGTAATTTCTGCCTGGTAATTAATTGGCTAATCTGGCTTTTAGAGCGATTTCTTTAATTTTATTTCCATGTTTGGGTTGAAGTCATTGTGAACATCAAACAGACCTGTGCCACCAGCACAGGCAGCACCACAGAACAAGCCTGAAAGTTTGAAGCATTGAGTTTGTGTCGGTGGGTGAGAATGCAGCACAAAGCCCGGCTGCAGCACATTCCTGCCTCAGGAATTGTTTGGGCTGGCAGAGATCCTGAGTCAGCACTCTGGCAGCACAGGCCAGGGCACAGGCCCGGGGCTTGCAGGGACTGAGCCCACTGAGGGCTTCACAAAGCTCCCACAGGTCTCAGAAGGCAGAAATCAGGAGCTGCTGGAGGTGGGGGATGGATAAAGTCCTGGTTTCCCTTTCTCTGGGGGTCACTCTGTGTCAGTGGCCCACGGTGGGTGGGTGCTGGTCACCAGAACTCTGTCTGGTTCACTCATGTGGGTGGAGTTTCAGTCCTGCCAAGACACTGAATTGGTATTTGAGGCATTTCTATAAAATAGTTTTAACTGCAGAAATGTTTTCTGCAGTGGTAGGGTTGGGGTTTTTTTCTCATTTTCTGACAGAAACTTGTTCTTAATTCAAGAGGGAAATGAGGCAGAAAATAATTTATATTACAAGATTACTTGGAAGTGAAAACACAAAATCTTATATTTGATACGAGAATAATTATTTTTCCTTCCCATTATTTTTTATGAATTGTGTTCTTGGAACATTCTTTATGTTTCAGATAATTTCTTTATTATGTGTCTATGTAAATGTTTAAATGCAACAAGCCTTGGACTTATGTTCAAAAATAATACTTTCATTTCTACTTGAGCCTAATGTTGTTTCAGGAGCTCTTTTTAGCTTATTTGAAATAATTTTTCTTTTCAAGCTTTTTTACTTGGTTGAGCACCTTATAGAAGAGGTGAAGTCCTTGGCTCATTTTCAGATATACTTTATTTTTTAAATAGAGAAATTCTACCTTCATTTTGATACATTTTAAGGTGTTATTTTGTGAGACAATAAAATGTCCTGCCCCATTCCAATATTGGTGAGATTGTGAATGGTTTTAATAGGCAAAAAACCTCGATATGTTGGGATTTTTCCCTCCTCTTAGGATTGTGATGCTGGAGGTTACTGGTTTGGTGTCCAATACCTCTGTTCCCTACCTGAGGAATGATTTCCTTGGTGACAAATCCACCTCTCTTTATCTTTGACACTGAATTATTTCCATGTGCCCTGTAAAAAAATGAAGAGAGGAGCAGTAGGTAGGTGAGGACTAGAAAGCAACAAAAATTAAAATAATTATGTGTGACCTGCAGTTGTCATTTAAAGCCCCCCAAACATTCAGGACCTGAAGTAATGGACATCAGGGAGTGAACGTGGTTGACTGAATTGTGCATCTTTAGTGCTCTGTATCCCTGCTAGTGCAGTTCTTTCTCCATTCCTAAATGTGATTTGTGTGCCACCTGTTTCAACTGCAGTCACTCTCCAGGGACATCAAATGGGAGGCAGCATGTCGGAGATAAATTATTTGGAGAGGATTCAGTGATTGACTTAAATGTAAAGGGATTAATTGGTCTCTAAACTAGTCAATTAAACCATACTCTGAAAGTGGAAAGATCACAAATGCATGGCAATGAATAAATTAATGCATTTTTCATGGTTTTAGAATTTTCTACATGTTGCTTAATTTGTTTTGAATCATAAAATTTATTCCATTAATTGTGATCATGCTGCATAATGGACGTATGTGAAATAATTTTGTGCAGCCATCCTCCTAAAGGACAGCTGGCAGCAGGCTTACAGCACAAATTTCAGTGTGCATTAGGAGGTGTTTACAGCCTTTGCAGGCTCTTTTACACACCATACAGCAAAGGACAGCAAATTTTCTCTGAGATCATGCTGTAAAATGAGGTTCAGATCTCTTAAAACTTTGTCTCCTTTCTGTTTAGCTCATTAAACCTTGTGCTCTTCCACAGTAGTGTGAAGGGCATTTTATGCTCAGTCCTTCGTGCTTAAGCAAGGTGTGCTGAGTGAGGAAATGTGGAGACATTTAAGCTCTTGGCTTTGTTTGTCATTTGGGAGTGAGGGGGTTTGGTTTTTTGCTTAATTTTATCAGGGTATAGTTGAGCATTATTTCCTTCTATTTTGCAGTAGTGCTATTGTCTTGTCACATTTAAGGGTTCAGCTGCGAGTCCTGGGAATATTAAAGCTCTCCATCAGGATTCGCCTCTCTTTGTGCTCTGTAATTGAAAATATCTGAGTTACTATTATAGATTTATAATCATGTAAAGATATCAGAAGATTTGGTTTGTGGGAAGAAATTAATTTAGAAGGGGATCAAGTCTTGCATCACTTACAAGTCCTGGTTCCAGTTGCCGCTTCTAAATGGATGTGAGATGGTCAGGAGGTCCCCACCTGTCACCTTCTGAGAGCAGTGCTGCTTCCTTACTGGAAAGCTCCCAGTGCTGGTGTTCTCCTGCCAGAAAAACTAAACTTTGCTCACACTGGAGAGTGGGTGCAGGGATTTAATGCCTGGACAGTCTGAATTTCTTTTTAAGGTTACGTGAATCTATGACATAAAACTCAAAATATAATGCTTCACTTCTTTTCCCTTGGGGAGCCCACAGAATACAAATCAAAACTGCATCAATAGTTTTGAGATTTTGAGAACAACGTTGTTATTATTATTATTTCTGTGCTGAACAACCTGGGTAACCATAGTTCCCCCTGTTGATGTGAATGAAACCAATTAATTTAATTTCATGTGGAGTGAACTTAATGAAAACAAGAAGTGGACGTGTGGCCCTTCTTCCCTTTCAGTTTGCTGTTTTTTTCCCAGGAATCTCTTTCCTGAATGGCCTTAATCTAATATAATGCTACTTTGGATAATAGCTCATCCTCCATGGGGTGAAGGGGAGAAGGGTGCATTAACCTACATTAGCAGGCGGGAAAAACAAGGCAGTGCTGGCCCTGCAGAGCAGAGGAGGAGCCTCTGATGGGCTGGGCTTTATTTGTGTAGCTCAGACATGGGCAGGACGCACCCCGGTTGTGCTCTGGCTGCGGTGACAGAGCCTGTGTGCAGGTCTGGAGAGCATCCCTGTGACTGAGACTGCAGGAATTTAAATTGGGAGGGCGCAAATGAATTGTGGTGTCTGTTAACTTGTGAATTACTGGGCACTGTTACCATGCCACTGCTGCTTAACTTACAAAGCAGGGAGAGAGGCCTGGCTGCTTGTGAGAAAATTAGGTCTTTGATTCTAAGAAACGCGTATTTTTTTTTATATAGCATTTTGGTTTCCCTTATTTTTGAGCTTCATTTTTAGGATTTGTGTAGAACTGATTATCTTGAAAGAATTTGGATAAAATAATTTTAAAACTTCACACAACCCCTCCCTAATTTAAACATGTCCTAATTTAAACATGTGGTGCAAGCAGAAGTGTCAATGGCTGCTTCGCTTTCTTCTCCATGCTGTGAGCAGTCTGAGAATGATGTGATGTGTACGTATTATTTCCCTTTGTACCTCATACCTACTAGTCAGGGTTCTTGTAGAGCATTGACAGCTGGTTTTGTTCCCACATTTTTAATTTTTTCAGGTCTCCCTAGCCTGGTCTGCAGAGCACTGGGCTGTTGTTCCAGCTTGGTGTTCCCAGGTGAGGGAATGTTTGGTTTCTGAAGAACTCAGAGCTGTTATTTGTAAGAACACCACCTGTGTTACATAAACAAATAACGTGACCTTTCAGACTCTGCCTCCATAATAACAGAGTAGCCCTGTAAAACACACAGCAATGCTTATCCACGTCACAGTGTTCATTCAGCTTACTGGGGTTTCAGAGCAGTCATTCCTAGCAAATGAGATCAAAGCCATTTCAAGCCAAAACAGACTATCAGATACGTTAAATTTCTAGCTTTCAGAGCTAATGGTGATATAAATCAAGACAGAATTTAGGTAATTTTTGATAATTTGTTACAGATATATTTCTGTGATATTCCATGTTGATGCTCTTCTTAAATGCGCTGTTTTGAATCCAGTAGAGCACAGAGCAAATATTGGTGACAAACTCAGCTGTGAATCTGTGCTACAAGGACATATTAAAGTAAGGGATTGTCTAAAGCAATTACTAAGGGATCACTGATGACTTATGGCTTTACTCATAGAGCAACATTAATTTATGAAAATGAAGCTCCCAATGTAAATGTGGCTTGATACTCCCCCATACCTGAGTGTTAAATACTCTTTTTGTTTCTCTGCTGAACATGATTTCATCACTGACTTCACACACAACTCGTGCAATTCAGGTGTGAGACTGAAAACTGGGCTGACTTAATTTGGAGGAAGTTAACTGCCCACCAATGCCCAGTGTGCAACACAAATCTCAATAGAAAGGATAACATTTTTATCCCTTTATGAGGGGTAGAGGGAAGCCTTTTTTTAAAGCTTCAGCTCTGTTTGGGGTCTGTGACCCACAGACAAATCATTTTGACTGTGCCAGTCAACCATCCAGCTGGAGTTGTGAGTCAGAGTAACTGATGGCTGTGTTATCTGAGATAAAACTGCCACAGAAAGCTTCAGTTTAAGGGAGCCCAGCATTTAAACTTTGCAGGGCTGAGCTATTAAGGAAAGGTCAGTTTATGCCTTAGGCTGAAAGAAAAGGCAATAGTTGGTTGGCGAACCTCCATCAGTGTTCGTCAGGTTCGTGCTGGAGTTTGGGGATATTAATATTCAAAAGGATTTTTTTCAGTCCTGATCTCCAGAGCACAACTGCTCATGACAGTTCTGAGGTCTGGATGGTATTTAAGAAATGCTGAGATGAACAGCACAAAAAGAGTGTTTTGGGAGATTCCACATATAAAAAGAAGCTTTTTGGGAGATTTCACATATAAGTAACATGTAACTTATTCATGTGCCATGAATAACTTATGGAGCACATTGAATGTATGAGCTTATCTGCCTGCATTCTTGTGTGAAAGGGTATCACATCTTTCATGGGAATGAATTTTTCAAAGGACCCATTTCAGACTCTGTGTTGAAACACAGTGCTTCAGACAGAGAGAGAGATGGCAGGAGGGTGATAACAGCAGGGATTTTAGAAGCTTTATATGCAATTTTTCCTGATGTGTTGGTATTTTGAGTATGCTAAAGCAAGAAATATTGCATCCATTCTGACAGTCTTCTAGTTAATTATAATCCATTTCGTAGTTTTCACCAGCTGGTACTATTGTTTTTAGAATACCTGGTAATGCTATGGACATATATCTTAAAAAGCTCAGAATTTACAGTGAAAAATATGTGTTTGTTTTGGCATTAACCTGAAAATAACTTTAATAACCTCCATGTTTCTTTTTTGGTATGCATTTATATAGTATTTTAAAGTCTATATCCTGCAGTACAATAGAAATATGGTCACAGCAACTTCTGTGTTTTCTAAATAGGGCAGGACCCAGTGTCTCATCTCTATAAATTTTAATTCCTAATTAATATAATAAACTTGGAGAATCACTTTTTAGTACTGACATCTTAAATAATTCAAAATAGTTGTAGTCTCAATCAGCACTGCTCTGAGGTGTGGCACAAATGTAACAAATAATGGACTCAGTAATCCTCAGTGCCTTGAGCTACATGGTGTGGTACAGTCCTGACTGCATCACTCACCATCCCTCTGCCAAGGGGGAATATTCACTGGGATTTCACTGCAGGAAATTTATTTCAGAGATCCAGGAGACCAAATACTGAACATTGCTTCAATACAGTGTAAAAATATGGTTATTTCTATGTGTAGTTTCCAGGGCAAACATGGGACGGCTGTTGCTGCAGAACCTGTTCCTCCCTGCAGGAGCTGTGGGGTAAAGCTCTGCTTCCCTAAGGTTCAAACTCCTCAGCAGGAGCACTGAGGCCACTGTCACTGTGGTATTTACTCACAGCCAAAGCTGTTCTGCTGTTCTGCATCTCCAAAAAGTCCCAAACCCGGAGCTCTCCCAGCCTGAGACATGGGGATAAGCCAGGGCAGGAAATGGGACCAATTTGTCCTGTGCTCCCATCAAAGGTCACAGACGCTGGATGTCACCTTGCCTCCAGCACAGGCTTGATGTGGGTCTTGTTCCAAGTGATCCTGCAATGGAATGAATTACTGCTCAGAATGGGCTGGTGGGATGTGCAGCATCTCCCCTGGACTCGTGCAGGTGCTGCTGTTCTTAGCCTGTCAAACTGCAGGTTGATGGATCCATTGAAGGAATAAATCCCCCGAGTCTCCCAGGCTGGCAGCCCATCCTGTAAATCCTATAAATATGCACACATTTATACACAGGGGAGGGTGGCAGGTTGCTGGAGATGGGATCAGGGAGGGA
This sequence comes from Taeniopygia guttata, assembly GCF_048771995.1. Taxonomy (NCBI): domain Eukaryota; kingdom Metazoa; phylum Chordata; class Aves; order Passeriformes; family Estrildidae; genus Taeniopygia; species Taeniopygia guttata. Next base: position 5,133,486 of record NC_133040.1, on the reverse strand, counting down.
ATCCTGTTAGGGAGGTGTGTGTTGGCCTTGGCAAGAGCTTTGCTGGTGACAACCGAGCCAGTGTTGAGACAATAAGTCTGTAACACAGCAAGTGTTTAGATAATGTTATCTAAACGCTTGCTGCATTGTGAAACTGTTATCTTATTGCTTTACTTCACTACTGGAAAAACATTAAAGGCACTTAATATGTATACAAAGTTTCTGTCTGTGCATCTCATACATTTTTTAAAAATCCAACTGAATATGTGAGACAACAAATGGACTTGTAGGTACAATTATTAAAGATCTGGTAGTTTTGGCAACTGATGTTCTGTTCCCTGGTCTTCTTTTTATTTCTTTGAGTTGGGGAAGAGAAAGAGATAACAAAATCAAGAGAAAAGGAGTCATTGCCAAAGCAATATGATTTAATCTGCAGTTTGGCCTCCTGTATTCTTATTCAGTGCCATACAAAAACTAGTAACTTTGGGCAGTGATACATAACCAGACATCAGTTTCCCTTCTTCATGAGCCAGCAGTGTGTTCGCCTGAAGAAAAGTTGTTTCAGGTGCTGTGATATAATTGTTCATTAGCCCTGGGACAAGCTCCAGCTGCTGGGCAGTGTCAGCCCTCAGCCTGTTCTGGCTCCTGCACACAGAGAATGCTGGGTTCAGTCGGGCAGGGAGTCCTTGCTTCCCAGGGATTGATGTGTGGACTGACAGAGCCCCAGGCAGGGTCCAGGTTGGTGTTTCCATATTTCAGTGTGGATCTGTGTCTGGGGACACAGCAGAGAGAACCTGGCTGTGGGGGTCCCATGCTGATGCAGAAATGGGGGCTGGGTGCTCCTGGGAGGCTGTGGTGTCCAGAAAACTCTGGAGTCTCATGCCTGGAAATGCTTTCCTTTTAGCTTTAGCTGTGGGTTTGAATGTGTGATTTCCCCTAAGGGCCAGAAAGTGGCCTGGCCTTTTTTATTTGCTGCTCCAGATACCCCTCTGCTCTCTTGGTGTGTGTGAGGAAGATTTCTCTGCTAACACAGTGGCCTGCCAGGGCCCTGGAGCTCCTGCCTGGACCATGGTGTGCCCTGGAGGATCTGGGAGTGCATCCCTGCCCTCAGCTGAGGGGAGTGCCTAACTGGGCACTGGCACATTTAAGGCCACTCTGCACTGGGACTGAGGCTCTGCCTTCTCTAAAATCAGAGCAGGCAGCCTTTCTTCTCTTCTCTTAGTGGGAGCCTGTTCAGGCTTCAGTTCAGGGAGCTCAGGCTTCTCTGGGGATATTTATTTCCAGCATATTTAAGAAGAGGTGATTTACATACTGGGCTGTTAATTTATTGTAGTGTTGGGAATGTTATTGACTGTAGGGATATCCAGGTGATGCTATCTTCTGCCCAGACTCCACTGTGACCTGCTCCTGCCCTGTTGCTTTAGCAACTTTAAAGGAAAGTATTTTATTTTGCACTCACTCTTCTGTTTCAAATTTGCCTTTTGATGCCCTCTTTTTTGTAATCCACATCAAACAAGTGATTTGACAGTTTTCCTAATGCCTGTGCCTTGCTGCTGCCTCTTTTCTGACACCAGACTTGATGAAGCTATTTTGGGGTAACTGTGATTTCAGGGCTTTTAGATCCCAGTCTTAACTTTGAGGAAAATTAAAGCAGCTGTACAATTTATTGGTCAGAAAGTACAATTAATCATACACAGTCAGTGGCTTGGTGGACAAGTGCTTAATAAGTAAAGGAGAAACAAGAGGTTGTCTGCAGCCTGGAGAGCAGAGTACGGGAGCTCAAGCTCCTCTGTAGAGAAATAAATATTTAAAAATGCTCAGCCCTGAAACTTTTCTAAAAATAGGATGAATATGTACAAATATAGGATTCTTAAATTTTCACTGTGTTTTTCTAAGGAACCTTTAGTGTCAGTCCTGGCATCTGGCTCTCAACTGCACTTTCCAGGTGTGTCAGAGATTGCAGTGTTTGAGACAAAGCAAGCTTAGACACTGTGCACTGCATGGCAGCAAGGGGTTTTCAGGGATGGTTTCAAGTCCTTCAAATAATAAGGATAAAATTCATACCATAAAACTATCGTTTTAATATCTCTCTAATAAGAAAAAGAATCAGTTGTGTTAAATTAATTTTTTTGTAGCATCTTCTTCCCCAGATCCCAAAGTAATTGTTACTGGCAGTTTGATTTCCACATTTGTGGTATATTTTGAAATCTGTGGGGTGCAGTTTAACTTTATACAAGATACACATTAGTAAATACATTCCAAACTGTTAGGAATTGCAGTATCTTGACATTTTTTTCATGTGCAGTTTGAATGCAGAACAGTACAGTTTCCACTGGGTATTTATCCAGACCTTCCTAAAAATGGAAACAACACCTAAATCCATCAGTTGTTCTCCTTTCTCTGCCAATGTTGTGGAGTTTAAATGTAGTCAGGTTTTCATAATCCTCATCTGATTTTTTATATGTAAGTAAATGTAATATAATATTGTTTTCTTTAAGTCATTTATAGTAACTGAGGAATTTGCATTCATAAAGTTTATAGGAAGTCCTAAATATTGCATTGCCAAGGTATTCAGCTACATTTTTAGGCATCTCAAAAGTTATTTGAGGTAATTAAGGTCCCAGAGGTAATGCCTGAAAGACAGATAATGTCAGCTGCAGGTGTGCCAGCAGCTCCACCAGCTCTGGTCTGAAGGAAAGCACTGCTGGACTGAGTGAGCTTTGTTGTACTCTTTCTAGAGCTGGGCATGGTTTAATTTGGATCCAGTGCTAGAAATGATCCATCTTTCACTGATAAAGTCCTTATTGCTGGGCGTGAGCAGTAACATTCATTACTGTTGTTCTTTAATCTGGCATCCAGGGAAGAGAAATGGGCTGATACTGTGTTTGTACACCTCTTCCCCCCATAATTAGTTGTCTGTACTCTTAGTCTGAAGCTATCTAATTCTGTGATCTCAATTAGTAATTCTTTTGTTAGATGATTCTCATTTGAAAGTTAGTGGCATGCATTGCCTGCCCTCCAAAACCAAACAAATATTTTGACTTTCAAGCTCTGATTTGGTGTATTCTTTATCCTCACAGTGTTTATGGGCAGCTGTGAGTGTTGCATAAGATTCCACATGATTTGTTCATGCCAGAGCACTTTGCAAGACACTTGAGAGGGTCCCTGGATGGTCCCAATTTTTTCCCTTCAGTTTAATAGCAGCCAAGCAAGACCCAGTTAAATCCTGTAGGAAGCTTGCAGAATCCAGAGCGTTTCTGTGTGTATCCTACAGACAGGAGCTGAAAAAACCAGCTTTGCTCTCTGCTTTGGAAATGCTGACCTGCTGCACATGAACTCTCTGCAGACATCATCCCCACTTGATATTACACCAGACTTCTTGTGAGGTTTTTATTTATTAAAACCTATATATTAAAGGTATTCATGCTGTGTAAGGAAACTAATGGGATTGGATTAAATGATTGGACTTTGCTGTAACTTTGTATTTCCTGTATGTATAGAAATCCACTATTCAGGATGTTTAATTACATTAATTGATTTGCTTTTATTCTTGGAGCAGGACAGAAATACCTGGAGGCTGACCCATTTTGTCCCATGTCCTGTTCCCTCCCTTCTCCCCCATGTAATTTAACAATCCATTTACCACTTCGTCACTGAGGATTACTGAAATTTCTTTCCTTTGTGAAAATTGAAACGTAATGAAACCTTTTATTTAGTGGAATTATTGTTACAAAGTCCTTCAGAATCGTGGATGGCAGCATCAGGAAGTGTGGCTGTTGCCTGTTGTTTCAGTAACCTTTTCTTTCCAGATTTTTCATAGCTGAACTTTTTCTTCTGGTCTGTCCTTATGGTAGGATTTGAGGCTCACAGAAGAGTAACTTGGGCTACAGGATGACAACTTACTCTGCCCAATGTGTGGAATCATTCAGAGATTTAGTGAGATTAGAGCAGCTCCCAGTTTTAGACCATCAGTGCCTTTGTTTAAAAACAACTGGCAGCAGTAGCAGAGCAGTTGGTTAACCTAAACGCTGAAGTGAAATGGTTGTAATTGCCTCTGGTTTTTCGTCTTGGTGCAGGTAGTGAGAGCTGTGTGTAAAACACAGGTCCCGTTAGGGCTGGCCCTGTGCCAAAGCCAACACCCATAAAACTGGACAGAAAAATCTCTGCACACTTACTGCAGCTCTGTACATTTTTAGTTTATTAAAATGAGGATTAAAAACATGAAATGTGCTTTGTTTTCTTTTTTTTCTTGTGACTTTGTAGCAAGGAATATTTAAGCAAATGCTTTGCTGTAATGTGAGTCACTCTGTGGATAGAATGAAGTGAAAACATTTTCAATACAGTTCATGTCAAGTTAAATTTGGTCAGCAGTGGCAAATCCATGGTTCATCTTAGGTTATTGACAACTTTCTGTAATATTCACAGCTTTTATATTTTTAAATCAAGATTATCATTGGATGTTATGCAAACATCTTTCCTATTCCTTTGTTGTTCCTTTTCTGCTGGACTTCGTTGTGGGGTCAACTTTGAAGAATTTCTAAAGACCCATAATTTTATTGCTTGAATTCTGGTTAAAATCCCATTTATTTGTAATGAAACAAGTAGGAAAACACATCCACGAGACAGCTGCCAACATTGTCACTTATTTGCCTGGTGACAGATCCCTCTGTCATATGATTACCGGCCGGGCAGTGACCCTCACAACAGGATAGGAGGCGTGTGCTTGGCCTCCGAGCTCCGAATTTCCCTCCCGGAGCCCATTAGCACCGATAAATGTTTCCTTTTGTCTCCTCTCCGGCAGTGAGCACTTGTCGTGTGCCTTCACCTTCTTCCTGCACGGGGAGAGCAACGTGTGCACGAGCGTGGAGATCGCGCAGCACCAGCCCATCTACCTGATCACCGAGGAGCACATCCAGATGGCCCAGTCCTCCCCCTCGCCCTTCCAAGGTACCGTGGGATGCTTCTCCAGAACTTGCTCTCTATTCACGTTGTTGGTAACCTCACACGCCAAACAAATCGATCAGTTCAGTTTAAAAAGAGTTAGTATTTAACAAACTCAGTACACACATGTGGTTTTCTGACATGGTTTCTCTGTGAATCCTATGTGGGTGCAAATACTGAGCTTATCTGGTTCAGGACTGCTTTTCATTCATACATTGGCAATTATTTACTGTTTTATTTTAAAAACAAGGGGTGGGTGGGTGTGAAAATGTAGCAGAAACAATGAAAAACTTTAAGCATCTGTGACTATTTATTTGCCAGTGTAAGAAATTAAACTTTTACAGAATTAAGTTGATGGCTTAGTAAATTCATAATGAAGTTTTAATGTGATGCTTTAAAAAAAAAAAAAAGAAAAACATTAAGAATTTTGAGTCATTGTATTATGCTGTCTTTATAATAGTCTGAAGTTATAATTTCAAAGCAATTAAAACAAGAAATCTTAGTAAAGTTCAACATCGAGTAAAAAACCCACCCAGAGACACATGAAATGATGATTTATAGAGATGTTAATTTGTAGAAGCTTTATGGAAAACATTTTGTGTCTACATGTAAAGCTTTGACAGAGGCTCAAGCACTTCAGTCATACATTTTATTTCAGTGAACTGAATTCATGACTCAAATAAAATACAACTAAAAGCAAAATTGAGTCAGAATGGAAATACCTGTTGTTAAGCAAGTAATTCTCCCTATTTATTGTGACTCTTCTTTATGTATTATCTATCCTTTTCACTGCTGGGAAGTCTCAAATGTTCCTGTCCTCTCTTCTTTCCATGAGTACTCATTCCTGAATGCTGTTTCACTACACTGGAGTTGCTGGAATTTCATTTGCTGTGGAAATTATGAACTCAAACTGCCACAGGGTCCCGTGTTAGCTCAGGAGGGCTCAGTGCTCTGTAGGTTTGGATTCATACCTGTGCTGGGATTTGCAGTGGCTTTCCCTGCACCCTTCAGTGCTCAGGCAGTGGAAGAGTGGCTCAGGCAGAGCTGGAGCAGCCCTGCTGTGGGACTCTTGCTTGTTCTCTTGCAGCACTGCTGAGTCCTTCAGGGCTGCTGTTTGCTGTGTTGCAGTGCTGGTGAGTCCTTACGGCTTGAACGGGACCCTGACGGGCCAGTCCTACAAGATGTCAGACCCCGCCACTCGGAAGCTGATGGAGGAGTGGCAGTACTTCTACCCCATGGTGCTGAAGAAAAAGGAAGGCATGAAAGAGGAGAAAGAGCTGGGATATGACAACGATTTCCCTGTGGCAGTTGAAGTAATTGTTGGTAAGTTTCAATATTCTGCCTGAAGGATTATTTTCCTTCCTTCCTTTTTTTGAAAAAAAAAAATAAAAAAAAATTCATCTAATTAATCAGAAAGAGCCATTATAATTTTCCTATATTCTCTTGTAGCTCTCTTGACACCAGAACATCTGAGTAGTTCTGTCGCCTCAAGCTTTTGTACTCCCTGTATCCCACATGCCATTATTCACTGGATTGAGCTACTTGTTTCAGCTCTGTACTGGTTACAGAGGGCTGGATGTATATTAGCATGGAAATTCCTTAGCTCTTTGTATTTCAGATAATAAGTTTTGTCAAATTGACATTGAAAACAAGTGGAAGTAGCTGTGATTGCTGGATATTATCAGGTGTGTCTAAGACTTGTGGTTTTCCGTCTCTCTGCAGGGGGTGTGAGGATGGTGTATCCTTCAGCCTTTGTTCTCATCTCCCAGAGTGACATCCCAGTGTCACAGAGCGCTGCCAGTGCTGCAGGCCATATAAATGTGGGACAGCAGGGGCTTGGAAGCGTGAAGGATCCTGTCAGTACCTGTGGGATGCCCCTGACTCCCCCCACCTCTCCAGAGCAGGCTGTTATGGGTAAGCAGTGGGCTGGGGAGATGGGCTCAGACTCTGGGTTTTGCTTAGCTCCTGCGGAGTGCATGTGTTAGCAGGGGCAGGGTGAAGGCAAGCAGTGGAGGAGGGTTGGGGGAAGACTTTGTAGGTCTGTGGTGAAGGAAAGCCAGTGCTGCGAACAACTCTTTACACAAAACGGGGTGAATTCAGTTCAGCTCCCTTTCCTCTGGGTACATCTGTTTGCAGTGTGGCAAAGCAACACAGACCTCTCACTACTGGGCAACCTTCTGCTTGAGCTTGGAGATTTTTTGAATCTGTTGGGCAGTGCTTACTACATTTCACAGAGCAATAGAAGTGTCAAAGACACAAAGGCCCAATAAGTTTCTGTGAGACTGTGCAGCCAGATGGGGATAAAGAATCCTTGTTATAGCCTCATTGAGGAGCTCCCAAGCTTGGCCTTTATTGGGATAGTTCTGTCACATCAACAGGGTCAGTCCTGGAATAACAGAGTCATTGAGGTTGGAACAGACCTCTAAGATCATCAAGTGCAACCTTTGAACCTTGATGCAAAGGCGAAGAAAACATGTCTGGATTCACTTGTCCATGATTAGAGCCTATAGATGAAAACAATCAAAGTATTTAGTAATTACTGCTAATAAGTCAGAATATGAGATGTAAATTCACTTGGAATGGTGTTTTTCAAAGGAACTGAGAGTTAAAATAAGCAAGAAGCCAATTAATAACGAACTGAAGGAAGATAATCGCCATTTAAATAACAATCTGTGTTTGAGTATTGATGCATATTTTAATGTGCTATTGTATTTTTAAGATTTTCAGAACCCTGTTACGCTTGTCAGTATTACAAGGGGGATTCTATTTTGGAATATTCATAAACTATCTTTTATATAGAAGTGTTCATGTTGTCCAATCTGGCAGTCACTGCTTCTGTTTGATCTCTGCTATTGTTGTTTGAGGGCAGTATGAATTTGTATCAGAGGGGTGCCTCTCCAGCAAACAATGAAAGAATTCTTTTTTATCAAAAACTGTATTAAAAAACCTTGAAAAACGGGAGAAATGGATTGGAAAAGCCTGTCATGCAGTCCAGAATCACTAATGGGACCCTTAAACTGGGTTAGTGTGAGGCACGGGAATAATACTTCAGTTCTGCCCAATGCTATTTAAAATGTGAGTTTAGTGTCATGTCCAGTTTGGAGCATGTTAAGATGTGGACAAACTGACTGGAGTCCAGGAAAGTACAGTGTGAGTGATCCTGGACTTTGCAAACAGGACCTCCAGGAAAAGATGGACAGAACTGAGGTGGTTTAGTCTGGAGGAGTGGAATTTCAAGGAGAAAAAGGATAGGCTTTTCTCTGCAACCAGTATGTAATGAATCCAAACTGGAGCAAAGTAAAACTAGGTTAAACAGGAGGAAAAACTTGCTCTGAGGAAGGATAATGAAATGTTGGAATAAACTGGCTGTTGAGAAGCTACAGAAGTTCCATTGGCAGAGGGGTGATGTGTTTTCAGAGGTTTGGTGGGGACATTTTGTAAGGTTGTTTTTAAGAAACAGATTAGTTAAATTTGTTGATCCAGCTTTAAAGCAAGGACTGGACTAGATGATCTCTTCAGTTCTCTTTTAATCATATTTTCCATAGTTGTGTCTAAAGTATGTAACAAAACAAACTGTTGCTGGAACTGGAGAATGGCGTTTTTCACCAGTGGAACCAGTCTGGGCTGCGGGGGTTGTGTGGTGGGCTCTGGTGAGGGGCTGCTGTGTCCTCCAGTCACTGTACCATTACCTGCCATAGGTATCTCTGTGTGTTCCAGGACTGTGCCAGGGACATTCATGCATGAAAATCAGTGTCTGTGTGTGAGAACAGAGTGGTGTTGCCTGCTGTGCAGTTCTGTCTCCTGTTTTGCTGTATGTTGCTGTACTGTACAGTATAAAAATACTACATAATTATAGAAAGCAATAATTAATGCATTCCAATGTAACTTGAAAGCCCTAGTAGTTCCTTGGTTATCCTCTCATGCCTCCTGTCCTTCCCTTCCCGTCAGACTTATCTTTATTTTCCTCCTGCTGTTGACATGTGATGCATGTGTCCATGCGATGTTTGTATATGCACACATTTCTTCTCCCCTTCTCCAAAGGAGAGCACATTTGCCAGTTCTGAAGTTCTGACCTGTTTGTTTTTTGATCATCTGTCAAGTTCCCACTTGTTGGAGAACATTTGAAAGCCAGGGAAGTACATGGTTAGAGGCACAAGCCTCAGTATGGCCTGGGGTTTCCATGTTTGACTTTACAAAAAGATAATCAGGGAAGATCTAACTGGAGAAAGAAATACATAACATGAAGAATGAAAGAAGATGTAGGGTTAGGCAGCTTGTGCGCCATTTCAGTTGTTGTGTTGTGCAAGTCACCTGGTGGTAAGCAGCAGGATTCCCTGTTAGCTGCAGTGATGTGCAGCACTGAGTCCCTTCAGCACTTCACACTTGAGGCTGCTTGGATTGCGTCAGCAGGAGCACGAAGTGTTCTGTACCCTGGTGTGACCTTGTGAAAATGCAGCATATCCCTCCTTGCTGTTCCAGCCCAGAGCAGGGACTCCTGCCCGGGCCAGTGGACCCAAAGCTCCCTCTGCTGCTGCAGCTCGGGCTTGGCAAGATGGATGTGCTGGAGTTCAGTTCAGCTAAACAGAAACACATTGCAGGGCAGGAAAGAAGCATCTGCTTGTACAATAGCGGGTAAAAGCTGCTGCATCACAGGAAGGAATGGAGTGGAGAGAGTTTTCAGGCTCTCAAACATGTTGAAGTAATGTCTTCATTTGTTATCTCTTTGATAATCATCAGAAAATACATACTGAGAATATCATATGCTGTGTTAATAGTGTATCTACTGGTGATAATCTGTTGGAAATTTCTGTAGTAGTGTAGATCTCAACTGGAAAATCTCAGCAAAGCCAGTTCTGATTCTAGTATTTCAATTCAAGCATATTGTAAAGAAATGGCGCAGAGTCCCAGAGTGATTTATGGGTTGGAAAGGACCTCAGCCTCAATCCACCTGCCATGGGCAGGGACACCTTCCACTATCTCAGCTTGCTCCAAGCCCTGTCCAGCCTGGCCTTGGACACTGCCAGGGATCCAGGGGCAGCCACAGCTTCTCTGGGCACCCTGTGCCAGGGCCTCCCCACCCTGCCAGGGAACAATTCCTTCCCAATCTCCCATCCATCCCTGCCCTCTGGCACTGGGAAGCCATTCCCTGTGTCCTGTCCCTCCATCCCATGTCCCCAGTCCCTCTCCAGCTCTCTTGGAGCCCCTTTAGGCCCTGCAAGGGGCTCTGAGCTCTCCCTGGAGCCTTCTCTTCTCCAGGTGAGCACCCCCAGCTCTCCCAGCCTGTGTCTGTAGGAAAGCATCAGTGATCCATTAATTTCCTCAGTGAGGTTTAATATTGAGTATAAAGAACTGATTCTTGCTTTGAAATAGTCTACATAAATTATTAGTTTTCTTAATAGATGCTTTTAGGACTATCCATATTACAGTAAATTTCATCTTTAAAGCAACTCACCAAAGACTATATAAATTCAAGTTTAACATATAAGATAATAATGAAAAAGCTTTATCTTCACTATTTCTTAGTGATTCAGTCCAGGGCTGTAGGGGCCATCTAAAGTACCTCCATTTGTTAGGGAGTGTATTTTTTATAGATACGTGGAGATATATAATATACAGAGTGGAGTGTGTCACACCACGTGAGGTCCAGTACTTGCACAATTCTATTGCCCATGTCTCTGGTACAATCCAGTGCCATCAAAGGGAGTGTTGCTTTGAAATGTGTTTTGTATGGATGCTCTGAGCATTCCCCAGTGAATGTGTACATTGGTGTAGTCAGCAGCCTGCTAAGAGACTTCCAGGAAAAAATAGCAAGTGACGATATGAAGAACAGTTCTGACATTAATGCTTTATTTCTCTTGCAGGAGAAAGTGGCTGCTCTCAGAGCAGCATCAGCCATCCAGCTGTGCAGGAGGGGACAGTCAGTGTCCACAGTCCAAAGAAATCAAGCAAGATTACTCCCAAATTTCACAACCGTATTGTTCACCGTGTGTGGAAAGAATGCATCCTCAACAGGGCGCAGTCCAAGTATGGCAGCAGTCCTCATGCTTTGCTTATTTATAACACATAATATACAATACTAAAATTGTCATAGTTTGCCTTAATGTTAGTATTCCTTTGCCACCAATCAGAGCTAACAATGCTGAACAGCATTATCAAAGAAAATGTTTTATTATCAAAGAAAGTTTGTCCCTCTGTTCAGCTGAGAGCTCTTGACACTTCCCACTGAATTTGCAGTTGTGTACCCTAATGGTGACAGTCCTTGAGGCCACACATCCATAGGATGTGCCTTCAGTCAAGTGCTCTCAGATTTAGAGATGACAGCTTCTACCTCCTGTGGTAGTTACAACACTGAAAACTGGGTGACTGCAGAACAGATTGTATATATTTGATATTTACGGTTCTAAGGGGAGTATTTGTGAAGCATTACATGAGTTGGACTAAAATTTCAACTGACAAGAGTGTATAAATTGATGTTAGTATCATAGACCTTTAGGAGATTTAAAGTGTATCATGGCATGGTGAGTCCTGAAATACTTATTTTCATTTTTTCCTATTTCCACGCAATTTCCTCATTTGATATGTCAGACTAATTCCCAGAAACAGTTTAAATTGCTTTCCCCTTGTTTCTTGTGCTCAGACTCCAGACAGAGCTGTCTAACACAGAGCTGAGACCTCCCTCCTACATAAATCAAACTGTAAATTTAAGGAGTAGTGGAGGGATCTGCTGTCAATTTCAAAGATCAGGTAGAAGGAAGTAATTTATCTGAGGAGAACATATATGAATTATGTACATTTAAAAAATTTTATTCTTCAAAAGGTGGTGATTACTAAAATAATTTTCTCTTCTTCAGGAGGAATCAAATTACAACTGCAAATTTGGAGGAGGAAGTTCCTAACAATAGTGTTTCATGGGATTTTGTGGATCCAGTCCAAAGAGTCAGTTGTTCTTGTTCCAGGTGAGCTTTGAAAAGAATAAACATTTGTCATGTTGTGAGAGCTCTGCTTAATTCAGACAGAGGTGCACTTACAGAAGGGAGTTATGCTTTAGCTGAGACAAGAGGAAATTGTGATATCAAACCTGTGATCACATTTGCGGGTTGTACCTGCCTCTCAGCCCACTGTCACTAGCAGGAGCCAATCCAAGTTGAAAAATTACCGGTATTGGGGCCAGGATTACTCCAACTGTTCCCATTCATAGGGAACTCATCCTGCAGCTCTGAAAAGCTTTGGTTAAGTGGTTACGGATCTGCCTAAATTTGTGATCATCCTGATATTTGGAGGAAGAGGGAAAACATCCCTACAAATCAGTTCATGTGCCTCTGGTCAATCTGCCATGGCACCAAACCCATGCAAGGGAATATGAAACCTTTGCAGCCTGGTCACCCACTGTCACTGGATCAGAAAGAATTCACAGCTCACTCACACAAACACTTTGGGAGGTTTATTAAAGTTATCTGTCATCTTTGGGTGGTTAGAATTCCAGAACTTCTCACTCAGGAAAGGCAAACTATCATCACCAATATACTTAACCATTCTTAAAACTGTCAGAGAGATGTTTCAGGGCTAGAAAAAGCCCCCAGTTTGCAGTGAAATAGTCCTGTGAAACACTTCTACTGAAATTCTTAATTCCCAAGGTCGCCATCTACTTGGAAGATAGGTGATAAAACCACTTTGACCAAAAGAAGTTATTCCTTAAGCATGCAGTTCTTCTTTGTGTAGTCAGAGGCAGGGATGAAGGCACTGTTCATCCTACAAGGGTGGAATGTTCAACCTGGAGATTCCCTGCTCTATCCCAAGTGAGAGGATGCTTTCTGCAGCTCTTCCCCCCTCATTATACACATTGTTTGTGCTTACAGACTCAAGAATTTGGAACAGCTACATGTTTTGTCAGAATGCCAAGTGTTTCCTGTGGAAAACTGAGGTCTAGCTTTACCTGGAAAGCATGGGATGAATAGTGGGCAGTGGGATCCTGGTTCTGTGGATAGGTTCAGCTGCACTTGGAGTTTCACAGTCTGTTCATCCCTCCAGTGATAACGGCATCATGCTGGAGTTGGTAAACACAGCAGCTGGGAAATGGAAACATCACCCTTAAAATGAAGGCAGTACCTGATTTCAAGCAGCAATAGTGTTTTCTGTGTAGCTGCAGAACCTGAGCAGCGACTGGTATTTAGAAATTGAGTCATTTCTGTGCCCATTCCATGTACTGGATAAATGTCAGGATATGATCTTAGATCTGGAGTCTCAAAGGGCTGTCTGGTACTCAGCATCAAATTCAGTCTCCTGCAGACCCAGCTTGGTGTGTGAAGAGCAGAATGTTTAAAATAGTTCTCTGCAGTCAGTTAAAATATGGTGAATGATGGAGAATTGAGGCAATGAAATGTTACAAGAACATTCTTAAGGCAAATCTCCAGTTACCAGGGCATTAGCTGCACATTAGGGTGATTGCAGGCACAGACCATCTGCTGCTGCAGGGAATTTGCAGCGTGTCCTGGGAACAGCAAAGCCCTGCAGAAAGCTGGGATAACCCCACACAGCCTGGATGCTTCCAGGGAACAGGGACAGCAAGCACAAACTGCAGCAACTGCACCTGTAGACAGGGTTGGGTGTCTCCAATGTAGCCCACTTCACTTGTGATCATGTGGGTTATCTTTTTAAATAAAAAGCACGTTACATGTTTTGAAATGGGTTTTTGTTGTCCTATTGTTCACAGAATAGGGATGGAGTGATTAATTCTGAAATGGTATTTATTTTTAAACAGATTTCAATGTTAAGCAGAAATACATCTTTCAATTTCTATTTTGCTTAATAAAATCAAATAAACAGCTAAACAAAAAGCCCTTAACAACAAAAAATACCAGTAAAATTATGAGCAGAGTTATATCCCTGTTGTCACATCTTTGGAAATCATCATCAGTATGATGAAAATACTTTTTAACAGGACCTGAAACACTGAAATTCAATGCTGTGCTTCTCAGTCTCAAAGATACTTGGTACAAAGTCAAGAAAGCCATATGAAGCCAGTAATAAGTTTGTATGTTACTGCATTATTTTGTTTTGAAAATTTCAAAGTATTTATTCAGACTTCCTCCATCAGGCAGAAATTAAAAGCCTGTTAAAAGATCAGGAGCAGACAGGAGGTTTCTCAGTGCTGTTCTTTGGGTTTGCTTTCCCTCGGGGTCGGTAACTGCCCAGAGCATGCAGTGAGTGGTTTCTCCTCCTTCTCCAGGCACAAGGTGTTCAAGCAGCGCTGCACCGGTGCCTCGGGCCGGCCCCCAACGCTGCCCCAGCCCGGCTTCACCGTGGGGACGGCGGCGGCCTCGGCACTGCCCCCTCCTGCCTCCTCAAAGCACAAAACCACCGAGCGGCAGGACAAGGGAGAGAAGCTGCAGAAAAGGCCCCTGATGCCCTTCCACCATCGGCCCTCGATGACTGAAGAGCTGTGCATGGAGCAGGACACGGCCGGGCAGAAGCTGGGACTGGCCGGGATGGAGTCCTCGTTGGAAGTCCCCAGTTCCAGGAAATACGAGAAGCCGCTCTCGCTACCTGCTAGAAATGCAAGCAAGCAAATTAATATGAATCCTATGGATTCACCCCATTCCCCCACTTCCCCTCTGCCTCCCACCCTGAGCCCCCAGCCCAGAGGTCAGGAGGCAGAGAACCTGGACCCCCCTTCCGTTCCTGTGAACCCAGCACTCTATGGCAGCGGGCTGGAGCTGCAGCCACTGCCCAGCTTAGATGACAGGACAGTCCTGGTGGGACAGAGGTTACCTCTGATGGCAGAGGTCAGTGAGACAGCCTTGTATTGTGGCATAACTCAGAGCAACGAGGCCGTGGATGTGTGGAGGGCCTATAGTGTCCCTTCAAGTGACGATCCTGAGTTCCGGCCGCCGGAGCTGCCGTGTGAGAGGTATGATGGCAGGATGGAGGTCAACCCCGACAGCACTGCACTGAAAAGGTGAGAGGGCACACTGAGAGGGGAGCTGGGCAGTTCTAATCATCACCAAACTCTAATGTCCGCTTTTCAACTGAGAAAGGCTAAGGCTTCACCACCACAGATGTTGCAGAGAGCACCAAATAGTTAAATAGAAACACTCTAGTGCAGGATGCTGGCCTTTTCCATATCTGGCTTTCTGTTGGACACTGCAAGAACTGATCAATCTTTTTGTAACCTATTTTTGTATTTTATGCTAGCCTAAAAATTATATAGCATTTTGATAATGCATTTTAAAAAATGCACCAGAGAGAGTAGTTAATGAAAATGGTTAGGAAAAATTAATTGAGGAAGAGTTATTGAGTTAAAAGATTATTGGGTTTGGTAATTACAATGGAGTTTGCTTGGCTGAAAAGGGTTTCAGCCTGAAAAACATAGCCTGGGAAGGCTGGACTTCACAGTGTTTTCATTTATACAGTGAAAAAATTGATTCTTGTTTCATTGTCCCAAAGTAGGTCTTAATACAGTAAGGTGTTTAATGTTTAAATGTATCCAATACATGCTTTATTTGAGGAAAAACACATTTCTACTTGATCAAGGGGGACGGAGTGAGCCATGGACTGTGTTTGTGTGACAGCTGCAGATCATGCTGGTTTTGTTTCATGTTGGCTTTATTTTCACTTCAGGTTCTTAGCACAACCTAATAAACGGTTTAAAATTTTGGAAGAGCATAAACCAGTGCAGACCTTGAACTATCTTGACCCCTTGCCTCTACTACAACCCCCGGGAGAAGGCTGGGGAGACACCAGTGATCCTTACACCTTCGAAGATGGAGACATCAAATACAGTTTCACTGTCAATAAAAAATGCAAACTTGGGGCTGAGAAGGATCCTTTGAAAAAGAACAAGGTAAGGTGTAAATCCAGTCTTTGGCATTAATGTTCTTGTGGGATTTATCCTGTAGTGCACAGTGTTTGCTCTTCAGCTCTCTGGAAGACACAAGTCTGTTCCGCGGAACAAAATCAGACATGTATATATTTATATTTAATTAAAAAAATATTATTTTATATTGTCACCTGTATGATGCTCCTTATGTATCTTATCCTTTAAGGAGCTTTGGTGTTGGTGTTTGGCTGTGCAAGCAAACATTCTAAAAGATGTTTTTTCCTGGAGAATTTGAGGTGGTTAATTACCTGGACTGGCTGTCAGAGTTCAATGATGTCCATGGAATCCTTTGTAAATCTTATATTTAACTTAGATCCCTGAGTCTGGCTGGACATAAGAAAACATTTGTTCTTACATTGCTTAAATTCATAGCCATAAAATCTCTTTGATTTTTTGTATAGTCAGAAGATGGAATTGGTTCCAAGGAAATCCCCCCAACAGGCCATTCCACATCAGTTCCTGACGGAAAAGATGCCATGTCCATTTTCAGTTCTGCTCCTAAAACTGGTGAGTTAAAGCTCTTTGATTAGGTCTGCAAAGTAAAAATACCTATAAGCCATGGCATCTGGAGGGAAAAATCACATCTAAACTTTTGTCTATAACATCAGAGATACAGGCAGCTCCCAGGTTGGAAAAAACTTGGTTTTACTTGTCCTTTTTATAAAAACGATATATTTTTTAGACTATTAAATTAACAGCAGCAGCTCCTTCCTTGTTTCTCAGCTGACCCACGGTGGTTGCTGCTCAGCCCGCAAGGCTCCAGCAGAGCAGAGTGCTCAGTGCTGCGGGGCAGAGGCGCTCCCGTGTCCCTGCCCCTGCTCCAGTGTCCCTGCTGCCGTGTCCCTGCTCCCGGGTCCCTGCTCCCGGGTCCCTGCCCCTGCTCCCGGGTCCCTGCCCGCGCTCCCGTGTCCCTGCCTCTGCTCCCGGGTCCCTGCTCCCGTGTCCCTGCCCCCGTGTCCCTGCCCGTGCTCCCGGGTCCCTGCTCCCGTGTCCCTGCCCGTGCTCCCGGGTCCCTGCTCCCGTGTCCCTGCCTCTGCTCCCGGGTCCCTGCTCCCGTGTCCCTGCCTCTGCTCCCGGGTCCCTACTCCCGTGTCCCTGCCCGCGCTCCCGGGTCCCTGACTGTGCTCCCGTTCGTGCTGCAGACCCGCGGCAGGACAGCGCTGCCGGCAGGGCCGGCTCCGGCAGCCTCACCCAGGTCACCGATCTGGCCCCGTCCCTGCACGACCTCGACAACATCTTCGACAACTCCGACGAGGATGAGCTTGGGGTGAGTCCTTGTGGGGATGGGTGTTCTGTAGGCCAAGAAACGGACTCCTAGTGGGAATGAGTATCCCTAATAGATGGGGGAGAGAGAGAGAGTTTCCAGGTAGGCAGGCTTGGATTTTAGCTTGGAGTTTTGCTCCTTGCTGGCAAAGAGAGAGATCCTTCGGGAGATCTGTCCTGCTTGGACAGGCTGTAAGGAGCTTCCATAGGGAGAGCAATGCCATTTTTTTATAAATCCATTATATCTAGTTCTGTGTCCTGGACTTCAGTCAGTTCTGACTTCAGTCAGAACCTTTTGTTTGACAATTTTGGTGGAAAAGAGCCAAGTTTTATTAATTGGTGATGGATTCTTTTACCTTGTCTGAGAACCTGCCAAAAAAAAAAAAAATTCAGTCTTACAGGATTCTGATTCCTGTAATTCTCTGAGTCATGTTCCTTCATATTCCTCCAAGCACTTTATTTCAGTGCAAAGAGAAATAGTTGTTGCATGTTAGGAAGTACAGAGGGAAATGCGTATTTATATCAGTTATGAGGGGTGGTAAATTGCAAAGATCTGGATAGGCACTATCTTTAAGCATAATCTAATACAATCATAATGATACAGAAGGTGGTCTTAAAGTGACTGTTAGTAGTTAAAATCTTTAAAAGTCTTATGCCTTGTTCTTGGCAGGACTTTATAAGTGCACCAATTTCCTTATTGTGGTTCCACACAAACTGCACTTCATATGCCACAGTTAATATGCAAATCTACCAGACTGTTCTGTCAAAATAAAAAATTTCTTCTCTGAAGTTGCCCTGGACAGCCCCAAGGCTTTTCCTGCCTTAACATTTGCCTGTGTTGGGCTTACTCTCAGTGTCATAGTCCCATTACTACTTTGGAGTAATCCAAACAGAGAAATAAATAGAGCAGTCACATGAATTTCAAGCATTTTGAATATAACTTGTATGTGCATAGAACTATAAAAATACATAGTTATATGTATGTGTCAATTTATGAGGGGATACATAGACAGCCAAATATGTCTTTTTGTTTTTAGTATTGAAAGAGGGGAAAAAATCCAGATTCCTTGGGGGCACAGGTGGGGGAGAAGCAGCCAGTCAGTGCTGTGTGGGGGCACTGAGGTGTCAGGCTGTGCTGACTGTGTTTGCTGTTGCAGGCCGTGTCCCCAGCCCTGCGCTCCTCCAAGCTGCCGGCAGCGGGCTCCGAGGAGCGGCCGCTGGGCAAGGACAGCCGGACTGCGGTTCCCTACCCGCCCAGTGAGTACAGAGCTGCACAGCTCCCACCCCCACGCCCTGGGCTCACCCAGGGTGCTCCTGTGCTGGAATTGCCAGCTTTTAATGAGGGCAGTGGGAATACAGACATGGATTTTTAATGAGCCTGCTGATACATGAGGTACTCTTCTGTTGACATTGTTGTCTTAGTGTGGAACTATGGGAGGGGTTTGTTACAAATCTTCCTTTGGAAGTTTTCCCCTCTATTCTCTGCTCACTGTTGGGCGCTTCCAGCATTACCAAGTCCCTGTTTTAAGTGTTAATCCTTCTACTCAACAAAATTGAAGAATTTAAAACCATGGCCATCATGGTGCAGCCTGTCTTGGAAGAAAATTGCATTAGACATTTGACAAATTAAAACTAAAATCACCTTCTTGGTTTAATCTTGATTTGGAAGTACATGATTAAAATCAAAGTGTTGGGTTCTAACTGCAGGCATAGTGTGGACCTTTTATAGGTGGTTGTGGTAGTGATGCTTTTGCAGGCTCTGCACATGGACAAGGGAAGTTATGAGAGTGCAGGAAGCTTCTGAAATTGTATGAAATTAGATTAAAGCAATAGGGCTTTTTTCTAAGGACTGTGCCAACAGCTGTTTGGAAAAATAACTTGTACTCTTGAGGTTTGAGGGCTTTCCCGCATTTCTTGCACCTGACAGGAGAGGGCAGCTGGGGAGGGTCAGGCTCTGCTCCCAGGGAACAGGGATAGGATGAGAGGGAACGACTTCAGGCTCTGCCAGGGGAGGCTCAGGGTGGATATTGGGAAAATTCCTTCATTGAAAGGGTTGTAAAGCCCTGGCACAGGTACCAGGGCAGTGCTGCAGTCCCCATCTCTGGGGACTTACCAACCCTGTGGATGTGGCACTTGGGGACATGGGTCAGTGGGGCCTTGGCAGTACTGGGAGTGGCTGGAGTCAGTGATCTCAGAGGGCTTTTCCAGCCTGAACAGATCTCTATGGGGGTAGGTAGCATTTCTCTTGAGACAAAGGAGAAATGTGTCTGTGTTTGTGGGACAGGAGGAAGGTGAGAATTTTTGGTGTAATAGTAACAAATCAAATTACGAATTACTTTGTGGTGAGAAGGGAGAGTGTTTGATTTCTGTGGCCACTATAAGCAGAAATCCAATCTCTCTGCAAATCATTCTTTAATGCCTTCTCATTAACTTCAGCTGGTAATGAGAACAAATTGAGGTGAAGAAAAAAAGCCAGTCTGAAGGAGATGAGTCAGAGTTTTATGGACCCATAAAAGCTCTGCTGATTTACTCAAACGTAGAAGTCTGAAATATACAGAGATTGAATTTTGACAGGTTTAGTTGATCCATAGCTTTTTAAAATATGCAAGGCTTTTTCAAGCATGACACACATGAAAATGAATGATGATAGTTGCCTGTTGCTGTAGGGTTGGGGGATTTTTTGTAATTAAACTTTTTTATGAATCTGCACTGCAGAATTTTGCTAAGTGGAGTGAGCTGGAGGTGAGAAAATGATGTAGTGCGAAGTTAAACAGATACACGCCACTTGTAGCTGTGGCCTTGCCACCAGCTGCGGAGGCACAGCAGTGTCTGTGGGGAGCTGAATTGCCTTGTACAGCATCATAAATTCCTACTGGCCACCCTTCATTTTAACCTTCCTCCCTGTCCCCTCTCCAGTGCCTAAAGCACCTCCCTCTGCTGAGAAACAGAGGGAGCCAATCCAGCTGCCAGCCTGCACATTGTATTCCATACTAATGTTGGTGGAAAAGAGTTTCTTCCATTCCGCTTAACTTCTTTTCAGCTTTGATTTATCCTGTATCAGGACAAGACTAAAGTCTTTTAAAAATTCAGATACTGAGAGAGTGGGGGAAAAAAGAATATGGACAGAGTGGGAATAATTCATAGCCCATTGTTTACTCTGCTACTCCAGATTGTGAAGGACTGGGTTCAGCTTGGACAGCTATTACCAAAAGAACTGCATTTTGAGAGGACTGCCCCTATTTAAGTGGTATCCCTTTGTCTAAAGAGTTCAGTAGCCTGGCTGTGTGAGCACAAAGGCATCCCATGCTGGGCTGCCTCTGTTAAGGCAGAGTGGAGACACATCCTGAGGCTGCAGCATCCTACACAAATGTACTGTTAGTGCAGGTATTCATAGTCCATAGATAATTTTAATTCCATCACTTACTTCTGCCTTTTTCTGTTTGTTTTTGAGAACAGTAATTCTTACCTGTTTGGATTTCCACAACACAGTGTTTACCAGTCAGAAACCCATCTGTATTAATTTATGAATTTTCCATAGTCTTTAGGCTACAGATGTAATTGAGTATAAGTGTCCTTGTGTCCCATCAGCTTGGGTATGGAAATGGGATTGGGCATTAAATCTGTCCAAAGAAGTATCTAAGAGGAGGCACTTGTGGGAATTCACCCTTCTCTAATTAGAGTAGTTAACCACTGATGGTTTTGTCCAGAGAGGATCTGTCCTAATTCAAGACAGGAAAAGAGAGCATTTATGCTGAATGTGACACAAAATAATAATGGAAGCTGTAGTTGGAAGGAAGCAGAATGAAGCTGGGGAGAACATGCAAGACTTTGCTGTGATTTGTGTTTGATTGCATTACTCTGTATAGAGCCTCTCTGTTGGGGTTGGTTCTGCTTAAAGAAGAAAAATATACAATGGATGATTTAATCATGTTCATTTCCTGAGAAGTCATTTAGGGATCTTCCTGGCTTAATGTCTTATGATGGAAAATGATAATTTTGTGGCTTCTCTGGCACTGGAACTTCAGGATTCCTGGCAGTCTGCTCCTGGGCAGAACTGCCCATGTTTGTGGCAGGAGTTGTGTTACTGTGGACCAGACAAGACTACAGTGCCTGAGTGGAGAAATCCAGCTCAGGGCACATGAATTCCAAAGGCCTCCTGGTTTAGGGCTAGGTCATCTCTGGCAAAGGGAGGAAACTCCTCTGTGATTCCTTAGAAAGAGTCGCTGAGGAGAGCTTGGTGTTAATGTCAATTCACCTTCCAGTTACGAAGGATTTATTAGTTGCTGGTAAACTGTACATTTGTTTGTCCATCTACCAGGTTGTTGTTTCTGCTGAACAATAACCTTGCAGAGTATCCCTAGGAATTTGGGGAATTTATCCCTAGGAGTTAACATTTGGCCTACACTTACACTGCTGTCAAAACCCCAGTAAGTCTGGAGAAGCTTTGCTAGTTTTTAACCAATGAAATAAGAGCTAACAGTGAATTGATCTCTTCTGTTTTACTGAATTTCCTTGAGAATTTCTATTTGAATGATTAACTGTGTTATTTCATCCTCTTCAGCTGTGGCAGATCTCCAAAGGATGTTCCCAACACCACCCTCTTTAGAACAGCACCCTGCCTTCTCCCCAGTGATGAGTTACAAAGATGGAATAAGTTCAGAAACTGTGACTGCCTTGGGAATGATGGAGAGTCCTATGGTCAACATGGTTCCAACACAGCTGGCTGAGTTTAAAATGGAGGTGGAGGATGGATTAGGTAGCCCTAAACCTGAAGAAATTAAGGTAACATGCCACAAATATGGGATTTTTACAAATGTACACTTTGAATTTTACAAACATGTAGTGTTTGTAGCAACTAACAAATGTGAGCTGGAGCTCTGTAAAGAACCTGTCAGCCTGGAGCTGGAAAAATACTCTTCTCTAGTAGAAGAGTTTTTTAATAGTTTCGCTGATTTAACTGTAGGCATTTTGTAATTTTATGTTTTTAATGGTTCTGGGTGTTCTCAGGAAACAAACAGTATTGTGTGTGAAATGAGCCCTGGGCCTAATAGAAAGAATGTCAATGTATGGAAAAACTCCACACTTGTGGCTAAGTAGCTGTTAAATGATGTATTTCTTTAGATAATTTCTGTATGGCACCTTTGCTGTGCCCCCCTCCCTGCTGCCAGGATGGCACACAGTGGGATAAAGTGGTGCATGTAGAAAGGCTGCCTTTATCTCTCTGAAATGTTCCTTTTTTGGTTAGGGTTGAAACTCTCTGAGAAAGCCCAGGGGTTGAACTTGCTCTGTTTCTTCTTCAGCTGATGTTACTTCACAAGTTTTAAGGCCAGATGGGACCATTCTTATCTGACTTTCTGTATAACACAGGTCAGGTAATGTCACCTAGTTCCTCCTCTCTCGAGTCCTGTAGTGTCTCAGTAAAGAGCTGTTTGTAGCTGGGGACTCTGGGTTCTTGTGACATCCCAGTGTGGCCATTTCTCCATAGCATCCCATGGAGGGACCCAGCATCAGCACTGATACACATAGGTTGTGTCATTGTTCCATCACAGGGTAAGAGTAGGGCACAAATCATTCTGCTTGTGTGTCCTGCATTTCTGAACTTCTGGGGCTGCCTTTTGTCACCTTTGGCAGAAGGTACTGTTGCCATATTTCCATGCATACAGCCTGAGGGTTTTTTTTAATTAAAAATGCACTTTTTGTGTGGAAATGCACAGCATGTTGTTCTGCAGCAAGCTGTTCTCTACACAGGGAATAAAATGGGAGATGCCCCCTCTATCTCTGGCTTCCTGATAGTCCCCATCCTTTGACTGTCTAGCCTAATTCTCCTTCAGACCCACTCTGTCCCTCATGTGCCACAGCCTGTTCCTTCTGTTTCAGCAGCCATCTCTCTCTCCAGCACCACCTCCTTCCCTCTCCTTTGTGCCCATGTTGGAATTGATTGAGGGCTGATTTTTAGGGATCTGCATTGCTGAGCCAGGGACACGCTTGCAGCTGTGTGGACAAGAAGTGGCTGTGTGTTGGTGTGAGGATACTGATGGATGCTTTTGTTCAGTGTAAATGATGTGGTCAGCTGTCAACCAGGACATTTTCCTGCCAGCAGGAACAGCATCCCTCAGGCAGACTGCAAGGGAGGCCGTGGCAAATCCCACAGGGTGACTGACTTCTTCCACAGGAGCTTTCAATTTTGTCCCTGGGAGAGAAGGGAGTCCCTGTCCCTGGCAGGAAGCAGGACAGCATGTGGGACAGCATTCCAGGGTTGTGCTCCCATGTTTTTGTGTCAGTCCAGTGTGTCCAATCAGACCCCAGAATTCCCAGCTCATTCTCCTGCCAAGGGCTGAGCTGGCAGGGAGCTTAGATAGGGGCTTTGCAGATGTGGGAGGGAATTCCCAGTATCCCTCCTGATGGCATAACCCAGCTGGATATCAGGACAGGGGGCAAGTCTGCTTTGATACTGCCAGATCTCCCCTTCCTTCCCTTCCTCCCCTTCTTCCCCTTCCTCCCTCTCACTTGGAGGCACATTGGAGGCCTTCTCAGTGCTCCAGGACAGTCTCCATTGCCCATCTTGAGTTGGTGCATCCACAAGTTGTTATGCCACTACAGGAGTTTGAAATAAGTTTTTTATAATGTTTGTAAGACTTTGCCTTGCCACAGACTTTGCTGGTTTTTTTTCTTTTCCTTGTGCAGTAAATTGTTTGTTTAAGAGTAGGATAACTTGGGCCTGGAAAAAAAAAGGTCTGTCTTGGAATTTGTTGAGCTGAAGGTTTTGGAGTGGGAACAGATTTCAGGGCATCATTGATACCAAAGATATTTTAATCTCCCTCACAGCCATTGCAGGAGTATTAAAATACTTACTTCAATTCTGCCTGAGAACATTTCCAACAGCACAACTGACTTGCTTCTTTGTGTGTCACACCTGCTTATACACACCAGTGGGGGAAACAAGCACTAAACCCATTGCTGATCATTCTGAGAACGTGGAAGTAGATTCCTTGTGCTGAGCATTCTGCAGCTGGAGATAGAAAGCCACACATTCCTCATCCCTCAATGCTTGACAAGGTGCAAGGGAAAAAAATACAAAGCTCTGATGAGATATTAAATACTGAGACTGCTGTTACTGTTTTCATGCTGATTTTTACTTTGCAGTAGTGCCTCAAGAGGACTAATTCTGTTCTCCTGAAAGAGCTGGAATAGCTATAGAAACCCTGGCTGAAGTTCTTGTCATCACTCGCTGCAAGCAAATGTGATAGTCACTGCAAGCCCAGCTGGGCTGAATTTCACTGATAGTTAATACTGTGTTTGCTGGATTGTTTAGATATTTGTATTTAATACTCTGTGCAATGATTGGCATGTGCAAAGTGTGCACTGTTATTGCTAAAGTGATGTGAACCCCCACAGTGGGGGTTATTTAGAGGCTGCCTCAAGGCACCTCAGGGTTCCTCACACTGTGACAGCCTCTCCCCACTGTCAATAGAGAAGTCTTGCAAAGATCAATCTTTTAAGTGCCTAAATGAGGTGCTAAAAGTTAGGTAGTGTGAAAATTTCATAGTGCACTACTCATGTTTCAGGCACAGCTTGTCTGAAATGAGCTTGATCCAATTGTGAAACCTCCTGCCATAAAGCTGTGCAGCATCTCGGGATAACAGGGAGCCTCAGCTGAGTTTCCTTGAAGGAACTGCTCTTGAATGCCTTGTAAAAAGAATAAATATAGTTAATTTTGGGGGGGAAAGTAGTAATTTTAGAGGGTTCAAACAGTACAATAGATTTTAATTTTAAAAAATATTTAAAGAGCAGCATGACCACACTGTTGTAACCAAGGTCACTTGGATGTTACAGGATTTTTCGTATGTGCACAAAGTTCCATCATTTCAACCTTTCGTGGGCTCTTCCCTGTTTGCTCCACTGAAGATTCTGCCCAGCCAGTGCCTCCTACCTCTGAAGATTCCAGATGCCTGCATCTTCAGGCCTTCTTGGGCTGTTCCTCCGAAAATTGAACAACTTCCATTGCCACCTGCAGCCACTTTCATCAGAGATGGCTACAAGTAAGTACAGCCTTGGAGGAAATGGGTCTGTCAAGCCCATGCCTAAAGCTGGGTAACTAAAATGCTTGTTTGTATTGACACTGCTTTAACCTGCAAATGTATTTTAAACCTTTTAGGTTTGTCACTGACTGAGTTCAACACAGTTCTGATAGCAGGAACATTTAACCCTGGCTTTGGCAGTCAGGGGTGTTCCAGTGTGTGTCCATTCTCAGTGCTTTTAAAGGAACAGGATACATGCAGTGCCTGAATTAATGGTAATTTTTGATACAGGAAAATATTGCCATTCAACAGAAACCACAAGTGTCGGGAAACAAAATTAATGCACTGAAGCCATCACATCTCTGCTCTCCCATTTCCATGTCCAGCCTCCAGCCAGGCTCCCTTGTGTCACTTTGAGCTCCAGCCTGGTGATCTCTGGTCCTGGTGACTCCGTTTGCCATTCTGAACACTCTGGAAATGTTAAGTGGGTCTATGAGAACTCCCCAGTCTGTGCTCCCATGAGCTCCTCTGAGCTCCTGTGTTGTCTCTGAGTGGGGCTGTGGGGAGCCGCTGATCAGACAGATGTTGGTCCATGTCCTGTCCTGTCCCACCCTTCCTGATACCAAAAGAGGAGAGTGCCATGACCTACAGGGAACCACCGACATTCATTTTCAAAGCTTGGATTCCTCACTCAGTTCTCAGAAATTAGCAATGTTTATGGAGGAAATTCATTGCTGGAGGTTTTGAATGCTAGCAAGAATTGCACCATTAAATTAATAAAACCTCTTAAAAAGCATAGTAATAGTACAAAAGTCTCCTGCTGCACTACTTCACTTCTAGAGGAAGCAGTCTGTATCTTTAAATCAGTCTGTAAATCTTTTAAATCAGTCGTTTTGCAGCCCCAGAGGGTCCTTCAGTGTTCTCAAAAGAATTGCAAAGGAGAAATTGTAAACCCTTGATATAGTACCTAGGGAGCAATTTAATTCTCAGGTTTTTTCATAATAGTAACTGATGCACCAGGCCTGAGCTGGTTATTAATTTCAGGTATTTGTTGGGGGAAAAAACCCTTTCATTTTCAATCTAATCCAATTAGAGTGAGGATTATTACTGCAGGCTTCCGACAGAGTGGTGATTGCCAATCAGGGTTTCTAGGTCACCTTTTCTTATTAGTCTGAGGCATGCACTCCGCTGCAGCTCCACAGCTCCTTCAGACTCTGCTTCATTATTTTCTCCTCTCCTGCTTTGAGTTGGACACACATCAGTTCAAGGTAATAAAATGGTTGTAAGGAAAGAGGTCTTCAGTGTTTTCCTTTTCAAGTCACTATTGATAGGTGGGCATTCAAATGCTAGTCCTTTCCAATGACACACAAAATACACTGTGAGGACAAACATGGAAAAATCCTGTTTCTCCTTCCTTATCTAGAGACTCATTGAGATCTTACACTCTTTCCTCATTCTAATATGCAATTAACACATTACAAGAAAAGTAAGCAGGTTAGAAGTGATCTGGAAAGAGAAAAGTAAGATACTCTTCTTTGATTAGCCCCTTATTACCTGTTTCTTGAATCGAGTCCTTGCAGATGGAAGACAGATCTCATGGGAATGTACAAACTGTTCTGTGGTCACTTGAATTTGGCAGGAAATGACAAAAACAGAGTAATAAAACTCAATCATGAATGGAGATGACCCAAAAATATGATTCTTAGCTTTACTGGACTAACAGTTTGTAATGTAACATATCCCATTGTGCCATAGACTGTGTGATCTGAAATGAGGATTTGAATTTATAGAATCATACAGAGTGTGTCCATGAGGTGACACCATGTATCAGAGCCACATGTATGACTTTTGACAATTATTTCAAGTGATCATTTCTAAAATAAAGATTTCTATCTCTCTGAAATACTTTCATTCCTACTAATCTGTGTCTCTTCACAGATAGTGGTGTTTAAAATAAAAGTGACTATTCTTTTTTCCCTAAAAAAGTTGCAAACGTTCTAAATCTTAAGTTGATCATTTGTCTAGAAATTGTTCTCAAGAGTGTTTGAGTTTTAGGCCATAAGATTACTCTTTAAGAGGGTGAAGTAATACTTTTTATCACAATTATAAGAAACAGTGGTGCTTGTGGTGAGAATTCTGAGTTCTGTTGAGAGCAACAAGTCAAGGTTATGACCAGAGTGTTCTTTACTGCAGTTTCAATGAAACCCTTCAGGTTCCAGTATCTCCTTGTATTTAAAAATGAGCTTTGACAGAACAGGTCTCTGTTCCCATCCCTTCCCTGCAGCAACGTGCCCAGCGTGGGCAGCCTGGCGGACCAGGACTACCTGCAGATGAGCACGCCCCAGATGAGCACGCCGGTGATGCTCAACAGCGCGGCCCCTGCCAGCAACAGCGGCGCAGGGGTGCTGCCGTCCCCGGCCACGCCGCGCTTCTCGGTGCCCACGCCGCGCACGCCGCGCACGCCCAGGACTCCCCGCGGCGGGGGC
The DNA here is from genome assembly GCF_048771995.1 of Taeniopygia guttata. Lineage (NCBI taxonomy): Eukaryota > Metazoa > Chordata > Aves > Passeriformes > Estrildidae > Taeniopygia > Taeniopygia guttata. The sequence continues at coordinate 5,105,923 of NC_133040.1, read as the reverse complement.
ACCGCCAGCGGCCAGGGCTCCGTCAAGTACGACAGCACGGACCAGGGCTCCCCCGCCTCCACGCCCTCCACCACGCAGCCGCTCAACTCGGTGGAGCCGGGCACGGTGCAGCCCATCCCGGAGGCGCACAGCCTGTACGTGACCCTCATCCTCTCCGACTCCGTGCTCAACATCTTCAAGGACAGGAACTTTGACAGCTGCTGCATCTGCGCCTGCAACATGAACATCAAGGGCGCCGATGTGGGGCTGTACATCCCCGACTCCTCCAACGAGGATCAGTACCGCTGCACCTGTGGCTTCAGCGCCATCATGAACCGCAAGCTCGGCTACAACTCCGGGCTCTTCATCGAGGATGAGCTGGATATTTTCGGCAAGACCTCAGACATTGGCCAGGCTGCAGAAAGGCGACTGATGATCTGCCAGAGCAACTTGTTCTCACAGATGGGAGAGGGAACCAGGAGGAGCCAGGAGCCTCCCATGAGCCTCCTGCTGCTGCTGCAGAACCAGCACACGCAGCCCTTCACCTCACTGAGCTGCCTGGATTACATGGCTTCCAACAACCGCCAGACACTGCCCTGTGTCAACCTGAGCTACGACCGGCTGCAGGCTGACAGCAACGACTCCTGGGTGGAATGTTTCAACGCCCTGGAGCAGGGCAGGCAGTACGTGGACAACCCCACGGGGGGCAAGGTGGATGAAGCCCTTGTCCGAAGTGCCACTGTCCATTCCTGGCCTCACAGCAACGGTACATGCACAGCTGAGTCTTTTGTCTCTGAATGTTTTGTGACCTCTGTAAATTTGTTTAGTTGCGATCCACATCATCTTTATGTGGGAAATGACAGGACTAAAAATATGCTGGAGATAAAGTAGATTTCTGAATATGTAAATTACATCTGAAGTACCAATAATCTAGTTGTCCTCAGACTTTGTAGCCTAAATTGGGAATGAGTCTGTGGAAGTTCACAAATCTGAAGCAAATTCAGTTATTTGGGGAGAGGCAAAATTAGAGGCCCTTTTTGATTTCGGAGAAGGGTATAAGCAGTCAGCAGAAGAGAATTGCTCTGTTTGAGTTAGAGGGGGAAAAGGGGAAAATGTCCTCGGGTGGGGGGAAATTACAATTAAAAATTACTTGTTTGTATATTGAAGCTATATAGCTCTGACGTCTTGTGACCTGAGCTGGACACCAGTGATACTGAAATGTGTGTGTAAATTGCTGTGGTGACAGCAGTGTTTTTGAAAATGCCATGAAATTGCACATTGAGTACCATCCAGCTAATTAGAGTTGTCCAAATTCCATGGGCAGTGTGCAGAGCAATTCGAGGAACAATCCACAAAAGCTGTTGCTGTGTCTGAGGGATTGCTGTTCCTCCCTGAAGTGATCGCTGCTCCTTGTTCCTTGCAGTGCTGGACATCAGCATGCTCTCCTCCCAGGACGTGGTGCGCATGCTGCTCTCCCTGCAGCCCTTTCTCCAGGATGCCATCCAGAAGAAGCGGACAGGAAGGACCTGGGAGAACATCCAGCACGTCCAGGGACCACTCACCTGGCAGCAATTCCATAAGATGGCAGGACGGGGGACATATGGTACCTACACTGGGCTCGGTGCCAAGTTAGAGTGCAGCTTCCTAGAAATGGGCACTTTCTCCTGGAAATGATAGGAAGGGGCTGTTCATATGGTCATGGGGTGGGAGGCTCATCACAGAGGTTTAAAGTGCCTCCAAAGGCCTTCACCCCGGTGAAGGTTTTACCCCTCCAGGTGATGCACATTTACAGGGAGCAGAAACTGTGGGTAAGGCGCTCAGCGCCCCAACCTGAAGGGGGACTGGCTCAGACCAAAGCAACCTGGTGTAGAGAAAATGGGAACAGAGGGAGCTGCTGAAATGGGCCACATCATAATGGGAACAGAGTCTGTGTGAACGCTACACATCCCAAAAAACTGGGAATGCTTTCTCCACGCAGGTTCTTGTAGCCTTAATGAGACATTTCAGTCGGTATCTCCTCGCACTTCTGTAAAATGCACAATAACAAACCAGATTTTGACTGTGTAGGTTTGCAGAATAACATCTGACATTTCACCCTGGCTTAACCAGTGCAGTCTGGTTTAATGTTTTTCTTACAGCTCTACCACATTTTGCTCTCTATTGGTATATAATATATTGCTGCTTTCCTTGGGGCTGAGACAACTGGGGGTAACTCCACTTCCTGTCTAAAGCTGTTGTGCCCCACCAGCAGCACTTATAATAATTTTCCCAGAATTTGTAATTTGAAGAGTTAGGATTTGCCAATTGTTACCAGAGAATAGCACCAAAATTCCCATAGAGTGCAGAGCAGAACCTTTGATGGAAAGTCAGTGAATTTTACTGGATGCTGACTTTTTAATAAAGTTGAATTATATTCTGCAGGAACTACTGGGTATATTTTAGCTTGACATTTTCAGCAATATTTCTTCTACTGAGGCAGTATCTGGGAGAAACCCTGTTACATAGGGTAATAATCCTCTCTGTGGGGACAGCAGTGCTTGGAGCAAATCCTATGGAGAAGGGCAGGAGGCAATTTTTAGAATTATAACTTTGTGTAGTATTATATATCTGGGAATGAATTTCTCTAAGCACCAGGAATTTTGCACAACCAGGTGGAGGTGGATGAAGAGCTGTAAGGTCAGCTTTTGTGTTCCTGTTATTACTTGTGATTGAACAGGAACTCCATGGCTATGGTTATGGATATGACAAAGGAAAACCAGGAGATGAAGCCTGGGAAGGGCAGTACACGAGCTTGGAGTACACTGGGAGATGTTTTATTGCAGCTTTCTAGGAAAGTTTAAGTGGTGCTTGGATCAGCTCCCTCTACTTCGGCCAACAACTTTGATTATATGACATTCCTTAAGTACGATATAAATCTTCCCTCTCCTTTATTAAGTATCTTTTCCAAGAAGAAAGGCTGGAAGCACATGGTTTATCAGGCATGGCACACCCTTGATAACCATTTCCATTCCATGATAAATGTGTAGGACACTCAGAACAGAAAGGGATGCGTGATTTCCAATATTCCTGTAAAAGAACCCACTTCCTGGGCCATCAGAGACCCACTGCAGTTAAGACAGATATTTTAACTTTTTTTCTCTTTGTTTTTTCTCCTGTGAAGGCTCTGAGGAATCTCCTGAGCCTCTCCCAATCCCGACGCTGTTGGTGGGCTATGACAAGGACTTCCTGACAATCTCTCCGTTCTCCCTGCCCTTCTGGGAGAGGCTCCTGCTGGACCCCTACGGGGGCCATCGGGATGTCGCCTACATCGTGGTGTGTCCGGAAAATGAGGCCTTGCTCGACGGAGCCAAAACTTTCTTCAGGGACTTGAGTGCTGTATACGAGGTTGGAAAGAGGGACCACACTGAATTATTGCTTCTTAAGTGTCATTGCTGTTGCAGTGCATGTCCGCTGGGAAAAAATCTATGGGCTTTAGAGTAACAACTATTAGAATAAGGGGATTTTTTTCATTTTGGGCTTTATGCACTTTCAGAGTCCAAGAATGCTGTCTTAGTGACACTGGGATTCTCTGGGCGTTTTGGGGTGTTTGTTGCTGTCTGCTCTTCCCAGCATACATTCATTTCACAGAGGAGGCAGCAGTGACATTAATAGAGCTGCAGCCTCCCTGTGGTGGCCCTACTAAGCCTAAAGAGCAAGGAACACATTAAAGAAGGTGTTGTTTTCTCACAGTTGCTAGGCTGGGGATAAAAGCATTTATTTCTTTAGCTTGTACTCCCCAATATATCTGATTCCTTTGTAACCTTAGTTTTGCTGTGCAGTTCAAGCCAACAAATAAATGTAACCCTTTTTTAAAATATATTTATTAGGAAGCCCCTAGCTGTGTGCTGAGAAGGAGGGGCTTAAGCCACAAACCAGTCTCTGTAACGTCCTGGGGTGGTTGGCGTCTCCTTACGGGCATTTGTCCTTCCCTCCCCTGGCAGATGTGCAGACTTGGGCAGCACAAGCCCATCTGCAAGGTGCTGCGGGACGGGATCATGCGGGTGGGCAAGAGCGTGGCGCAGAAGCTGACGGACGAGCTGGTGAGCGAGTGGTTCAGCCAGCCCTGGGGCTCCGAGGACTGTGACAATCATTCCAGGCTCAAGCTCTACGCGCAGGTCTGCCGCCATCACCTCGGTGAGTGACACCCCACGGCTCTGGGGACTGCGAGGGCCATGTGCAAACCCAAAGGGTGGGTTTTCTAAAGATGCAGATTATGGTCTGTTTAAATATTTAAAAGATATTACAAGGCTTTACATTAAATTATTCCATGTTAAATTTGCGTCCTTCAGAAAGTTGTGTTGTTTTTCACTCTGGGGAATTGTGTCAGAGATTCAAATTCTTATCTTTTTAGAAAAGTCAATTTGATATAAGGTGTTTGTGTATCACAAAGATCACAGAATGACAGTCTGGTCTGGTTTGGATCATAAAACTCATCCTGTTCCACCCCCTGGGACCCTTTCACCAGACCAGGTTGTTTAAAGTCTTCTGCAACCTGGCCCTGAATACTTCCCAGGATGGGGCAGGTGTTCCACACAAGACTGAAGGTGTCCATGGATCTGGTTTATTGCTGCTGACACATCTCATCATACCTGTGTGACAGAGCCGTGTCATGCAGCCTCCAGTGTAAAGGTGTATTTACAGGAGCGGGGATGTCACTGGGTCTGTGCAAAGGCAGTGAGTTAACACGGGCAGAAGAGGAAGTGCTGGTGTCCTTGGTGCCTGTGGCATCAGTCTGCTGTGTCTGGATCCTTGAAACCACACGACTCTGAAGTGGACCTCGTGCTTATTCCCCCCCGAAACAGTGACACTTCTAACAGATCAGCTTGGTTGGTTTTGTTATGGCACCTTGCCCTGTTCTACACCAACCTCAGGAACACTTGTTCAGTGAGGGACTGTAGAACCTGAGGGTGTGGAAGGCTGTAACGTTTCCTGGGGTAGGATCAGCTAAGTTCTGCTGGCTGAGTCCCTAGAGTCACCTGATTTCAGCTGGGGACAGACATGGCTGTTTCCTCCCAGAATGGTCCAGAGTCAACATATATTGTATATGACTGAAAATTGGGATCTTAGCATGAGACACAGGAATTATGGCAAGCCAAGAAAGTTTTACAACATTACTGAAGTACCTCCAGCATCCCCACAGAATGCAGCAACATGTGCACAGCCAGGTGAAGGACTGGGCTGCTCGGTTCACACCTGAGGCGTCTGGCAGGGGCAGCATTGGAAACTTCTGTGCTGGTGATTTACACCACCTCAGGGAGCAAATAAATAATAAATATTCATTTATCACTGTGGTATCTCACAGCAGAAATCACTACATTTAAGTTTGCCATGATTGTAGCTCAGATATAAACGACTCTAAGGTTTTCAGCCTGACAGAGATAACTTGTCAGAGACTGCAGAGCTGAGCACTGTACAATGCTGTTACTGCCACAGTTTGGCCAGAAAGCAGAATGTGTCAGTACCAGCTTAAAGTTACAAAGCCCTGCAAAGTCAGTCCTGATTTTAAAGACGATATATATTACTTTGAATTGACACCCTCAGAAATGGATTCCAAAGCAAACAGTGGTCATGGAGAGTCAATTCTTTCAGCATTTGTGTACTCTTACAATGTCGTAAAAGTGCAGGGAACGTCATCCGATTTGCAGGCTGATGCAGGTTCCTTTGATCTGTCACTAATCCCTCTTTCCATGCCATTCCAGCACCTTACTTGGCCACCCTGCAGCTGGACAGCAGCCTTCTGCTGCCCCCCAAGTACCAAACGCCGGCTCCGAGCCAGCCGCAGGCAGCTCCCGGGAGCTCGGGACCCGCTCCCTCCAGCGCCTCCTCGTGTCTCTCGGCCGCCGCTGGGGCCCCTGCCACGGGCAGCTCCTTCAGCTCCACGCCCAGCGCGGGCACCACGAGCCTTCCGGCAGGGAGCGCGTCCTCCTCGGGCTCCTCGGTGCCACAGCTCTCCGCGTCCTCTGCCACGCCCGGCGCCAGCCAGATGGGCACCTCCTCCACGCCGGGCTTCAGCGGCACCGCCGGCTCGGGGCAGGGCGGCGGCGCCGCGGGAGGCGCAGCCGAGCGCTCGCAGGGCAGCGCGGGCCCCGGGACCGACACCGAGCCGGGCCCCACCCTGCCACCGCAGCAGCAAGAGGGACAGGAAGGGTAAGCGCTCACCTGGCTCACAGTGCTGCTCTCTAATCCCCTGTGCGGTGCTCAGACAGCCTCTGAGCCTTAGGGAAACCCTTCAAAGGAGAGGCCTCTCTGACAGGTGCGGCGCAGCCGAGCAGGTGGGAGCGGAGCAGGGCCCGTTCCTGTGTGAAGCAGTCACTGACAAAGGGGAGCTGGGAAAAACACCCCTCTGGTTTTTCATCACAAGAATCCCAGCCTGATTCAGCTGCATGGATGTGGAGCTGCCTTAGGACCCTCCACCTGCCCTGTCCTTGCAGCACCAGGAGCACAGGGGTGTGTCAGGTCCTGTGCCACACCTGTGGCTTGGCACTTGCACGTACCCCAAGGAGCTGAGTGTCTCTTGCTCCATCACACCTGCAACATTAACACATGCAAAATGCAAACCATGGATTTTTTTTTTTTCCTAATTTTTTTGCATTTCAGGTGTTGTTTTGCAGGCAAGCACACTGAGGTCAGGAGACACAATCATAGTCCTGTTACTTTAAAATAAATTTGTGCAGCACAACTTTTTTAAAGACTTCATTATGAATAGCCATCCATCACATAAAAGTTAAGAAAAGGTTTTTAGCATTGTACGTAAGTAACTTCCTGAGGCAGCATGTTTTTCATTTTTCTTGTAATAGTGCACATTGCTGATGGTCCTGGTGTGTGTGTTACAGAGAGGGAAATGCCCACATCCTGCTGTAGCTGGGCTTGTCCTTGAGACATCTGTTCCCTGATCTGTGCAGAACACCCTTTGAGCAGCTGCAGGGGCTTCTGACAGAGGCTGAGTGCTTTGATCACTTGCAGATGTTGAGCCTCGCTCTCCTGGCTGAGGCACGGGAGGAGCATTTTACCAAGTAAGAAATTCTCAATTGCTCATTCTATTGCCAGTGGAGCCTTCCCTGGACCTGAGCAGGACCCCAGGCTCCATGAATTGCTTTGGCACTTCTAAACTCCTACTCCTCCCCTTCCACCTCTCTCAAAAGCAAACCTTAAACTGCACTGAAACCCAGACACACACCTACATGAAAAGATACACAGCTAAGGAGTCAACTTTTCCATATTCTTCAGGTATAATCTGGTCTGATTGCATTCAGTGAGATGATGTTAGACTGGGGGGTACCTTTAATGCCTGATTAATCCCAGGTATTTTGGATTAGGAGCTGCTGTGAGCACAGCTCATCTCAATGCCTGTCCTCGTGGGTTTTGGTTTTGCTTCTGGGTGCCAGAATTGCTCGTGCTTTCCCTCCCCCTGGCTCAGCCTGGCCCCAGACACAAGCAGTACTGACGCTGTGGCTCTGCCCCCAGCACGTCGGAGCGGGAGCGGATCGGGGTCCCCACAGAGCCGGACGCTGCGGACAGCAACGCCTACCCCCCCGCCGTGGTCATCTACATGGTGGACCCCTTCACCTACACTGCTGACGAGGAGTCTGCCTCCACCAACTTCTGGCTCCTGAGCCTCATGAGATGCTACACAGAAATGTTGGACAACTTGCCTGAGAATATGAGGAATTCTTTCATTCTCCAGGTAATTCTGCCTTCCTCTGTAGCTTCACACTGAGTCTCTGTGGCACAGCACACCTGTGATATGGACACTGTGCTAAAAGAGATAAATGACAGATAATACATGAAATGTAGGTGGCATTTACAAATTATTTTGTTGAGAGTGCAAGTCTGTATAAAAAAACAACCCCTTGTGTTTGTTTTGATGAGGAAATTAATTAGAGCAGCCACAGTATCCCTGCAATAAATATGTCCTGTGGTCCCAGCAATCCTATCTGATCAGTGCCTCCTGGAGAGGGATTTCAATTATTTAAGTTGTAACTCGAGTTGCCATTGCCAAAACTGGTCAGTTGTTCCTTTGATTGCTTTACATGTTGAGTTGTTTGCTATTTATATTCCCTTGATTTATACTATTTAATCCAAAAGAAGTACGTGAAACCAGACATTTAATGTATAATATAACTATTGTATTGTTATTATCTGCTTCTTAAAAAATAATTTACCATGTAACTTGGCATATAAAAACAGTTACTTACTATGGAATTGCTGAAGAATTTAATTTGTGCAGCCAGAGGCAGCTCTTGGCCTCTTGCCCAGGCTGGCTGCATTTTGCCAGGCCTCCTGTCACAGAGGCTGAGCCTCCATAAATGTGGGGGGAATGGGAGGCCAGAGGGCACAGGCAGGAACAGTGTGAGAAGGATTTCTGTGCACCTAATCCATGTCTCACCTTGGTTTAACAGTATTTCAATTATTTCAAATTAGTTAAAAAAAAAAAAAAATTGGAAGTTCTTGTGTCTCAAGCTGGCCAAAGAAAACTGTTGCTTTTGATAGTTTTGACCTCATTGTCCCCTGAAAGGATGGGGCAAACTGTCACTAAAATATTTCAGGCTTGGGAATGAACTGAAAATCAGATCCACAAGTTCATATTGTGGTAGGCTGCAGGCAGCTGATTGATCCAGACCTAGAGGCACTAAAACCAAAGCAGCCACTGATACCACGGTGTCTGAAACACAAGAACTGTGTAACCTCTGCACTGCCATTGGAGCTGAGGCTGTGGCATGCTGACCCTTTTCCTCAGTGCTGTTTGTTTCCACATTCACTCTTTGTTCCTCAAAATACATTTTGCCAGTTGAAGTCAAAACAGCAATTTTCTCTGAAGTCAAGGGAAACATGATCCAGTTCCAGCACTGTATTCTCACAGCTGTACCACAGCACATTCAACATGCAGTTATTTCAAAATAAATCAAACCCAAATGTTTGCAGCTTTATTACCGTTCCTGTACAGAGGGGGAAAGCCCAGCTCCTGAAATCCTTGGGTAAAGCTGGCTTTTAAAAACACACAGGCACATTTAGTAAGCAGAATGTGCTGCCAAAGTTCTGAAGGTTCAAGCAAGAACTATAAAGTAGTTAAAGTTTTGTGATGCTTAAGTTTTATTACTACTGAAAATATTTGTTGAAAGAATCTGTTTGGGTCCTGTAGTGTTGGCTACAATGTAAATGTTTTATATGGACAGCTTCTGCTCCTAAGATCTCACTGTAAAAGGAAAGACACTTTAACAGCCACAAGTAGGACTTGTACAATAAAACCAGTAGATAAAAACAGTGAGGTTACAGTGATTAAATTCTAATTTTAAAATAGGTTTGATCGGAAAACTGGGGTTTTGTCATGCTTTGTTTCCTTCTGAAGGAGTGTTGTGCTATTTCTCCTTCCTGCTCCTGTTATGTAGTTGGGTCTTAACCCCCAAACTCATCTCCTGGGCAAATCTCCCTGTAGCTCTAGTTCTTGCTTGTAGAAACTCTGAATCCTTGTGGGCTGCTTCCCTTGACTTTTTGAAACTGAGCAGCAGCTGAGGCTGCCGAGCTTCCACTGGCAACTAAATTGAGAAGGGGAAAGAACCACACAAATAATTGTGACAGAATCTTAATTGTGCCCTCTACACCCCTCTGTAAGGACGACACCATAGTGCCAATTCCCACAAGGACAGCAAACAGTTCCTGACCATGAGCCACGGAGCCAAACCCACCTGAACACAACGTTCAGGGACTGTGTGGTTCAGGCCACTGCAAGTGATGATGTTGCCCAGAAAAACACTTGTAAAAAATTCAGGGAGTTTGAATACAAGTGTTTGGGTTTTATGGATTAAAATTCGCTCCATTGTGATGGAAGCAGTTTTGTCTCAGAGAATGCAGTCCCTGCCTGCTGCAGCCACTCCTGCCAAGGGACCTGTAATGCAAATCGTGGAGCATCCCAAAGTGTGCTGGGTGTTTGGTGACTAATGACTGTGTAGATCTGGTTGGATATTAATGAGCAGCTCCTGGAAGCCTCTCAGCCCTGTTTTATTGTGTGTCTGAATTCCACAGATTGTGCCTTGCCAGTACATGCTGCAGACAATGAAGGATGAACAGGTTTTCTACATTCAGCACTTGAAGTCTCTGGCGTTCTCTGTGTACTGCCAGTGCAGGAGGCCCCTGCCCACACAGATCCACATCAAGTCCCTCACAGGCTTTGGGCCAGCTGCCAGCATTGAGATGACCCTCAAAAATCCTGAGGTTGGTATTGGTGGCGAGAAAATCAAAGTGTGTTCATAAACTGTAACCACTTTCCTCAAATATCAAAGAGTAGAGAAAATACTTGTTGGGGGATTTTTTTCAAGATATAGGAGACAATGATGATATAAAGGGAAAAGGCAAGATAATACGCAATCAAAAATAGTAACAAAAACATCAGGCTAACTTGCTTTCAAAAGATTTTAAGTTTTTGGTTTTGACTCATAAAGTAAAAAGTTAAAGTGTGAAGGAAAAGAAAATGAACATTGCTAGTTGGGATTCTGAGTCATTTTGTGGTTTCAATCTATAGTGCTCCAACCAGAGTTTAAACCCAACCTTTATTCACATATATATGCATATATATGAAATAAGTTCCTGTGCCTAATTGCAGATGTTATGTTAATTCCCTGAGGTAATGGAGAAATCCCCCTCTTCGATGGGCTTATCTTTTATCTGTTTTAAACTGTAAATATTAAAGCCCTGATTCTGGAATTTCAGAGATTTCAAAGGAAGACTAATCCATCCTACTTTCTATGAAGGTTTTACATTCTTTGAAAGATAACTGTGAATATTTTATTTAGATCTAATGGACCAACGAAAGAATTAAACATTTACCTTGGCATAAAGAGCTGCTTGGGAGGGTTTAAAAACCTACTTGCAAAGCCAAACCTATTGGCATTTACTTACTGCATTTAATTAATCTCTGTTTATTGCATTTTATACATTGTCTCTCAGTCTGCATTGCAGACTCCCAAACTTTGCTGAAGAATTAAGAAAACATCCAGACGGTTTTTTAATTATGAAACATGTTTGGTGGGGCTCCTCCTGTGTGCTCTTCAGAGAGGAGTTCCAAGGCAAAGATGGGTTTGGGTGCCCATGTAGGAAGCAGCTTTGCAGAAGATGACCTGGAGGTCCTGTTGGACATGATGGATGCTCCCAAGAAGCAGCAGTTGGGCTGCCTTAGGAAGGTGCTGCAGCGCAGCCAGGGAGGTGCTTGTCCTCCTCCCTTCTGGGCTCCTCAGAACAAGAAACTCGGATGCACTGGAGCAAATCCAGCCAAGGGCCTAAAGATGATTGAGGGACAGGAGGATCTGACAGCTGAGGGGGTTTAAACTCCTGCCTGTGTCAGAGACTGGTCCAAAGACTGCTTTCATACCCTGAGTTGCGTGTACATAAAAAGAAATCTTTAGATAGGGTTTGAAGTGCATCAGCTTTAACTGGCAGCAGTGAATTGTCTATAACCCCCCTTTTCTCAGTCTCCCTCCTGACTAGGAATGCTTTGAATTTACTCATTGTTTCACACTTGCCTGTCTCTTTACTTGCTGCCAATGTGTGTGTGTGTGTGTGTGTGTGTGTGTGTGTGTGTGTGTTCCTTGTGTTCAGTAGTTTCTGATCTATCTCCTGATGTTTGTGCTGACTCTATTGCAGAGGCCCAGCCCAATCCAGCTGTACTCACCTCCTTTCATCCTGGCTCCCATCAAAGACAAGCAGACAGAGCTGGGAGAGACGTTTGGAGAGGCCAGTCAGAAATACAACGTGCTCTTTGTCGGGTACTGCCTGTCCCATGACCAGCGCTGGCTCTTGGCGTCCTGCACCGACCTGCACGGGGAGCTGCTGGAGACCTGCATCGTCAACATCGACCTGCCCAGCAGGTACTCACTGCCCTTGGCTTCTCCATGGATCCATGTCTGGAGTCATCCCTCACCAGCTCCCTGCACATCCCTTCCATCCCCTTTCCTGCTCAGGAGATCATGCTGCTGTTACAGGAGAACGCTTCACTTGGCACTTCCATATTTTCAGATCTGCGCAGGGAAAATTGAATGAGTTACACTTGTTTTACAATCTGTTTTAATTTTCTTTTACTTACAAATCTTACCTTGAGGAACACCTGGTGTGTTGCTCATCAGTTTGATGGCACAGGCAGTAACAGTATTGAAAGCAGACATAGTTTCTCTTGTTAGTAGTAGTAAAAGGTAAGATAGGGACTGCCCAGAACTCTGTAGGTGGTAAACAGGGATGTAATTAGAGAGAACAGAAATCTGAATATTGTCCTTGATTGTCTCACTCTTGTGTTTAATTCCTTCCCCTGCAGGTCCAGGAGGAGCAAGTTGTCTGCCCGGAAGATCGGGCTGCAGAAGCTCTGGGAATGGTGCATTGGCATTGTCCAGATGACATCCCTGCCGTGGAGAGTCGTCATCGGGCGCCTGGGCCGGCTGGGCCACGGCGAGCTGAAAGGTGTGCAGTTGTCAGGGCTGCCACTCCCAGGGTGTGGAGTGGAACAGGGACCCGGGGTGCAAGGCAGGATGGTTCTGACCTGATCGCAAACCTTTCAAAATTGAGAGTGATAATCACATAACCACAGAATTGTTTAGATTGGAAAAGCCCTCTGAGTTCATGAAGTCCCAACTGTCCTCCAGTACTGCTGAAGCCACCACTGATCCATGTCCTCAAGTGCCACATCTGCACAGGTTTTGAACACTCCAGGGATGGGGACCCAGCCATTCCTCTCAGTTTTGTATCACTTCCAGACTTGCTGAGACTCTGCCATCACACAGTGGCATTAGATGGGGTGAATTTGGCTTAACCCTTCCCAAGTCCTGTCTGTGCTTCCTAGAACCATGACCTTACAAAAGGTAAACAAGGTGTGCCAAATTCTATCAGAGACAGGACAGACTGTTGTTTATTTTGCCAGAGTTTAGTGAGGGCAAACATGGATGGGAAGCCAGATACCCAGGCTTCCCAGGCAGGGCTCCTTAGGAGTCTATAATCAACACCAGAGCTGCTGAAGCCCTTTCTCTCCCCTTGTCCCCATTGTTGTTTTGATAGTGATGCCCACTTGACCAAGTGGATCTGAGTGTAAAGTACCTGGCAGAGAAATCACCAGGATCCTCCAAATTGCAATTTCCTGGGCCATTACAGGGGAGCTGGCTGCAGTCCTGCCCTGGCACTGAATTCCTGTATTGGTTTCCATAAACCTTTCCTTGCTTGTGCCCTGGGTCGGATGCTGCTCCCTCTTGTTGTGCAGGATTTGCACACTGTCCTTCCAAGGGAAGCTGGGGGCCTTATCAGAGGTTAGAGAAAGTTCTGAACAAAGTTTTCCTGACACAGGGGTAGAGATAGGATTCAGTTGTGATTCCTCAACTTAAACATTAGTAAACATACAAAAAAGCCTTGGGAAAAAATGTATTGAACAAAGGAAAGCCAACAGACTGCGATGGAATAAAAACATTCCACAGGAACTCCTCAAGCACTCAGTTTGTGGGGCCAGACCCCTCGTGTGCACAGGAGTCAGTCCTTGAGAGTTTGGGATTAGGGAAATGCCAAGTGTTGGGAATGTTTTGCTGTTTCCAGGTGGGTGCTGGCTCTGCATCAGCTCTGTCCTCCTATGATGCTTTTCCCTTGCAGACTGGAGTATCCTGCTCGGGGAGTGCTCCCTGCAGACAATCAGCAAACAGCTGAAGGAGGTTTGCCGCATGTGTGGCATCTCTGCAGCAGATTCCCCCTCCATCCTCAGTGCCTGCCTCGTTGCCATGGAGCCACAGGGATCATTCGTGGTGATGCCAGGTATGTTTTAGCCAACTACGGCAATACCAGCAAAACTCCTATCACATTTCACACTTAGGCACATTAACCTTGGGATTTCTGTGAAGAACTTGACTAGCATGGCTACATGTGGCAGAAAATAGGTTGAGCCAGCAGAATTCCCCAAAATATCATGGAGAGATGCTACGTGGGGAGAGCAGTCTCCTGAGGGAAGGTTGCTGCAGGCCACTGCCAAAGTGCTGATCTGTTCCCTGTGGAGCCCATGGGCTCAGGCAGCCCAGTTCCCATGGGCTGGAAGTGGTGTCAGAGACACTCTTGTGCCTGGAGGAGGCTGCAGTGGGAATGAGTAGGAGCCTGTGGAAATGGGAATCAGAATAAGCCCACTTGCCTTCTCACATGCTGAAAGTATTTTAGAGAGTTCACTTAGAAGCAGCAGTCCATGGGCTTAAGTTGAAGTGAAATTTAATGCTGAGGTTCCTTTTGTTGTTTTACCCAAGCACGTACTTTTTAATGTATGTGGTGACACATCCTTAACATATCCTTACAAACCACTATGGGGTTTTTTTAGAAAGAAAAGACTAATACAGAACAGAATTAATTGAGCTTGAAAATTACTTATCATGTTGAATATTTTCAAAGCAGAGATTTTGTAATGTGAGAAAACAGATGGCAAATGAGGCTTTTTCATATCACAGTAAAACACAAAGACCCAAATCCTTCAACAGAATTTTTTTTTTCCTTTAGATCTTGACGCATAATTAGGTCAACAGCAAGCAAAAATTAGGTTAAAATTAAAGGTGCTGGTTAAATACTGCTGAAGAATGTGTCTCTGCATTGACTATTTGCACCTTCCAAGTTAATTGTTGGCAGATAATTGAGAAGAATAGAGGAGAAGGAGAGAGAAACTTTATTGTTGTATGGCTTTATTTTTGTGTTCGTGTTCATATCGACCAAAGTGGGGTGTATTTCATAATTCTACAGAGATGTGTGCGAAAAATCAATTTAACTTGCTCGTTTAACAAGTAAATACTTGATTAAGGGCCAGCAGAATGACAGGAGAGGTGGGGCTGGTGATCTTAATGTCAAGCTCTTGCAGCAATGTAATCTTTGAAGATAAGGCCTTTCAGCTGTGTCTGTGCATTTGCAGAGCAAGTGGGACGGGCAGAGGTGTCCCTGGACACAGAGCACGTGTCTGGGAGGTGATGCAGTGACCACCTGTGCCGTTGTTTCTGTCCCCACAGACGCGGTGACGATGGGCTCGGTGTTCGGGCGCAGCACGGCACTGAACCTGCAGTCGTCCCAGCTCAACACCCCCCAGGACGCCTCCTGCACGCACATCCTGGTGTTCCCCACCTCT
Source organism: Taeniopygia guttata (assembly GCF_048771995.1). Taxonomy (NCBI): domain Eukaryota; kingdom Metazoa; phylum Chordata; class Aves; order Passeriformes; family Estrildidae; genus Taeniopygia; species Taeniopygia guttata. The sequence goes on along the minus strand of NC_133040.1, from coordinate 5,090,799 downwards.
GCCACCATCCAGGTGGCACCTGCAAATTACCCCAACGAGGATGGCTTCAGCCCCACCAACGGTGAGTGAGGGGGAAATCCCCTGGGGCCTTTCCACAGCATCAGCAGAGCTGAGCTGGGCAGGAATAACCCCCGAGGGAGCTGGGGTTCTGCACAGACCCCACACCACCCCGGCAAGGGAACCATGCAGGGCTTTAGCTACACGGTGCTCTCCCTAGTGTATTCTCAGAGTCACACTGGTTTATTCCCAAAGGGACAAGGACCAGGCAATGCACCACATGCATAGACCACAACGTGCTTTGTCTTGTTGTGGCTTGCTCAGACCAGCCGCTGTTTTCCAGACGTGCTTCACATCGTGCCCTGTTGTGTGCAGAGCTGACACGAAGGAGGCACTTGTGGTTGAGTAGGGAAAAATATCCAAACCTGAGATTTCCTGGTGCCCCTGGAGTGCTTTTACACTAAACCTGCAGTTTGAGTCAGCAAGACTCTGGTTAATGCTTTATATCCAAATAAGCATTTTCCTGCTTTATCCCAAATCCTTTAAATGAGTGCAAAGCAATTTAAACTAAAAGTAGCTACAATCACGTACAGTGGCTGTATTAATGAGGAGGGCAGTTGTGCTGGAGAGGAAGGCAGGTTACTGCTTTTAAGGCTTTGATCTGTCCCTCCTGGGATGTCCCAGGGCCTCTGAAGGGAAGTTGCCCCTCTCAATCCCTGTCCCAGGAGGCACCGGGATCCCTCCCAAGCATGACAAACATTAACCTGCATTAACCTGCCTGTTGGTGCTGCAGATGTTAATTAGAGTCAGGTACAAGAATGGCCTTTTCCAAAATGGTGTTAAATTTAATTTTCTTAACTCTGCTCTACTTAATGATTAAGCTGCTTCCTGCTGCCATTAGCCAGCTCATTTCTGCTCTAGGGGCCAAGCAGAGCATGATATTAGCTCTGGTTTGTTTACTGAGGCTGTAGGACACAAGTTAATAAACTTCAGTTAAAGCATTGCTCCAGCAATCCAGAGGTTCTCTTTGGAAGATGAAGGAAAACAACCACCTGCCTGTTTCAATACTAGGGTTTCAGGTGAAATTAGTTCAGAACACAGATACTTTTCCATTTTATATGGAGTAAATTCATATTTTTCAAGAGAAATTGATATTGTTTATTATATGTAGGATGCATGACTTCTATTTAGGGCCACGTGTTTTAGTATAAATTTATTTACAATTCTAATTAATACAGTTAATTCAGACAGCTCCCACTGTCCCTGTCTACCCACTAAAATGTACTTTAAATGTCATTATAAACTTGGATTTCTTCGCCTGCTGAGAAATCTGGATCAGAAAAAAACCCTCTAAACCATATTGTGATGCTTGAATTTTTGGCTCTGTGTTGATGGTGCCTTGTCTTTCCCATAACTTACTCAGAGTATTGTAACCTGTGTGCAGATGATGAGTAATGGAATGCATAAGGCAAACACATCTTCTCGGTATCTTTAGCCCTCCCCCTATAATAACATAAACCAAATGAATCCAGCCAGTTATGCTAATGAGCTGTGTGGAACTCCAGAGGTGAAAGGAGGCTATAAAGGCTACTTTGTTGGGGATCCTGGTGCGGTATCTGAAAGAATCACGAGTGCCGTGCTGTGAGGAAGGCCTTGCTGTCCTCACAGATCCCAAGGGCAGTTTCCCTGGAGCTGCCAGGGCTGTTCCCTGGTACAGGGAGGCTGGAGCTGGTGTGCAGCTCTGGGAGCCTGAGGAGCAGCACTTGGAGCTGTGTGTGATGATTCCAAGTGTTTTGTTTAGGGGTCTCTGTGGCCAGCTGCAGAGGTGTCAGCTGTTGTGTTGCAAAATTCAGTCTGGATTTTATGGAGTTGCTACAATGGGAATTCTGTTTACTGCTAAAATTCATTATCCCAATAGCTGTCTGCCAACTCTCCCTTTCATGTCTGTGTGGTTGCAGTCAAAGGTTCTAGGGGGGATTAAACATTAAAATCTTTATCTCTGCTTTCATCTGTCTTGGGAGTATGTTAAAGGAAAAAAAAGTATAGACAATAAATTAAAGGGAAAGGTAGCAAATTATAAAAAATTCTTGGAGAAAAGAGTATAGCACATTGGAAATTATTTTCCTTTCTTTTCCTTTTCAGATGACATGTTTGACCTCCCATTTCCAGATGACATGGACAATGACATTAGAATTTTGATAACAGGGAATCTTCACTCTTCACCAAATTCCTCCCCAGTTCCTTCCCCTGGATCACCATCTGGCACTGGAGTGGGATCTCACTACCATCACAGTAGGGTAAGGCTGGAGCACCATAGGGAACAGTGTTTAAAATAAAATACAAAAAAAAGACCCAAATCCTCCAACAAAATCTTTTTCCTTCCTAGATCCTGACACATAATTAGCTCAACAGCAAGCAAAAATTAGGTTAAAATTGAAGGTTAAATACTGCTGGAGGTGTCTCTGTTTGCATCCTCCAAGTTAATTGTTGGTGGATAATTGAGGGGGAGAGAGCAGGAGGAGAGCAGCTTTATTTTTGTGTGGCACAGCCATAGCTGATGACCCTGCATAGATTTAATCTGTACTCATCCTTTCTTTCCTGGAAAATCCTATGGAATGTCTCTGGCATGAAGTGACAAGTCTTTGAGAGAAGGGAAGCTGTGACAGCCCTGTTCCCATGGATTTCAGGGGAGGCAAGAGGGAGAGAATTCTCCCAGTGATGAAACTCTGCCCGTGGAAACTCCGGAGGTGCTGGATGGTTATGCAGATGTTGTTTTCTTAGGAATATTTAGCCCAGAGCACACAGCGTTTGGCAGTTATTTTTGTTTGAAGTGGCTTTTATAAAGTCAGTTCCAACATCACTGATTACTTAAAATGCAAATTGTTTTCGGTAGTTCAAGTTATTTTTTTGAATTGGCTTAGCTTGGATCAGGTTTGATGGAACTTTTTCACTCCTACATTTAATCACGTAAGACTGAGCAGTTCTCTTAAAATGGTTTCCATCACAATTAGGTTGAAGTTTTCTGCTTTGCAAATTTCTGTGAAGTTTTGTTCTAGAAATATTAACTTTGAAGTAGTAGCATATTACTTCTTTACTAAATAATACAGTATTTTATGAGAGAAACAGGGTAACTTTTATACCATTTTTGTCAATGAGCTGTCTCCAGATCAGAATCTAACTCCTGAACATGACTGACTAAATGGTGGTAGTCTCACCCCTGGAAGTAGAAAGTCCTACCTGTATTTCCCTTGCAAAGTCTGCCAAAATGCCTCAGTGGAGCTTTAATACAGTCAGTGAGGGAGAAATGCCTCCTGCCTCAGCCACAGAAATACTAATCCTGTATTTTGTGAGCTCAATCCACAACCACCTTGTGTGGATTGTGCAATTCTCCCATCAAAGCCTGGGTACCAGCACATTGCTGTCCCAGTTATTCCAAACTGGTGTGTGGGCAAATGAAAACTTCTAAATTCTGCTGCCAAACACTGCAGCCATAAATCACAACTCCTCACTTTCCCTCTCCCCAGTTCCCTCAGCAATCCATTCTGCCCCACTTCTATGCAGAGCTTGCTTTCAGTGGAGCTGCATCCATTGGGAGCAGCCCTGGGAGGTTCATGGCCTGAGCCCAGAGCCCTGGACAAGCCCTTTCCAGCTGAACCCAAGTAATTCCCATTAACCATTAAGCCAGGCCTGGTAATTGCAGTGTAATGTTTGGCTTTAGCAGAGCAGCAGTGTGTGATCATCCCCCTGTGGGCCCAGGGTCAGGGCAATAATTGATGGCTGGGCACCAGCCCCGTGTGCCAGGCTCCCAGTGCTGCCTGCTCCAGGCTTTTTTCCTGCCTTGGATTCCTCTCCAGACCCACTGGAAGGAATTGGCAGGGAAGGATTTGTAATTGAGCTGGTTTTTATGCAATGGAATCATTGCCTTTTTTTCTTAACCTGTTGACATTTATGGATGAAGTGAACTGCTTTCCTAGCTGTTTGGGAATCTTACAGTGCTTCTGAAGCATAAGCCTGGAGAACCCAACTACAGGGGAATAAGGCAGGGCCTGGGTAACTTTGTGACTAAGATTCCTGAGTAATTAGCAAATGAAGTCACCGTTCCAGGAGTGGGCTGTATTGACAACACCCCAGAGCTGCCTTTTCCCTGTCTTGCAGAGCCAAGGTGAACGTCTCCTCTCCAGAGAAGCCCCCGAAGAGTTGAAGCAGCAGCCCCTGGCTCTGGGGTACTTTGTGTCAACTGCCAAAGCGGAGAACCTCCCGCAGTGGTTCTGGTCCTCCTGTCCTCAGGCACAGAACCAGTGTCCCCTCTTCCTGAAGGTCTGTCATGCTCCACATGGAGCACTCATTATCCATTGCTATTTCCATGCCTGTAAAAGTTGCAGTTGGAGTCTGTAGTGCCATAGTGAACCTGAGGCATTCCACGCCAGAACTGCAGAACTCTAGTCCATTTATTCAAAAATGTTACTGTTAATTTGGAAATACACGTGGTCATGGGGGGGTTCAACACAGAATTGCCAACTTCCCATGCTGTCCTGAGGTGATTCACAACGGATGTTTCTTGGGAATGCTTAGTAGTACCTCCTATATGAGGAGTTAATTTTTGCACTTTCCCTCTGCGCAGGCCTCTCTCCATCACCACATCTCTGTAGCGCAGACAGACGAGCTTCTACCTGCCAGAAATTCTCAGCGAGTTCCTCACCCCCTTGACTCTAAAACTACATCAGATGTCTTGAGGTAACACCCTTTAGGTTTTCATTTCTGCCGTAAACATTTGGGGACTGAGCTCAGCGGTTTCAGAGTAACCTTTCCAACCTATCACAGTTGCTTATCAGCAATTTTTAGCCCCGCCATGCCCTGTATGTCTTGGGGCATTTCCTCCTCCAAGATGCCAGAGCAGGGCTTTGAGGGGGAATTCTGTGGGTTTCCCTCTGCTGTGCATAATGATGCCAAGCAAACTCAGAACAGCTCAGCCTTGCTAGGGGAACATCATGGTTTGCCCCCCACCCAGATTGCTGTGTTCCCCTGGCATCTAATCTGAGCTGTGCCACTCATTATCTTACCTCATGGAACCCAGTGGATTTGTAGGAGATAAAAGCACTCCCTGATACTACTGTGCTAGCATTGGGCTATAAAGGAGACACCGTTCCTGAATGCATGTAGGGTGTGTGTTTTATTGTCCAGGATGATGTGGGGCCTATTTGCCTCCATCCCACCTTTGGGGACTGGACACAGATCTGTGTGATGAGAGCACACAGTGTGGGACATCCCAGTGTACAAACAAAGATCAGCAAGGAACAGGAATGTCTAATCTAAGGAAATTGGGGGTGTACTATTCTAGAAGATCTGAATTTGTGTCTTCTTGGAGGACTGAGCTCTCACAGGTGTCCCAGGTATTGAGTAAAACAAGATGAGAGGCAACAGACACAAGTTACAAGATGAGAAATTGCAAATAGATAGAGGATCACAGGAACAGTGTGAGCAAATACTGGTATAGGGTGCCCAGAGAGGCAGAGGTGTTCAATCCCCAAGGCTTTGACAGCAGTGTCATTTGAACCACTGTGAGTCCAGAATCTGTGTGTGTTTGGAAGGGCCTTCATACATATACTTCAGACATAGCAAAGCTAAACCCTCCTGCTTTTCAGTGAGGTTCCTCCTTTGCCAAAACACTGTCAGCTCTGTCACGGTGTAGGTGCAGGAGAGCCATTAGCAGCCCCAGGCAGGCTGTGATGTCTGTGCCTCCCTGTGCAGGTTCGTGCTGGAGCAGTACAACGCCCTGTCCTGGCTCACGTGTAACCCGGCCACGCAGGACCGCAGCTCCTGCCTGCCCGTGCACTTCGTGGTGCTCACCCAGCTCTACAATGCCATCATGAACATCCTGTAGGACACAACAAGCACTTGTTCTTCTGGCTGCTTCTCCCCTCCGCCCGGGAACATGCCACGGCCTGCAAAGAGCTCCGTTTGCTTCTCTTCAGACCAGTCCTGTGCTGTGCTTCTGTTTCTCCAAAAGCACATGTGAATTCTGCAGTGTTCAAAACTAAACTACCCATTAACATCTCTGGCAGCTTCAGTCCAAAATCTGGGAACATCCAAGAACAGTGAACACAGAGTAACCTCAAGCCAGTGTTAGTTTGGTGGCTCGGTAACTGCTGGTCAGCGTGATTATTTTTTTTAATATTTTATTTTTTTAAGGAAGACTACAGGATCTTTTTGCATTAGGAACTGATAAAGACCCATGAGCAGTGTCAGCCCTCCAAGTAAAAACCACCTTGTAGTGACCAGTTCAGGTGTTTTGTTTGTTTGATCGTCGTAAACTGGGACTTTGCAGGAGGAAAAAACCACAAACACAGAACCACACAGTTGTAGTCTCGTATAAATATTGGAGTTTTCTGTCTACCTGGAGTTCCTGTCAGAGTGGATTGGGATGAATGCATGCATTTGTTACCTGTCCATGTAGATATGAATGGTCTGGAGATACTTTATTTATTTTTAGGTTTGGGGAGGGGAGGGATTAAATTATAAAGGACCAGGAACAGTAGAAATACCTTAAAAATCCAGCTCCGTTCCACTGTAGGGTTATTTATCTACAGACCTCTCACTCTTCTGACCTGGAAATCAAAAGAAGCTCATAACAATCAAAGTCTGGGAAGGGAAGCATGTTCTGGTAAGGGTATATTGTATTTTAAGGAATTCTCCCCTGTGTTTAGCCTGGTTAAAGCAAGGAATGGCCAGTGTTTAATGAAGGATAACACTACCTAAGGGAGAAGAGTGAGAGGGAGGTAGGGAGGAAAAAATACTTTAAAGCCCAGTTCAGGGCAAGTGGAAAGTGACAGATTAATCTATTGTAAAGCTATGATTTAAATATATTTCCAGTAAATTTAGTGATGCTAGAAAAGTATTTACTGCAAGCCAAGTTGCCCTTTAATTCTGGGCAAACTCGTCCATGTACATATCCAAAAATACGGTTTTTGTTTACACTAAATCAGTCACAAATCTGGTGTATTTTTTCTGACTATAGGAATATTATTTCAAAGAAATAATTTTTAAAAATTATATCATTAAATTAGTACTTGAAGTTACACCGCTGTGGTGGCAAAGTTACTTTGTTTAGTGAAATGATCGCCATTGGGAAGGTTAATGGCTAATTGAAGTATTTTTATGACTCCTTCATTCCAGGCTCCCAGGGATTCCTATTCCAGCCCCATTCCCTCATTTCTGGGGGTGCACTGGGCAGCAGGAGGGGGCCAGGGTCAGGCACTTGGACCAGGCTGGGTGACCCCTCCCCTGGCTGTGAAGAAAAACTACCAAGTTTAGAGTTCTTCCAAAAGACTTTCATGTTCTGGTTAAAAAAAATGAAATTCTATGATTTTAAAAAGTATTTTTCTTGAGATAATGTAACATTTAAAACAAATTATATAAAATAATAAAAGAAAAAAAAAAGAATTGCTTGTGTAATGAGAAGGTGAAGGCAGGAGAGGAACCTGTAAATGGATTATTTCCTTCCTTGCTCCACCCCTCCGTGTGGGTGTCCTCTTTGCAATGTATAGGTTAAAAAAAAATCTGATATCAAACCATTTGTATCTAATGTGTACAGTGTAAAATTGACTTTAAAAATATTGCAGTACTATTTTTTCTTAATCAGAAAAGAAAATTCTCAAGGCCTTTTGAAGAGCATAAAAAGATGAAGATTGTAAACTTGTATAAAAAAATTTAACTTGGGGAGGAAAACAATGTAAAGTAGACATTTGTAATCTTTTACCATTTGGGGGTTATTTGTTCCCAGGATTCATCTGAACTTCGGATTATTATTTTCCTTATTGTTTTTAAATGGGCCGTTTTTATCCAGGGGCGTTTCTTCCCCACAAACCTGGTTCTAAGCAAAAATTAGAAATTAAAAAAAGGGCAGCAAGGAGTAGTTTTCATCTGGTGTCTTTTATTTAATTTTTTTAAGTTAAGAGAAGCTGGTGACATATTTATACGTTTTTGTGCAAAATAAATGAATGGCAATAGATTTTAAAGAAAAATCTTATGTACTTCAGTGTGAGAAGTTCTGTATAATATTTCTCTTAAATATGCATTATTTTACTTGTGAGTTTTTTACTGAATTAATCTGAAATGTACAAGCCCTGGCTTTCCTACAGAGTGAAGAAAGTTATTTTTTTTTTTTTTTATTTCTAACTTTGAAAAATCATGCCTAAATCAGAATTATTATTACAGTTGTTTGAGCTAAAGGGAGTGGGAGGGTGGGGAATGTCCAGCATGCTTGTATGTATATTTCAGAACCTTTTTTAAATGTAAAAGCTGTACATTTCTGGGGAGTTCTGAATTTCTTTTTGTTTTCTTTTTTTTTTCCTCTGAGCATTTTGCAGTGAGCTTCTTTTATATATAGCCGACAATTTGAAAGAAAACAAAAAAAAATGTGAAGTTCATTTTAAATCTACAGTATATCGCTGGTACAATACACTAAAAAAAGACTTTGATAAAAAGAAACAATAATAATAAAAGACCTCCATTTTAAATGTCATTCATATATACCTTGTGGATGAGAGCTATATACTTTTACACACTTTTTTAGATGAATAAATTATTGAATTACTGAAACTGTTGGTGCAGTTTTATTCTTGTATTGAGCTCTGAGTTTTGGCATTCCCAGGAATTGCAAGGTGCAGATCCAGGGATGTGAATGGAATTGGAATGAAATGTTTCGAACTGTGGCTGTTGTGAGGGGACATTGGGTGTCACTGATGGTAAGGATGGAAATCCTGCAGAGGGGTGGGTGGGAGCAGCCTGGGATAACCCAGTGCCACGGGAGCAGTGGCTGCTTTCCATGGGCAGCTCCAAAGGCAGGGCTCCATCAGTGCTGGATGAACCCCGTGTGCAGCAGGTGAGTCTCCAGCAGGAGCTGTCAGGGCAGGCCTGGCTCCTCTCCCTGCACAGGGACAGGGACAGGGCCAGGGCCATGGTGGCTGCAGGACAGCCCTGGCTGAGGGAGCAGAGACGTGGCCTCAGGCTTCCCAGAGGAGCTGCAGAATCCCCAGCACACAGGAGCTGGACTCCATGATCCTTGTGGGTCCCTCCCAGCTCAGCATACTCTGAGATTCTGTGCTAATTGTGAATTCTGTGCTAAGTGTAACTGCTGTGGGCAGGGCTGGGTTGGATTGTTGGGCCCCAGGAGGTCTCTGCAGAGTGAGACACACTGGGTTTAGCAGAGTCATTCCAAAACACACTAGTGCCGAAAATTACATTTAATGAACAACTGTGACACTCCAGAATGTGGGGGTGGGAGCTGGGGCCAGCTGTGCCAGCCTGGGATGTAAGGAGGGATCCAGCTGTGCCAGCCTGGGATGTGTGGGGTGGCTGGAGCCAGCTGTGCCATCCCAGGCTGCAGGGACAGCCCCTGTTACAGCAGTGATGGCTGGCAAAAGGGGATGGGGGAGTTTCTTCAGACTCCAGGAGTGTCACAGCTGATCTTTGTGGTTTACTCCCTTAAAAAGTATCGTAAACGAACTCATTTTCCATAACAGTTCCAGTGACTGGATGGAGGAACTGCCACTCCATGGCTCTTTAATGGCCATTTGGGATTTCCTCAGTAGATGTTCATTCTTGTCCAACTTGAATTTTGGTGCATCTTAGTTCTGAATTCAGATAGTTACAAAAATAGTCCCTAAGATTTTACCTTTTTAAAAAAAAATTTCAAGCTTGTATATTTTAGTTCACTGTATTACTGTAAATTATGGTACTAAATGATACTGTTCAATTACCCTATCCAAGTTTGTACAGAACATGTACATTTTGGTTTCTCCTGTGAGAGCTGCAAGTACCTGGAATTACTGCAGAGCAGTATTTGTTACATGGAGATTGCTTTGTGGCTAATTCACTGGCTTCACAGACAAAACATATCAATTAAATACTCCCTTCCATGAAGTCTTTAAGGAAGAACTGAATGAAAACACTGAAATCTCAGTTGATTTGTAACAAAAATAGAATTTCTACAACAAATGTGCAACACTGGTGATGTACTCAACTCTTTTTAACTCCAATAAAGAAAATGCTTTTTAAATTAGGCTGACATTAAACTACTTTTCCTTTCCCAACTGCCATCTCTATTTTTGACAAAATGTCATGGCCACCTGGAAGTTGTTTCAGCACATGTAGAAAGCATCAGAAATAGTGAAGTAAACGTGAGGTTTATGGGCAGTCCCTCACCATTTACAATGGAAATGGAAACAGTCCTGCATCCCCAAACAGGAAGTATTTGGTCTTTGACAACAAAGCAGGATTTATAAAATTACGCAGCTTCCACTTCCCTGTTTTGACACTTAACCCTTGGACAAAAGTTGCTGTGGCACTGCTAGTTTGTGCTTCAGTGGCTGTTCTGCCAGGTACCAAAGGAGCAATCCCTCAGCACATCCCACAGGATATGGAAACCTCAGGGCTGTTTGCAACCTGAAATACTCCACAGAGGCCTGGAAGAGGATGGCCCCAGTGTCTGTGTGAGGCCAGCTGGGAATTCAGGCTGCTGGGATCTCACAGGAGCTCTGCTCCAGGCAGGGCAGGCTCCAGTCTGAGCCATTCTGAATGAGCAGCTCCTGCTCCACTACCACACTGGGCCCTGTCAGTCATTGCAATCATGGACATGCATCTCCAGTACAAAACCATACGGCAGCATGCTCCTTTATCTGATAAACATCAGCTTTTCCCTATAAGAGCTACTAACTAAAACCTTTCAGAATCATGGTTAGAAACCAGCTTAGCACAAGGGCCCCTTTGCAGCAAGCCTGCAGGACATGGCACTGTTGGGGACTCTTTCTACAGGAACATGTTCTGTGGTCCTGCAACACCTGCTGGAATTCACTGGCTCCCTCTGGTTGCTCCACAGGGTCTGGTCCCATCCCACTGCCACTCTCATGTGGCTCTAGGATACTACAGCAGCCTCTGCGGTTGACACCTTCTCTGTTCCCCAAAGATTTCAGCTCTTAGCCAACCCCTGGTATCCAGCCACCTCTACCTTCACATCCCAGGCATGTGGGTTCCTTCCCGCAGCACACGCACCTTTTCCTGTTGGACAGGTGTTTCATTTCAGCAATATCTGCCCCTGCAGGACCTCTGTCATCTACTCAGCAACATCAGCTGCTCCCCAGGCAGTGATGCTCACTCCAGCTGGGCCCTTTTAAAAGACACAGCCAGGCCAGCAGGAAACTGCTACAGCCCACGTGGCAACCAGGGCAGGCCTAGGCCCCAACAAGTGGAATTTATTTTCCTTACACACTAAATTAGACATATGTTTACAAAACTCCTACCAGCCTGACACTCTCTTTGTTTTTATTTAAATATTTTGCCATTGGGAAAATGTCAGGTTGGTATAACTCTAGGAACAAACTACATCCTCAAATCCACTGCTGCTACTACAAGTGTTTGGAAAACTTTCTGCCAGAAGATTTGATATCCAGAACCCCCGTTAAAAAAAAAAAGATTACACACACAGAGCCCTGCAGGAAAAACCCACTGGTTCCTGCAATTCTGTAAAACACAATCTCATGCATGAAAAAACCCAAAAATAAAACCAAAACCACAACCAGCCAACCAAAAAACAATATCCAGAAAACCTTTTTTTACCTTTGCTGTTGGGTGAATAAGAAGTCTCTTTAAGCCAACCTTCCTTTAGTTGTTTGTGATTGCCTGCAGCCAGTGACAGCTGTATCATATCACATTAATCACATCTGTGCCGCTCTGTGTGTGGGGTTGTCTATGAATAGCTGGAAGTCACATCCTCGGTCCTCCAGCAGGGGTCGCGTTTTGATGGCAAATGAAACTGCAGCTTCTCCCTAAACCAGGCTTTAAAAAACCAAATTAAACTGCAGAGCTACAGAGCTGGATCATTAAAGGTCAACCACGCGAGCAGGTGTGGGTTCATTGGTCAAAGTGCTCCACCCCACTTGTAATCAGTCTCGGTGGTAATTTCATTAGTGCCTGGGGAAAAGAGAGGCTGGGAGAGGCAGGTGATGGGGCAGGGTGCGCATGGCAGGGCAGGGGGTTCTTAATCCCAGCAGGGTAATGGCCCATGGAAGTGCTAAAAGAACGGTGCTGCGAGCAGCTCTCCAGCCTCCTGGCTTCAGCAGCATTTCAGGTCCAAGTAATTGCCCTTGGATTTCTTTCCCCTGTTAGGCTGCAGTGTGTGGGGAAGGGTTCTGCTGCAGTGGCACACATGGCAGTGCCCCATGCTGCAGTGGCACACACGGCAGTGCCCCATGCTGCAGTGGCACTGCTGCACTGCCTGAGTACCCAGGGACAGGCAGGGGACAGAAAAGGGACCTGCATGGGCCCAAGCCTGGTCTCAGGGTGAGTTGAGCTGTAAAGAACAGGGAGAGCCCAAGTGGAAAACAACTCATACCACCAAGGGCCCTTTCGCTTTTTTGGCAATAGAGGGACAGACACCCCTCCTTTGCTTGGAGATTCCCCTCATCATCACTGGTTTGCCCTTCTCTTTGCACTTTGTGTTGCTGACTTGTTTTTGATGTTGGGACCTTTCACTAGTGAAATATTACTTTTATTTAAAAGAAATATCCCACACAAGTGAGCATCCCTTTCCACAAAATACAACCTTCCCTCCCTAAACAAATTCAGCCAGAAGTTGAGAGGATGTTTTTCTCATTTTCCTAGAATATCTTTGCTTTTGTTATTTAGGTGACTTGGATGAGTCCCCTGTCCATTCAGGAGCACAAATCCTTTGCTGTATAGTCTAGATTTCTAATCAGGGAGGGGTGTTTTGGGTGACCTCTGTTCCTTGTGCAGCACTCTGGTGTGGGCTCCTCCACCCCAGTTCCCTGTTCCTTTGGAGACTTGGAGATGGCAGCCTGGGGTGCCTGTGCAGGTGAGGGGCACTGGCACTCAGTGTTAATGCATAACCTCAGAATGCCTGAGGCCAGCATTCATGGAATGGAACTGCTGTTCAGGTTTCTGTGCAACTACTGCCACCCCTTCAACCTCCTAAGCAATGGCTTTGTAGTTATTAAGGGTGCAGTTAATTAGAAGACCAGCTCCAGATTTAATAAGCAAGTAAGGAAGGCATGCTAAAGGGATTGAGAGGAGAGGAAATATCAAAACTCTAAAGCTGCCCAAACCAATGCAGGATTTTGGGCAAACTGTTGGCTTTGCTACTCCTTGCCTGTGTAACAATCAATGCCACTGGCTCACTGGAGCTCTGGTTCATTTTAAGGCTCTCAGGCAGCAGAATGCAGAGCATTAGCTTGCAAACTTTAGTCAAGAGCATATAAAATTATTTAGGACAACAAAAACTACAGCCTTCTGCAAAGATTTAAAGAGAGATCCCAGAATATTGTGGAACTGGCCAATAAAATATCTGAAGGAATTCATAGTAAGGCACACACACACACATACACAAAACCTAAAACATTAAGCCAAACACATAGATGTGGAATGGCCTCTAAACTAGGCTGAAGATCAGGATCATTCACTCCATGAAAAAAGAAGTGGGATGTCTGAGCCAAAAATTACCCCAGCAGGTGTGTGATAATGCCATTGAGGCAGCCCAAGCCCAGCCCAATGGCTCAGCTCCATTCTGCCTGGGGCATGTCCCCCCAGGAATCAGGCAGGACTGAGGGGGAGAGCAGACCCTGAGCCCCTTCCCAGGACTGCTCTGATCTCTGTGTATGTCCCAGAGCACTGCAGGCCCTGTGGGGAGCTGGAAGCAGGACTGCAGCCACAGCTCCATGGGGATGTGCCTGATCCTTCCCTCAGCTCCCCTTACCCTGGGCCACCTCGCAGCTCCCAGTGGCAAATCCCCTCCAGACCCCACAGGATCAAGCCACCACTTGCACACCACCCTGCACCATCCAAAAAATGGTTTCATCCCAGACCTGATTCCAGCCAGAGTCTTGGGAATGCCGAGATCCACTGGTGCTTCAGTGAGTTGGTGACAGGCAGGGGCTGCACCTTCACTTCCCTCTTCCAGGTGCCCTGATGGCTCCTCTGGCTGCACTACAGGTAGAAGTGCCCGGTCTACATCAGGTTTTTATTAAAGAGCTCCTCTCTTCATTCCCAGCCCAGCATGTCTGAGGAGCTTGGCTGAAATTTTAGCATCGTTAACACCCCATCAATGCTGTGTGAAACATGCCTGTAGGCCAACGCTGGGGAAGTATCCATCTGGAATCCATCCCTGGCATGGATCAAAGTCACATGAGAGCCTGCCCCTGGACATTTCGGTGACTCTGCTGTGGGGAGAGGAGGCTGCAGGACTCCTAAGCACTTGAGACATCTGATCAGGTCTAGCTGTCAGTAGGCCAAGCTCTGTACATGAATTATGCTCATCTGACCAGAAGGAGCCAGGTGAACCCTCACTGCTTTGTACGATGAAACAAAGCCGAAGCTTCCAGCAAGGAGCACGTCCCAGCTGAAGGCGAGAAGGCTGAACTCTTGTAGATAATCTGAGGAGGAAGAAGAGCAGACATTCAGTAGCTGGCTTAACTAAGGAGCAAATCAGTGCAGAGATGGGACAGGAAAAGAAGATATTCCTACACAAAAGGTCTGCTTTGTTCCTCTCATAGCTCATATCAAGGCAGCAGAGAAGAACTGTAAAATCCGGAACTCTTTTCAGAGCCTGATATAAAATGCAGGCCATAAATATACTACATCCCTAAAACACTTCTGCAGTGCATCCAGAGCCTAAACAAAAGTTTCCAGGCACACTGATCCAGCTGGGGACAGAGCCACTGTACCCAGTTTTCTTTGCTGCCTTGGATCAAATTCTGAACTTCTGCAGAGATGTGCAATATCCACGGACCAGAACAGTGCAGAGGAAGGGAGTTTCATTTAGGACAGCGTCTGATAGGTTCCCACACAGTGAGTTGGCTGAAGGCTAAATTATCTGCTTCAGAGCAGTGAAGGATTGATATGCTTGAACTCTGTAAGCTTGGAATTACTCAAACACCTCCTCTGACTTCAAGACTTTGGAAATACATCATAAGTGGGCTGATTAATGCCAAGCTCACACCCTGCTCCCCTTAAAGGCTCAAGAATTCAGACGTGGCATCTTTGATCCAAAAGAAGACCTTGCAATTGTATCTATTGTGCCTGTCTCTCAACAAATGGATTCCTTTTCTCAGAAATTTTAACTCTGGCAGCACTTGGCCCCCAGCACATATCAGCTGATGTATAGTGCTTGTCTGGACACATTTGGACCAGTCCTGACTCTGTGTCCCTTTCTTCTCTCCCCTGCTTTCCAAATAGCCATCCGTGACTGTTTACTTTGGCAACGCCTGCAAAAAAAATAGTCTCAATGAAAAGGCAAAATCCATTAGGAAAAGCCAGCTGAGTGCTAAAAGGCCCCTAATCAGTAGAAAGTTTAAAGAGCACCGCTCAGAGAGAGGCTGCGGTGCCTTTCCAACACCTCCCCAGCAATGTGTGAGGCTATGACATGTCAGAGTGAAGCCCCAAACACAGGCACGCTGCCAGGGGAGTTGTTTCCTCAGGGCTGAGCAGAGCCTGTGTCTGGCTGGGTGCTGGGGCGGGAGCTGCTGATGGAGGAGCAGCAGCATCACAGCAAATAACTGCAACCAAACTGGTAAAAGTTCACCCAGCTGCTTCCAGCCCCGGCTCTTCTCAGCCAAAGAGAGAGAGATAGCTCAGCTCACCATTACAACTGGACTAAAGCAGGAACTTGGGGTTTAAGGGCCAGCGCAGGTCCAAGTAAGGATATCTTAGCAAAGACAGCTTAGATCTCAGAAAAGCAGTACCAGAAAAGCAGCTGCTGCTGTGAAGAAAATAAATGCCCTCAACATGTCTTGTCTGAAACACTAAATTCAGCCAAGAGCTGAATGTAGTTCAAGCTAAACTGCAGTTGCCCCAAAACACCTCTCAGCTTTGGATTCCAGGTGAGAAATGACTGCTCACTTCAGCTGTATGAGGTAGCCAATGCTCCAGCCTGGGTAGATTTACTTACTTTGAGTTGAAATTATTTCAAACCACCATAATCCAACATTTCACAAGTGCACTGAATTGCAGATTTTAAAGCACCACAAAGAAGTCAACAAACCACTCCTTTCAGTTCCCCTACGAAGAATAAAGTTGCATGTTTTTCTTTCAGGGAGCAATCAAAATATTTGTAATGAATCTGCTGCTCTATGAACTGTGTTTTTAAAGCTTGATAGAAACAATCAGGCTCAGGTTTAATTCATTCTCCTTCATCTTTCAGAGACTAATATGGAGTGTAAGGGAACTCAGGCACAATTTACCTCTAGCAGCTTTATGCCACTAAAGGATGTGCACATCACAGTCCACAGGTGAGCTATTTTCTGTCACCTAAGCTATGCAGACCCCTCCACTCTATACAAAATTCTAAGACATGCTTAAAGAAGTGTCAATAATTGAAATGATGATGCTTTAGAGATGCACTGAAAACCATATGAAGGAATGTATGAAAAGAGACAAAATTAGATTTTATTCAAAATTGATGAGGGTGAAGTTTAGGAGGTAAAAGTATCCCCAAAAGTGTGTGCTTTCATTTTTTGTTCTTTTTTGTTCTCCCCAGTTTTTTTACCTTGAGGTTAAATTCATGACTTCTTATGTCTGAGCAGGACCAAAGTGCTGCTTTTTCTCACCTGCTGGATGTAGATAGTGCCGGTGTCCCATCCCCATCCCTGCAAGGAGCAGCTCTCCCAGGCAGGTTCAGCTCAGGATGTGTTACTTGGACAGCAAGTCTGGGAGCCTGAACCATTTGTAGCTCCTGAGCGTCTCTAGAACACCGAGGGTCATAAAAGCCCTTCTGAATGGGCACTTCACTGACAGTGCTCACCTTTAATGGCCTTTTTGTGAAGTTACAGCTTGGCTTTTAGGCCCTTTTTGCAATTCATCACTTAATCCATACATGCTACCTTGGCCAAGAGCCGGACAATGGGGCCCACTGTGTCTGGTTTTGTTATGGAGCAGCCGCAATGGCTTTTAACTAAAACAAGATATCTGAAGGAGAAAAATGTATTCACCTTGAATTCCCAAGGGCTTTGACTTACTTAAGGTAGCTCTGCAGACACTGGTGTGTGCAATCAATGAAATCAAAACTATAGCCGTGTAAGGATGGCAGAAAGGAGTAAGAATGTATATGCCTTTGCATCTATAAAATATGAGGGGAGGAAATGTACAGGGAGGAAGGAAACAGCTATCCTTGCAGCTAGGTCTGGAAAAGCACATTTTTCTGATATGAAATTTTTCATTATCAAATATAAAGGTGTATTAGATTGGCAGGGAAGGACGGCTACAAATCCCTGAAACCAACTGGGGGACCTTCAAAAGGGCCTCTTAAAAATAATGTGTCTTCTGGTACAGATCAATCCTATAATTCGTCAATTCCTTTTTGAATGGGAGGTGAAAAGATGGTAAAACTTATCCCCACCCAGCAGTCTTCCAAGGATGCTGCACAAAGAACACATGGTTTGCCTTGGAACATAAGTCCAGGGTGCTGTGGTGGCAAACAGGGGCCAGCTCAAACCTGCTGAGACTTGGATTATATCAAATTAACTTGCTTAACTCACCCACTGCAACACTTTCAGGTACAGAGGGAAGAGGTGGATAATCTTACTTGTGGGGAAAGGGGAAGGACTCCTTCTCTAGGCACCAGGAAGAGTGGAATTGCCCTCAGGCACTGCTGTCAATCCTTCACAGAAATCAGTAATCCTTTATCACAGAACGGCCTGGGTTGGAACAGACCTTAAAGATCCTCCAGTTCCATCCCCCTGCCATGGGCAGGGAACCTTCCACTACACGAGGTTGTTCCGAGTTCCAGTCAGTCCTTGACAGAAGCCCTTGGCTGCAGAAGGGAGTACCCCACTGAAATCCCTTTGTGATCCTTCACAGGCTTCCTCTTTCCAGAGTGTTGACTGTGTGAATCCAGTGGGAGGAGGGATACTTGGTACAGGGAAGGATTTGTCTTCAATGTCCTAGAGGAAGAGCAGTATCCATATTATCACCTTTTGGCTCAGGTAGCCCAGGGACTTGTCACTTCAAGGTGGGGCCCTCAAAGGGGACTACTTGGCAAAGGCTAATCTTTATTTTCTTTTATTAATCTA
The DNA here is from genome assembly GCF_048771995.1 of Taeniopygia guttata. Taxonomy (NCBI): domain Eukaryota; kingdom Metazoa; phylum Chordata; class Aves; order Passeriformes; family Estrildidae; genus Taeniopygia; species Taeniopygia guttata. Next base: position 5,072,728 of record NC_133040.1, on the reverse strand, counting down.
AAACTTCAGCTGTCAAATTCAGATTATTTTTTTTAAATAAGATGAGGTTTTTGACTTAGGTTCCAGTTAAGCTAATCTGGAAAGCTACACATCTCCGGAGGCTTCTAGAAGCACTTCAAAAGACTACAGTAAAGTCTTGAGAAAGTCAGCAAGGAACAATATGGACATGGAAAAATTCCACTACCCTTCTGTGGAATTTATCCCACTTTAATTTGGCTCTAGGCACCCAAAGTGAAGCCACAAATTTGGCAATCAAGTGGGTGGCCAATCCAACACCTACAGAGTAGCAACCACTGACCTCAGTTAATTTTCTTTCTACAGCTGATCTCTTTCTACACTCAGCCATTCCACCCACGTCCTGATTTTTATCAGGCCTTCAGTCTTCCAAAGAATCTCCCTCTGAGAGCGAAGCAGGATGCATTCCCCCTCTAGACTTAAATGTGTAAGTGAAACCAAAGCAGGCAAGAGGAGCTGGGCACCAGTAGCATTTGCCTGTGGAGCTGGAGCCGAGGGCCTGCGTGCAGCAGGCCTGCTGGAACATTAGCTCCATTTGCTTTTTGTCTCTTAGCCCCCCACACCTGCCTGCCATTTAGCTGCCTCTGAAGGCTGGCCAAGGGACATCAGATCAAATAATAAAAGCCATATTGAAGCAGTATTTCAGCTGAAACAGTATGAGTGGAGGCGAGATGGGGCTTGGAAAAGGCTCCCTCTCAAAGAGCCCACACATACATGTGAGAAGGTCATTAACTTGTGCCTTGTGCTATCTTTGCCGTCTCCGCTCCCTCTCTCTCAATTATTACATCAGAAGGAAATGAGAGAGCACTTTGCCAAATACTAATGGACTTGATGTTTTCATAATCTCAAGTGCACAACAATCAGAGCTGTTTATTTTCCAAAGAAGATGGGAACCAGGGGAGGAGGCTGAAGACTGTGCCATTCTGTTAAGGAGGGGAAAAAAACCCTATGGCCAAGAGCTGAGACTGAAAAACAAGCATCTAGGAATACTCTTGCTGTTACAACTCTAGCACTCATTTCTGGGGAAAAAGTAGTGAGAGTGCTTAGATACTGTCCTGTCCCACTGCCCACTGCACAGCAACTGACAGCAAGAGCCCAAGCTGGCAGAACACTTTAAAGTCCCACTTCAGCTTGAACTCAGATGATTTAATCTGCTTTTTTATGTCTGAATGTAATGATACTGCTATGTATTTATTTCTGAAGTGTAGCAAGAACCATTCTTTCCTGAATGAAACATGCTCAGGAGACAGGATGTGACTGATCTGACAGGAGGGGTCTCTGCAGTGACATGAAGAAGTCAGTCCTGTTTCTTGTTCTCAGTAGCTGGTGTCCCCACAACTTGAGTCTGTGTGAAATCCCAGGTTTTGCTTACAAAGGGAGCTTAGCAGGATAATTTTGCATCCTTAGATCTATGTTAGTGTACAAACACGGGAATTCCCCCAAAGAGCCAGCTAGGACTGTGAGGCTTCTGTCCTGGAGTGATCAGACTGCTCCCCTGGCAAAGGACTGGCATCCCATTGGGGTGTGAGGAACTACAGAGGGCATTTGGTTTTACTAAGTGAGCCCAAGTCATCAGCAGGAATCCTTGCTGCTCAGATTTTGGAAGCTTCTGCCTTTGACAGGGGTTTTAATTTCTCAGTACTCTCTGGAGTGTGACAGACACCACTGACAGGAACCTGCACAGGGGCTGATGTGGGAACGCTTATCCAGTCATACCACAAATGACTTACCAAAGGATTCGCCAAGAGAGTCCTGCTTTCTCACACATCACCTTTCAAACGTCATAAACAGAACAAAGGCTTTGTATAATTTGGGGAGTCTTTGGGCTGAACTGGGGCATAACAGTTTTCCTAGTGAGTGCAGGTACTTATTGATCCCTATGATCCATTTCCAGGAACCACCAGCGCCATTGTTTGTCCATACAGGTAAATGTTCTAGGCATTTGACTGGGTTAAGAAGCAAAAAGGGCTCTTAACTACCACTGTTCAAGCATTTTCACCCACTTTGCAGTTAAATTCCAGGTACCTTCTATAGAAAAGAGCTTAGAATCTTGTCTTGTACAAGCTTAATAATGGTGTTGTGGGCAAGATCAGGAGCTTTCCTGGTAGTAAAACAAAGGGCGACTTCTTTGAGGAATGAACCTAACAAATGTCAAACAGGGAAAGTTTCTGGACCCCATGTTAAAAATCAAAAGGCTGTCTGTAACTGGTGGATCGGACAGGAGCAGTGGGTGCTGCTCCTGCGCCATCAGCTCCCGGGAGGTGTCGCCGCAGCCCAAGGCTCGAGGCAGCAGGACACACTGGCTGCGTCCTTACATGCTGCGTCCCCGCTGTGCCGGGACACTGGCTGAGGGGACACCTCAGACTCAGGTGGCAGAACCAGACTGCAGCGACACCTCCTGCGTGATCTCTGGCAGCAGCAAGCTGAGGCTCCCCTTGCCCATCTCATTCCCACATCCCCCGTTGTCAGCGCTCCCCGGGAGCACCTGGGGCTTCACCTGCAGCAGGGCTGAGGGCGAAGGGCTCTCCCTGCAGCCAGCTGGGTTGTGTTCTGTGGGTGACCTTTGTGCTAAAGCCTAATAAATGTTCAAAATCAGAGGGATTTTGGATTTGGTCTGAGGAAAAAAAAACAAACAAACAAAAAAAACCCCCAAAAAAACCCAACAAACCCCAAAACAAAAACCCCTGAGACTACATGTATAGAGAGACCTGATAAGGAGCTGCCTTAGTTGTATTAAGGAAGACATATTTAAAGAGGCTTTCACTGAAGACATGGTTGGTGTAGAATACTAGGACTGTGTCCTGGGAGGGGAAGGCAGTATTGAGCATCCTGTGCACCATATAATTAACTTGATTTTTGGGCATCTAGAGTGCCATTAGACTTGAATGAGATATAAATGCAAGCACTTGTGTTTGTGGTCATCAAAGGTACCCCTTTGTTATACTTGAAAATACAGCAGCCAGTGGAACAGAGGCTCATCACTGGCTGTTCTGGTGCTGTTTGCAAAGTACAAACTGGGCACTACTGGACAATGTAGTGTGGGGACATATAGCCACACACATCAGACTGAGATGTTTTCTGTACACCTCTGATGCAAGAATATTTTAGCAGCAAGCTTGAAACTTGTATTATATCCCAAATGTATATTGACTATAAGTTGGTATACAGGAAGAGACTAATGTAGCTGAGACAGGAAGTGATGATTATGCCTCACATAAAATTTAACTGTATATAGGAATACTGAATGGGGACAAGCTGCCTGCTCACTCTCAGAAAAAGGAAACATCTCAGACTGCAGAGGCCATACTTATAGGGAAGGAGGTTAAATAAACCCCAAAGAATCCAAGAATGCTAACACAACCCCAAATCACTGGGGAATCACTCTAATCTTTTGGAGTTGAAAACTAGAAACATACCTGAACTATGTAATTAATAGAAAGCTCATCCTCCAAAAGGAATCAGATGTTCTGTGGCCCACATGGACCATCCCTGTATATTCACTTCTGTGCTACTCCTTAGAATCTCATGGAAATCTCTAATTCAATGAAATCAGCCTTCTCACACTCCCTGGTGGAGTGTTCCTTCAGTCACAATTAAATGTTTCTTTACAATTCCCACCAAAAAAAGTGTGCTAATGACAAGGAGAGGCAGATACAATCATCAAGAGCTGGGAACATGGGCAGCAGGCCTACAGGCAAGTGTGTTCAAAAATACCTGAAAGCTGGACCATCTAACACCTGCTCTGGATCTGTTCTCTCCCTGGCTCTGGTCTCAGGCAACCCAGCAAGGTTCGAGGGTTTTCCCCATCAGTCTCTTAACACTGTGTTTGTCCTTCACACCCACTGGTGACCCCTTCAAAGCACCTTGTTCACTATTTTTAGATTCCTCCTAAGTATTTCTGGATGCACCATTCAGTAGCTCACCTTCCAGGAGTTACATTTGCATTATTAGTGCTCTGAGATTTCTATTAACTCTGTCTCTCTTTTTTTCCTCTCTTAAACATTTAAGTATATAGCTCAGGCAGATACTTGTCTCACTTTAAGCAGTGGCCAAGGGCCATTTAATGATTTGGGTTTATACAGTGAACACTGCCTGCCTAAGTACCTGTGATACATGGTAAAAACACTTGTGTTTAAAAGAAACGAAAGTACACTCAAAGTCTTCCTCAATGATAGCCAGATGAAACCTGTCCAGCTCAAATAAGCCAGCTTCCAGCTCTCAAAACTTTCCTTCTCCTTTGTAGAATGTGTGGAGTGTTCGTTTCTGGTTAAAACTTTTATCAGAATCAACAGTGAGGGACAGGAGTGGTGGTGTGGTTTTTAGCCCTTTTGTCTTCTACTTAAGATCACAGTGGATTTTTTTTCATGTTAGAATTTTCCTCCTAAAACTTCTTAAGGCTGGAGAATTTGAATTACTGAAATATCACTGAGTGATTACTGTCCCTCACTCAGGACAATTATATAGCCCTGAAAATCTTGCTTGCACTGTTTGTTTTGTTTGTTTTTTTTTCTTTTACATTGGATCCTCTCCACTGTATGTCTGTGTCTGTGTAAAGATGCCCTAGAAAGGGACCAGCTTCATCAGTCTCAATGCTGGTGACAAAAAGAGGTTAAACTTGTAAGCAATCAATGTTATTTCTCTTAGTGTTAAATGATTCTCTCAGCACTCAGATGGTCAACTACCTGTACTGATAAACCCCTTTCTTATCATCTTGTTGAGCAGTTCAGGATTCTCCTGTTTGGCACATTTGTGCCTCAGGTTTAGAAGTGCCTCATCTCTTGCTGGGGCTCCCCAGGCTGTACCTCCACTTGTGGTCCTCCTACATCATGGGACTGAAGTCTGGGGACAGGAGGGAAGGGCTGATCCAGCTGTAGAACACTGAAGTTGTTCCCATAAGCTACTCCTGACTGGAAAACAGAAGTTAGGGTACCTTCGAACATGAATGGCCTATAAGAATATACTACTCTCAAGAGAGAATAATATTATTTTAAATAGCCATCCCTCACCTGAAAACTTTGGACTTTGATGGGTTTTAATTCAAATACTTTTAATGAAGTTACACTTCTGCGTGAATGAGGCCCACAGAAAGACTTGGCTCTCCTTAAAAAGTGTCAGTACAAGAGTGGAAATGTGGAAGAGAGACACTGATAGCTAAAGATGTAAAAGAAAAATGTGTAATGGAAGAAATGTAGGCAAATATTCTGCAGCCTTTTGACAGCTTTGAAACAGTGTTGTCCAGCTGCAGCATCACCCATCAGAAAAAATATCTGAAGGTCACATTTTCAGCCTCTCAGAGCACTTGAATCTAGGGCAAGTGTTATGGGGACAGATCCAGGTCTGCTACTTTGTGTGGCATTCTTCCTTTTGTGCATCACCATGGTAAACACAGAGGGTTGCCAGGAGCCTGGATGCATTGTTTGTGTCAGTCCCTCATCCCCTCTCCCCCCCTTCCCCAAATGCTTTCTCGGTGATTAGTTACTGAGTAGAAGGGGCTCCAGTTACCATGCAGCCTGCCATCCCTCCTCATTTTATTGGACTAATATCCCACCTGCAATGATAAGGTTTAAAGTTGTTTAATCTCCCAGCTTAGCTGTGGTGTTTTAATATTTTTAAAATGGTTGTTTCAGAAAAAGGGGGATTTAAACAGGTTTTGAATAAATAATAAAAGCCCTTCTCACAGGTTGCAATGCAGGCTGGGAGGCATGAACCATTTTCATCAGGTCAGATTTCATATTGGGTTATCCCAAGGTGGCCTGACTTTGTGGCTACGGATTTACAATGGAACAGTCAGATGCAAAGCAGTTTATGGAGGAGAAACTGCTTTAATAATGCATTTCCTGCTCAGCAAACAGCAGATACAATGACATTCATACGGAATGGGAGAGTGAACAAAGTCTCACAGGAAAGGAACCAGTTTCTCCCCAGAGTTTAATAACTTCTTTTGCTCCTACAATATATTTCAGGAGATAAAGGTTGACCTGAGAGACATCAGAATGTACAGCTTTGAAGTGATAAAAAAGACAGGTCTGCACATCTCAGGACTGATAACCTGGAGCTGCATCTGCATTGTTTCAAATCTAAGGGAAGGGAAAGAGGTTCTCATTTAATGGCGAAACTTCACAGGCATAAACATAACGGTCTTTGTCTGGAATAATCTGAACAAAGTGCCTCGTGTTGATGTGTGTACAACACCTTGGTTTGTCTCTTACTCTTTGCTCCTTGGACTGGGAATGCTGTTTTCAGCCTCAAGAGGAGCACTGACTATCTCTTGACTTCCCTGAGCCAAGCCAAAGTTGTAACACCAGGCCTCCAGGAGAGTCTTGCTCCCTCAGTCCAAGCCACTGGGACAGGCTTCCAGGAACACATGTATAGGACTGGGACTGTAAAACCAGAAAAACCAGGCAAGACTTCTCTAGCTTTGTTCAAGACTTCTGCACACTTAGGCACAATTTGTGTGGAAAGTGGAGTAAAGCAAAGCGTAGTAACTAAGCTGGGGTGGCAAAAGGCTGCCAGAAAGGAGCCCACTGATCCATGGCTCAGTTCCAGAAGTGCCCAAGCAGCACCAGCTCAATGACTGTAGTGATGTCCAATTCTTATCCTAAGGCTGCAGAAAAACAAGGTGGGCACAGAACCGTTTGGTACAAATACTATTTATATAATTTCTGTCAAACACAGTAATTCAAAGTGATACCAGAAGGAAACTTGGCTTTGGTCAGCTTTGAGCGAAGGGAGAGTCATTGTGTCTCAAAGATGGGTCTTGCCAAGCTCTGAGCTTGTGTTTCCACAGATGAATTTGCAAGTGCAGCTCTTAAGCAAATTAGCTCTGAGTAGCTCAGTTAGCCCTGCCACCCCATATGGGCTCCTTCCCAACCTGGTGGAGAAGGAGAGGGGGAACCCAAATCACTTTCTGGTTGCAAAGAGGACAGGGAAGAGGATAATGCTTTCATTGGTGCACAAACCTCTCTCTGACATAGCTAAAATCACCTTTGAGCTCCTAGCCCCCCCAGGAAGCTTTTATGGATAAAACAGCAAATAAGAGCAATTTACTTCACAGCATATAATCATATTTCCTGTATTCTTCCCGATTTGACATAACCATAGGGCAAAAACATGTAAAATCTAGAAGAGATTGGGTAAATAACAAACTGCTGCCTCCATTACACCTTCTATTTGAGGGAAAAGAGGCTGTTTCAGCATGATTTCAAGCACTAGTCTAGTTTTGTATCACCTTGAAATAGTGAAGTATTATCCCTATCTTTTTTAGCAATACCATAGAAGTCAAGTAATAACTTGCTACCCACACTGCTCACTCTGTGAGAAGCCCTGCGGGCACAACCTAAATACCCTCAACTGCAGTTGTCTGCCTTGACATAAAAGCATCCTTCCTCAGCAAACCAAACAAACCCCACACCTAAATTCTTTATGGAAAGATGTGGTATTGCAGGCTGAAGGCAATGTATAAAACAGGAAAGATATTTTAAAAGCAAGAGTGAAACAGTGAAACTGGGACTCGTCTAACTGAAATGAAGGTTGGGAAAGAGCTGAATCTATCAATGAAAAGATATACAGATTAGTGTGAGGACCCTTAAAGGAGTGAGGGCTTAAAACATCAATATTGAAGTGAATCCTGAATGGCGGGACAAGCAAACATCCTTCCATATGTTCAGAGAATCACAGAAGAGAGACATCCATCTCTCTGGTCACCTCATGTGCATGGAAAAAACACTTTGTTCGAGGGTCCTGTACTAACTAAAGGATTTGTTTTTCAGTTCCTTGAATGTCAGTTTTCATTTGGAGGGTATGGAAGGGCAAACATACAGAGTTCAAACTTGTTTAGGAATGAGCTGGAGTTTAATTTTAGTAAAAGAAAGGTCTGGGCAAGTGTTATTTTGCTTTTAGCTGTAACATCACTAAATCAGACCACACTGCAGGAGAGCTCTGTAGTCTGCCACTAGATACCAGCCTGAATAAAAAATCACCCCTGCTAATTGCCAATAAAGCAAAGATCAGTATCATATTTATTACATGTGACTTTTCAGAGGCAAAATTTCACACAACAGCACAGGCTAGTGTGGTGCTTCAGCTTTCCAGCTGGCATCTGATCTTCCACAAATTTTTATGCTCAGTTTTTCAGAGTGTACTAATTGTAGTTGTCTGGTTTCATGTCATACAAATAAAGACAGATAATAGGGCTTTTGTTTTGTAGGTTATGTTTTTGGTTTGTCCCCTGCTACAAGAACAAATCACTGTGGGACAATCCCAGGTGAACCCCACTTCTGATGCTCACATGTATGATGGGCACAGTTCTAGCTACAGAAACCAGGGTCAGTTCACCTTGTGGAAATTGGAATCTGCACAAGTGGTTCCAGAACTCTTCCAGTCTGGTCTGCAAACTATTGAGCAGGAGCCAGCATGGCTCAAAACAAAAAAAGAAGCAAACCCAATGGAAACAGGCATTTGTGAAGCAGTAATTATTCCTTGTTTAAGTAGAAGGTCACTGGAGGAAAGCAATGTCTAGAATTGGAGAAGTGACAAGTGCTGTTCACTGAACTATTGCAGCAGATTTTTTTGGCAGTTGTTTGTACCTGGGGTACCTAGCCTTGGCCATGGCTTTGTTGTCCTGGTTAACTGTTTGTGGGGCAGCAGTACAGGCTGAACCACTGATACAGCTGCCTGGAAAGGTCAGTTTGAACAAAAAAATAAAATTACCTGCTTCAGCTGATGATCCAGCCATGTAAATCACTGTACTGCTATACAGCTGATTTCTAGCAGCTCAGATAAACAGCTTGGAGTAATGGGATGGAGGAATCCAGGGAAAGATTTGCTTCAGAGGAGTTTGCTGATGGTGGAAGGATGCTGTGGATATACCCTTTTAATTTTCAAATATTTGATCTGCAAATCTCTTCCTTCAGAAGTAAATCCTATTCACAAAGGTCTTGTTGACTTCAAACAATCCCCCAAGAACACAATTTGTAACAAAGAGCCAAGACTTAAGCTTTTGTATTAGAAGAGCACTTTTGTTCAGATTTCATATTTAAAAATACATTAGAAACAAAAGTATATTTTTTTTTCAGGTAAAACTAGCCCAGCAGCCTATGTGTCAGATGCTCTGAATTGTTTTGAAGGAAGCAGCTGTTCCCTGCTAGCTAGGCCCCAGTGTCCTCAGGTGCAGAGCACACATATAATTTGCTCTTATACCTCAATCAGTGAACAAGCAGAAAAATAGGACTAAATTAATTTCTCTTGTTCCTTTCCACTCTGTCCTATTTTTTACAAGAGCCTTTTAAAAATTTTGCTTACTATATGATTATGCACAGCAGGGGTTTGCAACAACCTCATCTTAACTCAACTACCTCTGCCCTTGCTGTGGAATGATTGGTTGCCTTGGCAATTTTCTCCACGTGGTGCTCAGGAGCTACAATTATAGTGCTTTTCTCAGTAGTGATCCTCTTAAGTCCCTTTCTTAGGAGTTCATGATAAGGAGATACAAAATTATATATATTACAGATTTTATTGCTCCAGCCTTCTGTCTCCTTCAGCCTTGAAGGAAGCAAATCTGCACTATCTAAACCTGTTTGCTCTGTAGCAAGGAGAAAAACCCTCTGTTTGTGTAGGATGAAGGACTGTATTAGCTGGAGGTCACAACCAAGTGGGTCAAGCCACCTGAGGTGATAACTCTAAGTCCCACATAAACCCTGAGGATTCGAGCAAGAGCCTTTTGACCCATTCCCCAGTGAGAAGGGAGCATTGTTCTGTATTGCATTCCATAGACCTCAGCTCAAATGTGCTGTCTCTGTAATTGAAGTGATGGCAACTTGAACTGCTGGCTCTGCAAACTCAGGCTAAATGCAGATGAGCAGAACTTCACACTGAAATGGGAGGGGAAGCTGCCTCAGCCTCCCTCAGCTCAGATTTATAGCCAAACTACACCATCACATATTGTCTGTGTACATAGTTATGGACAAAAGTAAAACATGTGTAAGCTCTGTGACATCAGCAAAAGATTCAGTGAAAAAAATGCAATATTTTCTTGACTGTACTTGTTATTCAGGGGTAACAGAGGGGTTTAAAATAAAGCAAAAAATCTGAATTTGAATACAACTGGTAACGGAGAGGGAGCAAGGCCATCAAGTAAGCAGTCACATAGTAGACTATTAGTTTAGAGAGAAATCTAAGGACAGCACTGAGGTCAGTTCTGGCTCTGTACTCTGTAAGCACTGGATGGATGCACAGGATGGTCATATATTGCTCAATCCACATGTGAGCCTCTGTATTGTGTGCCTGTGAGTACCTGAGGAAGGATGAGTGGTTTTCGTGCCGCTGAGGTTGGTAGGCTCCAGTTTGTGCTCAGGGAGGGAAGTTGTTCTCACCATGCACAAACTGTGGAGCTTCACAGCAGAAATGCTTAATTGCAGCTGGCATTTTGGACACTCTCAGTGCCTGTGCCAGTGGGCACTTGGCTGATGAGAGACATCCTTTCTGACACAAGCAACGTGAAAACTGCAGAGGAGACTGAAATGCTGAACTGCTGGTTCAACAATTAAGAACCTAAAAAAATTAAGCGGTTCTAAACAGTTCAGTTCTAACTGCTAAAACACAATCAAGCAAAAGATAGGTTTCCAATTCTGTGCACATGGGTGTCCTTGTCTTCCCTTCCCCTGCCCCCTCTGCTGTCAGTGTGACCAGAGATGTACTCTGCTCCAAGAGCGCAGCCACCAGCAGCTGCCTGAGATGCCATCATTAATTAAAGTCTTGGTTCTCAAGTGCTGCTCAGGTTCAGGAAAGGGTGAGAAACACCACCTCTGAAAGCTACAAAAACGTAACTATCTCTCAACCAAAATCACTGATGCTGAGCACTTCCAGGCAGATCACACAAATGCTTGGCATACAAAAACCAAATTTAAATCTGACTTGAAGGAACAAAACTCCACCACCACCAAAAGCTCTTAATTTGACTTAGAAGCTACATGAAGAGTATAAGAAGGAGCTCTTCTTGCACTAGATACTGGTTTAGTACCCCTTTGAAGAAGAAGCTAAATGGCAAGGTATTAATCTGATCTGTTTTGTCAAGTTTGGCACTGTATCAGTAATTTGCTCATTTTGGACCATAGGAAGCCTCTGGGCCTCCGGTTAAACAGCAAAGAGTATACACAGCTACCCTTGACTTTCTTGTATGAACACACTCCGAGCCAGGTGTGAAGTTCACATTTGCTTTTTCTTTCAAGAACCAAGAAATCCAAGAGAATATTCGGAGCAGATTTCTGCTTCAGCAAGGACCCAAGCTTGTTTTGGGTCAAACAAGCAGTAGCATTAATCCTCAACTTAATTGCAGCCCCCTTAAGGGCAGAAATTGGCAGCAGTTTAATGTGATGGAGGAATGTTACACATGAGCTCAGGACAAAGCAAGGAATGATGTCTCCATTGAAAATGCAATGAGACATTAATGGAGAGAAAACAATTACAGCTGGAATTTGGAGAGGTTGTCAGATTTAGCACCTCTGTACTTGCGAAGACTGCTGCAGGATGTCTAGAAATCCTGCTGATCTACCTCACTACCTGCAGTGCTGCATTGATTTGGGAGCTCTTATCGCTTATTGCTCTGGAATTCTTTTTAAAATGTATGGAATCTATCAAGATATCTTGAGGTGGCACACAAGCTTCAACTGCACTTCACTAAATCTCAAAGAATCTATGCATCTTTACCTTTTTGCCCTTTTTCTCATGTTTGTTGCACAAAGGAAACAGCTTTTTATGTGAATGATGATTAATAAGCAGCCCTGCTGAAGGGTGACAGAGCTGGTGCTAAGAACAGGCTGCTTTGATAGACACTTTAAAATGTGTTCTAACATGTGAAAATGATAGGCTGTCAAGTCACCATTCAGGTGTACACCAGGATAACAACATGCATTTGAGAAAAATGATAAGGTAAAATACACATTTCTACAGTATGAAGATAAATAGTGAAATACACACTTGTGTGTCTCTATGTAAAGAAGAAAAAATAAAAAATAAATTCAGAGTGGAATTGTGAGTAGTCTGGACATCTCTATTGCCTTCTGCTTGAAATATAATCTCAGCTGGGTGTGTCTTGTTGTGTTTGTGCTTGAATTAAACAGAAAAAGCATTTGCAGTGTCCATGCTATCAAATCTTCCTGCATGGTTGAAGGCATCTCAGGACAGGACTCAGTTTAGTGGGAAATGAGATCTTTCTGGAAAATAGCAAGATTAATAGGAAGCTTCTAATGAAAATGAAGCAGTAGAATATCTGGTTTGCTTGATATCAACAAGAAAACATCACCTTTCTTATATGGGAAGAAAGTTGACAAGTAGCAACTGAAGTTGTGGACTAGTGAAAGGATAGTTGTCTTCTATGTTTTTTGGAAGTATACTGCAGCCCAGAATCCCCTTCCCTGATTGCTACTTTGACCTCTTAAGAACAAAGTGCTCAAGCATTTGAAGTTTAACCTTAGAAACATGCAGTGAATAACAGGCATTTTCCCATTCCTGTTCATGTTGCCATTTTCAAACATCTGATAAATGTCAAACCCTCTCCCTTTATAAAAAGTTTTTCCTTTTGTGTCAGGGAAAAACAAAACAGCAATGTGCAGAATGCCAGTGTGAACCATGAAGGCAACTTTCCTCACCTGAGCAGACTGCCCTGGGGAGACAGGCTAGATACCCTTCATGGAGCTGTTCCAAGCTCTTCAAACCCAGCATCAAAGCAACAACCCTCTGGCTTAGAGGTGAGAAAATGATGCCCTGAGGCACAGCTTCTGTGTCAGGCAGATAGCAAGCAATGGGCTCGTAAAACAATATTTGAAGAAAGGTAAAAAAACATGAGGCAAAGGGAAGAGTTTCTTATTAGCAGCAAAGCAAGGCTTTCCGATCACAATCTCTGACAAAGAACAGCACTATTTGGACAGTAAATCATTGTGGCCCACTGAGGAACCTGTGCTGATAAGAGCCTGACAGGCCAGGGAAGATGTTCAGGGCTTGCAGGGAAAATCTTTCATTCCAAACACACAGAGCAGACCAGCAGAGGCAGGAGGAGCAGGTACAGGCAGGCAGTTCTGAACAGGAGGGTGAAATGGGATTTCTGCTCTCTCTACAAAGAAGAGAGGAAAGCCCCTCTCTGATACTTTTAGCTGGGAATAAAGAGGCCTGCCTTAAGATAAAGGTTCTTTTACCTATGTCTTCTTCCCATCAGTTTCTGGGTGTAGTGACATAACCCAAAATGAAATTGAGTGTGTCCAGAGATACCCCTTTGTGCTCTGGGCAGGCAGGTGGCAGGGGACAGGTGACTCGGCATGTTGTGCATTTCCTGTAAAACTTAAGACTTTTTTGGACCTGTTTACTTAGTAGTGCACAAATATCTCATTCTTTCCCTTCCTCTTCCCTTCCCACTCTTTCCCTTATGCACTTAGCTTTGTCCCCACAGCAAGAGGGAGTTTGATATGGTGTAATTTACATTAGCAAGAAGGAGGGAGATTAGAGGAAAAACAGATAATTGAACAGTTTAAGCACTTTCCTCTTGATTCCTCAAACACTGTAAGTATGGTATTTCACTATTCTGCAGTATTTCTGGGATGTATCTGAAATCTGAAATATCTAAATTCAAGGGGTGACTGGAAAAGAAAATAAAAAAACCAACAATTCCCCAAATGTTTAACTAATGCTCAGCAGATTTTCTTGTTCCTTTGCCAATGCAAGGACAGATGCAGAAGACTACACTTTGCCCTTGACACTGACCTGCACATTATTGCATTTTAACTATACCATCTTTCCAGGGACTGCTCCACAGCATTAGTGTAGAACCATCCAAACACTCGTATTACTCCTATTTTCCAGTGTTCCTCTTGTTTTACCATTACTCTTAAGTTTCAGAGAGCTCCATACAAGACTGGATGATGAGAGAGAGCACCCCATGCAGTAATCTGCCCCCGAGCCCTTACTGCCAGTCCTGCAAGGGTATTATGTGACAACAGAGCAGCAGAGAGGTTCAAAACACATTGGAGAGTCTATTTCTAAAATTTTAAGCAGTTACGAGTTCTTTGAGGCTAGTCTGTGATATCTAAAGACACAAATCAGCAATGCTGAGGTTTTTTCCCCTCTCTACCTTCTACTGGTCATAGATTCTCTCTGCAGTCAACAGCTTGCTGCATCCTGGTTTTTTGTATTTTACTACTGGTCCAGCTAACCTGGCATCCACACTCTAATTGCAATTCACTTGTGAACTTTCTTGGTACAGTTGAGGGAATAGGGGAGAGGAAACATACATAGGTGTAGAAGGACTATGCTGTGTTCTGAATGAGCAAAACTACATCTAGAAAGTATTAAACAGTATTTTGAAAAGGCAAGAAAACCCAACAAACAGCCAGAGCCTTCTGTCTTCCTTGTCTCCTGTGGAAAAAGGGGAATTCCGGCTCCTGCCATTAGAAATAAATTGCCAGCAGCAAGGAGGTACTAACTGGTCTGACACGGTACTTTCCCCAGGAGAAGAGAATCCTGTTATAGCACCGAGAAACATTCTCACCTCAGGCAACTGATGTTAACAGTTCAGTGTCTTAAATTTAGGGAGCAAGAAGGGAACGATGATAGCACTTGCTCTTCACTACGGCACTTGCCTCGAGAGGCCTCTCAGCCCCACTTCAGATGAACAAAGTCAGTGTCCTACTGTCAAGCACTTAGAGGCACCACAGCTCCCTAACTCCACTGATGGGGACTACTCAAATTGGGTAAACCTTGTAAATCTTCTCACTGGAGAGACAGTGTCTTGGAGCCACTATCAAATCACACAAGAGGAGTCAGATTGGATTAGATCACAGTTAAATCTATCCCAGCATCCTGTCTGTTACAATGGTCATTAGTAGATGCAAATGGAAAGCTTGTAAGAAACAAGCAAGTATAAAGTGATCTTATACCAACCCAGTCCCCTCAGGAATTACAGATTAGATGACTAATGTTCCCATAACTGGCTTTCACTGCAGTGAGACCCACCTTTCCTACCTCCTCGTCTCTGCTTTGAAACTGCCACCCTGTAGTCAAGATGTTTGCAGAAAAATGCATCTGTAATGTGTTAAGATAGAAAAATTTCTCAGCAAAATTCCCCATGTGTTGACAGAAATTAATGTTGAGATGACAGAAGACTTCATCTGTAGGGAGGAGTTAAAACAAAGTTCAGGGCTTGACAAAGTCTTCATCCTTGGAACTAATAAGCTGGCTTAAAAGCCCTCATTGCTTCTTGACTGAACCCTGGATCTTGCATCTTCCTTAAAGCACTGACACAAGGCTGTTGGATATTTGAGGACATAGCGATATTCTTGATCCTCAGGTTTAGTTCTATTTCATTTTTTAAAATATAATATTTAGCCTAGGCACAAGAAAGATTTAAGTACACTGTTCAGGCCAGTCAGAGAATTAGATATGGGTTCAGCTTACTTCAAACAGAAAGGGGGCATGAAACTGGGGTTTCTAAATTCTTTTTCTGTTCCAATTTTCTGGACTGATCCAGGAAGTTACAACCATGCAGGATTTTCCCAACCCAGTCCACATATATGTGAGTAGATAGCAAAATGTCCAGACAAGTAGATACAAAATGTTCTTCTCTTTTCAAAGATCAGATGCAGTGAAACTGGAAGAGGACGTATTGAGAAATTCCTTAAATACTTACATAGTCCTCTTCTGTATATGGTGTCATGCAGAAAAACAAGTTGCTGTTCTTGGTGCTTTATAAATGTACCAAAATTCAGGTGCATTAAATTGTGCTGAATAACAGCTGGGGAAATATAATGCTATGGCTTCACAGTGAGGTATTCAAATGAAAAGACCTAATTTTACATGTAATTGCCTCACTATCAGTTTCTATAACCTACCTGCCAGTTAATCCCCCAGTGCAGGAGGCCCTCATTTGAGGAATGGCGTATACTCCTAGACAATTCCCCAAGCCACATGTGTGCTCAGGGAAGTCTCTGGTTTGTCTTTGTGTCCTTGTAAGGGAACACATGCCATGACTGTCCTGCAGACCCTGAGAGGCAGGAGCAGGTACAGCCCAGTGCTCCCTGAACCTTCCCAAGGTCAGGATGCAGAGCCCCTGAGGCAGCCCTGACCTGTCTCACCACGGCACAGATACTCTGCTGTTCTGACAGCCTGGCAGTTCATCACCCAGATGAAAGCTCTGATCTCCCCTGTTTGTCAGCAGAGCTGTCACAGGTGAAATTTTGCAGATTTCCCAAAGGAGGTGAAATATGACTGGGGGGAAGAGGCAGAGAGGAAGGCAGGGAATGCGCAGTTATTTAAGTCTTCAATATGTCTCAGGCACAGAGCTTGGTGCTTCTGCCTGGCTCTTGCCTGTGACTCTACTGGAAGAGGCCTAAGGAACTGTTCTAGGAATTCTCCTGATTGTCAGGGACCAGCTCCTCAGCCAATGGGCTACATATGGATTCCTCAGCTCTAGGAGGAAAAGATGTAAGCCATGTACTGAGCCATCTTCTAGACTTTCAGACGTTTAATGTTCACATTAAGGACACCCTTCTGAGTCCTAAACTTTTATTTTCTTATACACTACACGTTAATCAGTTGTCCATAAAGTCTTACCTTTTGAAGTAGTTAGGTTTCTTATAAACGTGGAAAATAGAATCCCATATATCCTGCAGAGTCCTGATATAGGGCTCTGAATCTGGTGGCAATTCCAATGCTGTGGTTCAAAACTCTCTCTCTGTCAGAAAGCAGAATGAGACTTAATTTTTGATGTTGAGTTGTGAATAACAACAATGAACTTCAGCTAGTCATGTTGTGGTTTTATAGCAGACACTTGAAAACAGCCACAGACCAACAATCATTTGAAGAACTCCTCAAAAAACAAGCAGCAGATGTCTTTGGAAAAGCCTAACCGTGACTGGTAGTGGAGGAAAGGGACAGCTTACAGGTTTATCAAACAGGAAAACTAGCCACAATAAAAGGAAGTGTAGCAGGCAGAACTGACCCATCTTTATCTCTCTTAGGTATTCCCTAGCTAATCTCACTGGTATTAAGATTAAGAATGGTAATAAGAATTCGACAGTGCTCTTTCTCTGTAACTGGTCAAGGATATAGAAATAAACAGCAAACACTGGTGAGTTTCATTAAACAATAAATTTTCTTCCCTTTCCCATTGATATTCAAGTAGATCAGTGGCATGAGAGAAGGGGAAAGCACTTCCACCCTGTCAGTCAATTTTGTCTTTAATAAATCCAACATTTTTCTAAGTTCAGTTCATTCCAAACAGCTAATTTTGTGATAGCCTGAGGATGCAGGGGGGGTCAATATTTTTGCAGAGAAAGTCAGGGGTCAAAATCTGATACTTGCACACTAAGTACTTCCATCTTCCCTGACATAATGTACACTGAATATACTTGTGTGATTCTAGCATCCTTAGTCCCCTCTTTCTGGTCTCTCCAATATCCATGACACAACACACTTTCCTTGTGAGGAAAAAAGTGGTGAATGGGATCAAAATAGATAATTTGGAAGCCTGTGCCAGGTGTTAGTGCAGGAACTGTCTCAAGTAACTGAGCCACAATTTTAACCCTATGAAATAATTTGGTTCTAACAGATCTACTGCCCCAAGCTTCCCTAGGTGGACCTGTGTTGTTGTGCATGTATTTATTTTATAGCTTTGGCCAGTGAAGCATTGGAGGTCCAGGGCTACTTTCCATGCAGTTCTAGGCTCTGACACTTATCCCAGTCACCAGGTCCCCGAGAGCAGAGCATGGTTTTCCCAAAGGTAACTCCAGTACAATATTCACAGCATTTATTTGGATATGGTCTTTACCTAATGAATGCCACCGAAGTGTCTCAAAGGTAAATAGAACAGAAATAGCTCAGGTTCATATCATGTGGTGCTCTGAACAATGAGGAAAAGATGATGAAAATGTGCAACCACTTTTTTTTTTTTTTCCATATTTATTTATCTATTTTGTTTTTGGAATGAACTGCCCAACTGAAATACCTCTAAATGGCAGGAGAAATGTTTGGAGATTAGGAACACTCCAGAGATGAGATTTCCCCAGTGTCCCCTACATGGGCATATGATGAATCTCCATTATCAAAATAAACACACCTTTCTAATAAACTATGTATAAAAGAATTGGCATAGACAAATAACTTGTAGTTTATGTAAGCCAAGATTCTCTCACAAGTCCAACTGCTACAGATGAAGGGGAAACAAAACAAAAATCGATAGGACAAATCACCCCAAGGAAAATTCTTAATCGTGAAAAGCTAGAGTGGCTGAAAGGTTCAGAAGTACAAAAGGAAATAGTACAAAGATATCAGGAAAGGGACAAATGCAGGGAGAGTCTTGCCAGTTATACAACTTTGCATAAGCTAAGTTGGTTTTTTTCCCACAGAAAGTTTCTTGTATGTTGGCTTTTTATAGTTATGGGAGCAAACAATCTCTGTGGGTGTGCCAGGACACCACAGAGGGCAGCTTTCTCCCCAGCATCCATGTAACCCTGGAGCTGGCTGTGCAGGGTGAACACTTCCCAGTTTCCCAGTTTCCCTGCCCATCAGGCAGGTCACAGTGGAGCTATGGTGCATCTGGAAGGGGTGTCTGGTTTCTGAGGCGAGCGGCAGAAGCAGGACCCCAAGGGAAGGCTCTGTCCCTGACCCCCTTTGCCCTCCCTTGTTCTGATCTTTATTGGGCCGTCTGCCTCGTAGCATCAAAGGCAAAAGCAGGCCCGTGATTTGTCCTACAACAGCTCTATAAAAAACATAATTGCCCAATAACCCTCTGTCTGCAAACCAAGCCATCTTCCTGTTTCTTCTCTCATAAAGACTATTTGACAAGCCTGTTCCATCAGCTTATAAAAACCTAGAAAGAGTAGCCTTCCCTAGAAAGAAACTTTACAGAAAAACAGAAAAGAAACTCATTTACTTATATATATATATATATATGTAGTATGTGTATACACACAAATAGACTAAGACTTCCACAACAAGTAAAACACATAGATCATGTAAAATAGCCAAGGATTAGCATGACAAGCAAAGGAATTATTCCTTCCTGAAGTAAGGATGTAACCCTAAAAGTGAATTTATAGTATTTTTTACAGAAATGTTCTGTAAAAAAACTGAACGAAAGTGAGGTGGGGATGTATTGCTAAATTAAATGGGGAATGATTTAAAAATGATGCATCAAGATTTATCCTGGATATCCTCACATTGTTCTGAAGCTGGATATGATCAGAGACAATTTAGAATTTTTTTTTCCTCTTTTTCTCTTAGAGCTTGTACATAATAACATTGTTGCAAGACTCACCAACAAAAATGATTCTTTAGCCTTCCTTTCAATAAGTACACAATAAATTGTCCAGTCACCTTCTGGTTAGTGTAGGGAGTAGCTCATTCAGGTGACATTCTGTCCTCAAGCATCCTTGAGAAAATACAGAGAAACTTCAAATTAAATTGCTACACTTAAACTTTAAATCGAGACCATTTTGTCCTTCAGCCACTAAAAAGTAGTTTGAAGTAATCCTTTGAATAATCTTGCTCTGATGTTTTTTTAAAAGATCAGTTATTGAACAACTTGTCTGACTGTCGCAGGTTTCATTTGAAATATTGGACATAGATATACGATTAATTTGATTTGTGGTGCTCAGATTTACACTCCTGGCAAATGTAGGGATATTGCATTTTAATTTACTTTCAATACAAAATAGTTGCTTTGATATTCCTAAGAACAAACGCCTTGGGATCTGTTCCTCCCAAATGATGTCAAATAAGAATTCCTCTATTAACATCAGTGGATGAAGGATCAGGCCTTCAAAAACAAAGAATTTATGACTCCTGCTATGGGCCAAATCTCAACGTGTTTACTTTATTACACATGCAATACTGTTGAAATCAATGAGGACAAAATGAGAAAGGTAATGCCAAAGCTAAGGGAAGGTCCTGACTTCAGATTCCAATGCTTTAAATCCAGGGATGTTTCAGAATTCTCCAATTTCACACTGGTGTTTTGAGTAAGCAAAATAACCCAAATCTGGAGCAAGGGTAAAACCACAAACTCTAAGTGGCCCTTGCAGATAAGGCCACTCTGAGTAGATGTATACATAGTTAGAGTGCCTGAAACTTAGAAGTTTCAAATAACATAATAATTTCATTCATGGTACATAGGACGTCTCTTCATGTACTTTTCCTAGCTGTTTCTCAGTCTTATACAGGAATAAAATATTTCTTTTCCATTCAGTTATCTGTGCTCTGGTTTATATTCACATAACTAATTGTCTCTGTGGGACTGAATCTTGATTACAATTACCTGTCTCCAGAATTTTACACAGCTGTCAGTCGTTGCTGGCTAACAGTCTGCTTCCAACACCCACTCTCTTGGTTTCTTATCATGCACTGGTTCATCTCTCTTCAGGGCCCTCCTGAGATTAGACAATCGAGTTGTCAAAAAAAGAACCATTTTCCAAGCCTTCTCTACTTTTTCTGCATTCTTTCTGTTCAACACAAGGTCATCTACACAGGGGACTGAGCCCTGCATTCCCCAAGCTGATTCCACTGCATCTTTTCAGCAGTTACACCCCTGAACTATCTTCTGCTCCCTCTGCAGGATCCTTCCTTCCCCTTGTACCTAGTGGAGAAGCAACCTCTCTGAAACTTTTCACAAACTGGAAGGAATTAATGTCCCAAGAAGCTACATTCAGAGTGACCTGCCCAGTGTGGACCTGTAGCTCAAGGCAATCCAGTAGGCCCATCTTACAATGTGAGATGATGCAGGAGTCCTATGTGTTGTCTCAAACTCTGTAAGGTCAGGCTTAAAAGAACTAAATTCAGTGTCTGCCTCTTTCTAGTGATGTTTCAACTCTTCTCTCAAATCTTCTTAGTACTCCCCCTATCTCCTCCCTGCATAGCTCTCTCCCTCTTAGTTCATCTAAGTGGTGAACACAAATATTCCTGGAACACTTTCAGCAGTAATGTACAAACACAGAGAATGTTGAGCCCATCTTATGATGACAAGATGGCATTTTTCCTCAATGAAGATGTCAGGCAGAAACTCACATACAGGTCACCCAGAACAGTGGACAGAGTCATACCTTGGTTATACCCAGTCATACCTTGGGCATCTCAGTCTTACCTACTTCCCAAGCTGGGAATTCTTCCTTCTTGATGTCTCCAGTAGACTTCTGTTCAGCAGCCTCCTCTTCCCACACAGTTTGTCTCAGGGACCCCCTAGTGATTTATTCTCCCCTGTGCTGAGGAAAGCTCTCAGCAGAGGCCGTGCCCATCTCAGAACCATGCCAGCACAGACACCTCCACCTGGGGGAAGCAGAGAACCACGCTGAGCTCCCTACTTTTGGAAGGTTCCTGAGTACTCTCCTGCTCCTAAATATGCCAAACTCCAGGCTTAAAAGTTGTGCCAGGTCCAACATCAGCAATGAACAACCAGAACTTGGACCAAACCCCCACATGAGAAGGAGTTTTCACTCAAAAGAGACACTGGGTTGGTTGGTGTTCTCATAGCTCCAATCTATCAGTTTTGAGGGTTTCTCCCAAGGAAAAAATTTGACCCAAAAGTGGGGTTTCATCTGTAGCATTGGAACTGATGCAATACAGGGAGGTTATAAAAAGATAAGATAAAAAAATAAGATGATATTGTACAGAATCATTGCTCCTGAAGTTGGCAGGTTAAACTTGTCTGGCCACCACGCTGTAATGCTGTATGTGTGTGAAGGTTGTGTTACACACATTGCATAATTCCTACAGTAGTAATTCCAAAATCTGTAGTATTGGAGAAGAAACTGTATACCATTTGTGAGGATATACACTCTTAGAATGCAGTATTTATGTAGTATATTCAACTGATTTCTATGAGGAAAGCAGAAAGGTGCTGGACACAGCACTAAGCATAACAGAATGAATTTTTGAGCAAAAACTAGAAATTAAAGTCTGCTTTTAAAAAATGAAGTGATATATCAGTGGTGAAAAAAAAGTCCATGCTGACTTTTTTCCCAGCAGGAACATACTGTATTCAGTCTTCTCTGTAAATGCTGGTGTAGTAAAAATGTAACTTGTCTTGCAACATTAAAGAAACTGAGTTGGCCACTGTGATACTGAGATGTGTGGCCCAGAGCCTTCCAGCCCAGAGTTTAACTTCAAGCCTCCCTGCTCAGCAACTGTTCACAAAGTTGTTTAAAATGAAGGTCTCAATCCTGCTTAGCAAATCTGCATGGTATAAAGTTGAGCTAAACCAGAGCCTTGTTAAACAAAATAGGGCTCAGTGCTGGCTTGGCCATTTGCTCCTGCTGTACAGAACTGAGACTCAAAGTAGAAGCAGATTTAAGAAATCATGGAAGAACAAAACTTTTCTCTTGTTCCATCACTCAGGTTCTTAGACATGTTGAAAAATAAACAGCCAGCAACTTTTACAGCAGCAGGACTTGGAGTAAGCTATTGGGAAACCCACTAAATCTTTAAAGGAGGTACACCTTTGGAAATATTTTATAGACAGTCATCTCCCCAGCAGGAAAGCTAGTCCTGGAAAGAGACATCTTTAACAAATAAATAATAGTTTATTAAGTCACTTGTCTCCACAGCAGGAAATAAAGTGGGGGGTGAGAAGGAGAGTGGTGGATTGACAAAGGAAGGCAAACAAAAAACGTTACCCTTGCAACCCCTCTGCTCCAACAGAGCTGTATTTATTTAAAACACTCTTCTCCTAAGACAGATGGAAAAAATAATTAACCCAGCCACCCACCCCTTTTATTAAACTCCTTTGTGACCACCAGGGATACGATTAACATGGCCACCATAAAAACCCAGTCCCCTACTCTCAAAATAAAGAGAAAAACACAAGCAAGAGTGAGACACCGTGCAGGGCAGGAAATAAATTAAGAACCTGCCTTTAGGGCAGTGAAATATTTTTCTGAGTACCTGCTGGAAAATTTCACAGAATCACAGTGAAGTGGTAAGCATTCAGTTTATCTCAGTATGTGAGAGTCTTCCTCTTGGGCAACCAACTTCTGTGGAAACTGTGTGGAAGTGCCATCACTCAACAGTGGAGTAGGGAGAAGACACGGTGCCACTGGGAGGACAGAAGGGCAATTTGCAAGTTGTCCCATGCTTTCCCAGTTTTAAAGGTTGCCCAGATCCTCTGATGTCCCATGTGCAATCACAGGAATTCCTGGGGTATCTATCTAAATTTTTTATTCACTGGACTTTTTTATCATCTTCCTATTGCTGCTTCAAGGCATTCCATGCCTATGGAAGGCCAGGCCAGATTTCCCCAGGAAAAGCTATCTTCATTTATACAGCGGAAGTTGGATTTCTCTAGCTGTTTACACAGCACCATGGCAAATCCCGGCACATTCATCCCGAAGACCAGATTTTTTTCTCTCTCTACTACTGCCTTTTATAGTCATCTGTATCTCCGTTTTCAGTTCAAACTAGCCTCTCATCCAGAATATCAAAGATGCGCAGGTCAAACAACCTTCATCCCTTTGTGATGATTCTTCTGGGACCTCCTAAGCTCCACAATCCTCCACATCATCAGAATCATAGGAAAACCAGATCTATCTGTGGCTATACACATGTTCTCATGGGCCAAATGGTAACGAAACCAGATGAAAACAAATTAATTGAAGGTTATAGCAGGCTTTGTGTGCCTGAGTCTGCAGTTACAGGAGTTCATACTGGGGGCATCACCACACTTAGATACTGACTTCACTGTGCTGCTTCCATGTTACCTTTAGCAATAAACTTGCCCTTTCTGAACATGTGTATACTGACATTCACTCCTGACTGCAGCACTTCATTTGTTAGGATTACCCCAGGCAAGAGGCGATCAGCCAGAATCACTGTGTAGAAAAGGCTTTTCATCACAGCAGCCTGACTAAAAATGTTACGTATTTTGTCTACCAGAGCATAATGGTGCTAAGAAACAATGCCAAATGTGGCAGCCTAGAACTACAAGCTGCCAGGGTAAAATGATAGTCATCTCTAAGGTTTAAGATCTGTCAGCTTCCCAAACCAAAGATTTCTATTCTGTGATTGCCAAGGAAGCTCCTTGCACACTGCCATCACTATGTAAGGAAGCACTGAAAACATTCTGAGTATCTTGCGAGAACACATTCAAAGAAAATATTTATCAATACATTTTATTTCAAACTGATCTGGGAAGCATTTTGCTCACCTTCTATTAACCAAAGCCCTGACTGTTCTGTTCTTTATCCCTTAGGAAAAAACTGGAGGCCTGAGGGCTTAGTGAGAACCTGTTCCTATAGAACATTAGTACCCTGTGTGCTGTGGCAGACGGTGACAGTGGGATGATAAGTGGTACCAGCTCAAGTGAAGGATGAACAAATCCACTTGTATGGACAAAAGGTCTGCATTGGACTGTCCCAGTGACAACTGTTTAGAGTTTTCTGTAAATACAGAGAAGAGACACCTGGAGTGCAGGTAAAAGGAACATAGAACCCATACTGATAATCTGGACTGAAGTAGATGTTCCCATTTTAATAAGGGACTGTTTTAAACAAAAAAGAATAGTAGCACTGTATAGGCCAAAATCCACCCAGACCCCTTGGTAGAGTGAAGTTTTATTTAGCAAATGGTTTCAAAATACATGATTGAGTAGGAACAGAGAGATGGGGAGGTGGTAACTATGATACTATCCATTTAGACCAATGGTAATCAAAATCAGAAAATTATACCTAATATTTGCTAGTCTCTCATTTCTTAGAAGAACCAAACAGTGCAGTATGTGTTGTTACAGATAATGGGGGTTTGATAACCAGGCTACTGGAGAAGATTGCAGATATTAGGGAATGTTAGACTAGCACAGTGTGGTTCAGCAAAAGGGCATTCAGCAGGAAACTGCATTTACTGCTGGCTCTACCACTGGAGTGTTTTGAGTAAATAATTTTGTCCCTATTTATGAAATGATAAGGACAAATGGGCTTTCTTTGTAAGACATATATTGACATAAATGGATAAGAAGTGTTAAAATGAAAGATAAAAGTTATTGGATAGCTGAGACTGGACTTAGAGCATTACTGGAAGGTACAGTCTAGTTGGAACTGGGGATATGCTAACTAAGCTGCATGTGGAAGTCTCATAAAAGTATCTTCAGTGACTATGTGGAGATGACAGCATCATAACTTTAATGTCCTGTCTGGATAGCTTTCATACAGCAATGTGCACTCTGTTTGGCAAAGCTTAGGATATCTTCATACATACATTTTAATGCCTAGCTGCTACCTATCTAACTACTTTAAAAGCAGTTTTAGTTTATGTGTATTTTACCACATTGTCAGGGGGGATCAGAAGTCAGTATCTGAGCATTGGGATCAGAGGGAGAAACTGACCTTGCCAGATTTTCAACTTCTGGTTATTGGCAGTCCAAGTATTTCTCCTGCTGCTCTGACAACCAATCTGTTTGTCTGGCAAGCAGTCATGAAACAGTTGATGTGGGCTGGCCCTGCTCACTGGCATTTTATCATCCCTTGTAGCATTCATCTGCTGCTTGTGGAGATGGATCTCAAAAGAGAGATTTTGAGGGGTTTAATCTATTTCCTGAGTTCTGCCCATCAACATTGTCTTCATTTCTTGCCACTTCATAAACCAGGCTCAAGTTACAGCAACAGACTTGTTTTGGGTTATTCTAAATAACTCCAGTGAGCTGCTTCAAGTTTACACTCATGTGGAATCTTGCTGCAAAGATTATGGGGATTGATGGGAATCTTCATATCAGCCTTGATTCTTCATTGTTCAAACCTATCAAAATTTTACCATTCACTTGAAGCAGGAATAAATGCCTAAAGAAGTGGTAGCTAATCCCTCACCATGTAAATTGTTCATGGATTGGAAAAAGTAACAAAGCAGTTAAAAAACTAGTCTGAATCTTGTACTGAATGAATGCCATAAATTTTGCATTTAAGTAATTTCATCTAATATTTAACTAAGAACTAATGGGTGCTGCTCTCTTGTTTTCTTCTGAAAGAAATCAATTTCTTAGCTGTATGGCAGTACTGTATGAAAAAGAATTATTGTGTACATAAAAATTTTCAGGCTCTTACTTAGGCATTTCTGGTAGAGTTTAGTTTCTATGGGATAAAGCTTTGCCTCATTAGAATGTTAAAGTTGCAGGACTGTGAAGTGAACTTATACGAGTTGTAGCTTGGAGGGGTATCAGGGACTGGGCTGGGGACGCTAAGGAAAGTTAAACTGCATTAGGTACATTGATGGGTTTCTCAAACAAGTTGCCCTGTTTGTTTACTGACATGATTTCCCTAAACAAGTTTGTCTCACTGATACCCAAATCCACAATCCATTCATGCACAGGACACTGGGTTAAAGGTGTCTTCTCATGTGACAGCTAGAGGGATTTTTAGAGAAAGTGGGGTTTATATTTTTTCCCTGTTATTTGGCAGGTGAATGATGAAATAATAGATAATCCAAACTAGCAGAATTACAGGTGACAGTGGGGGATTAGAGAGAGAAAAACTGCTCAGCATTGACCATCTTCAGTAAGAGTTGCTGTGCTGTCACAAAGTTGCTTGAGCTGGTCTTTAATTACTGTGAGGTAATAGACTACATAAGAGCACATGATCTAATAAGATTTTATAGGACACAAAGTTTAGGTTTAAGTTTTGAACAGCAGGTGATTACAAAACTGAAATTCTCCACCTTATTTACATTTTAATTTCAAATAAAATAGTATGACCCTGACTGTTTAACTTCTGTACCACAGTAAAATGGGTTTGCTAGTACTTGAGCAAGTTAAATACATTTCAGAGCTGTCACTGTCTCAACTCATACATATAATTTTGCTTTTGAGTCTAGCCCACTTTTGACAGACAATTCAAAGAGATGGCTCAATTGTGTCAGGAAAAAAAATATCTTTCTAGGACCTGATATTTAACCAAAATTTTCTGCATAAGTCAAGCAACTGTTTGTCTTGAATTATTGATAGCTTTTCACAACATAACAAACTTGAATTGAATATTCTTTTCTGTTCATTTTTTGTATCTCCTCTTGTAATAACAAAGCTGAGGGGGCTGGAAACCTGGTTTGCTTAGAGGGAACATGACAAGCACAAATGTGTGCTTTGGCATGAAAATTCCCGGTCTTAAGGAAAACAGAAGTGTTAGAAAGCAGGAAATCCTGATCCTGGAAGAAAATTACTTTATGTACTTCTGAAAACTTGGGGTAAATTTAATTAGCTGGCACAAGGGGACAAAAAAAAATTGTGTATGCTTTCAAAGTACTGTGCATGGTCAGGTGTTCTAAAAACACTGTCAAGAGTTACTGTGATTAATCAATACTGTTGTGCCGCTTGCATGAAAATGCATTACCTGGCAAATGAATGATGATTTCAGGCAGACCAGCCTAATTAGACAGAATATCTGTTTATGTAGCCATCTACTTTGTACCATAATAATAAAGAGTAATAATAAATAATAGGTGAAAATGGATTCTAAGAACCTGACCAAATATGCATCTAGTTGAACAGACTCTTTCCATTGGCTTCATTGGCTTGAACCACTGTTCATGCTGGAATGCTAGAGAGTATTAAAATGGAATGATTTAGTAAAAAAGATAGGAATTTATCATTGGAGATGATGTTGATGTTTATCCAACACACAGAAATCCTAAAACTCTTCAAGGCACTAAGTATGGTTAACACACCCCTCCTTTCATTATGTGTCTAGTTTAAATTGCTGTGGCTCTGACTCACTGAAGCTCTTAGCCCTGTGTTTGACTGCAGGAAAACTAAAACACACGACAGGTCAGATTATGTATATGCTAAAATGCTTTTGGAGATTCAAATTAGGAAGCTCCAAATTCATTACATTATCAGACTTCTAAATGCAAAGAGATACTATAAAATTAGGTATTTTTCTATATTTGTTTTCCAAACAAATATCATGGACAAAGAGCGTGAAAACCCAAGTATTTAGCTTTCGGAAACAAATCAAGGCAGTTCATGTACAACTGCATATTCTAAAAGTGTACCCAGCCCCAGCTGTGTGTATGACCAAGGAGATGCCAGACACAGGTGTTATGTGCTGGGTCTTTCTCTAGTCTTTCTGCCACTCCTAGTTCAAGCAAATATCTTTAAAAATAATAAGAAAAACTCAAGGGAAATTTGGACTGGATTAAGAACTCATAAAAAAATGGGCAAGGAAATTAGAACAAAGTGAAGCTCACAGCCTTAGTGAAGACAGTAGATACAAAATCTTTTTGCAACTGAACGATTTGGATTCTGCAGCAATCTGATTCCCTCTGATAGAATGATCAGTAATCTTCCCTCAGTCACTGTCTATAACATAATGAAACCTATTTTCTCCTGATTTGGATATTCAGATGTTACACTGTGTCTTGACATATTACTATGAAAACCTTCCAAGAAAATTATTGCAGTAATTTTCTTAGTCCATGAGCAAACTACATGCTCATATCTGGTTTGATTTTTTTTAAATTTTTTTTAAAGCAGTATGCATAAAGAAAGATTGATGATTCTGATTGGGTTCATAATAACAACAGGCAGCCCTTTACAAAACTCTCAAGGCTTGAGAGAAAAATCCCAGCATCTACACAATAGTTGGTGCTCCTACTCCTGCTTTTGTCAAGTGTCTGAAATTGTAGCTCCTACTGACCTGAGTCATTTAATCATTGCCATGAAATGGACATAAGAATCAGTCAAATATGCAATTTTTTCCTCCACAAAATTCCTAAAAATACTTGTAATTTAGTTGCACTGAAAATGTGGGAATGGACAAGGTCAACAGGAAGAAACAGGAAACGAAAAAAGTAAAGGCTATAGCTGTAACATTTTGTGAAAAGATGTTGCTTTGGTTGCTAGCACAGTAAGAGGCATGATGTGATAGC
Organism: Taeniopygia guttata; assembly: GCF_048771995.1. NCBI lineage: Eukaryota > Metazoa > Chordata > Aves > Passeriformes > Estrildidae > Taeniopygia > Taeniopygia guttata. The sequence goes on along the minus strand of NC_133040.1, from coordinate 5,043,841 downwards.
AGGTTTATTCATTTTTAATTATGGACATGGCTTTATCTGCAAGTCTTCCTCCCCCTCCAGTAACTGCCCCCCTCCTTTTTCCTCCCGTCCCCTGGGGCAGCACTGTGGTGGGGCTCAATCACTCTTTTATTAGTTGTGATATACTGTGGCTAATTCCCTTAATCTGGACCTTGCTTTCCTATAAAGCCCAGACCTCAGGTATTGAATTTCCCTGATCAAAGTGCAACCAGTGTGGGACACAGCAATCTCCACTAAACAGGGGAGCTTGGGAAAGCTCGTAAATGGAGTCAAAGAAATACACACACACAACGCACTCACAAGATGGTGCAATCAATTGGTAGAACAATCACGTGTGAAATATTACTGGCTCCCTAAAGTGCTGGTTCTGGGATTTACTGCAGTGTATTAATCTGCTATGCTTAATGCATTGACCTTTCACCCCCAGCAATTCAGTAGACAGGGCTTGAATTGCCAGGAGCTGATACAATGGATTAGGAGCAGAAAGACCCCACCACACTCAAGTGCCATGGCAGCCCTAAAGCATACCACCAGTAACTTCTCCATCTTTACTAATAGATACTGCCAGACAATGTGGCTACCACAGAAAGAACTGTATTGACAGCAGAATTTCTGGAAGGGGAGATAGTGGAAATAAGGCTTGTGTTTATTGTTATAAAACAATAAAGGCAGTCTTGTGACTGAGTCACAAGACAGAGATTTAGAAGAATTGGTTTTATTCTGTGCAGTCATTCTGTCCTTGTGTGTGACCTTAGGCAAGACAATTCACTTCTTAGGATGTGTCTTTCCTATCTGTAAATCTGGGATAACGGCACTTCTCTGATTTTCTCAGGAGCAGCGTGGAGACTTTGTTCACTGACATTTGGAAGGCCCTTTAGGATCACAGGATTAAAGGTGTTACATGTTTATGCAAAATAGCATGGTACTCTGTACATTAAATTTGGATGGAGATAAGAATGAAGAGAACCTCACTTCATATGCAGACTAGGAAATTCAATCATTGATCTAATAGTTTTCTTTTGAGTGCTGTGTTGAACCAAAAAGTTAACTGAGATCTAAAAATCAGTGCTATGCAGATTGAAGAAATGTGTAGAAATGAGATGGAGAGCAATGCATATCTATAATTGTGAGATAACCATGTCCTTCTCCTTCTTCCTTGGTCATTCAAAATCTCAACATTTTATGTACAGCAAACCCTTTGGAATTCAATTTCCAATGTTAACTCTTCAATGTCAACTTTATTTCATATAATTAAACAAACAGTGCAACTGAATTTGAGAGGAGTGTCCAAAAAACCTCATAAAGGAGATTATTCTAAGTAATTGCTATCAAATGCCATTAAATTCTGAACAGCGTTAAGCCCCCTCCACCCGCCTGCACAGGCACTCTCATTTAGGATTAAAGGGACCTCTATTTGATTTGTTTTACTTCAATACAAAATAAATTAGGTTGACCTGAATTAATGCCTCTTTGATACTCAGGGAGAGTGTCTACACAGGGATTTACTATACTTTAATTGGTCCACTTCAAAAGTTAATTTGGATATTTTTTCCCAACATGCTCCGAAGCTACCCCAGAGTACATGTGACATATTTATAAAATGGCAGAAAAATTCAAGCACAGGGCTCTGTGAATCTACACTCATAATTACCATTTCAATAAGCATATTGGCACTACTGAGTAGCCCTCAGAACTGGAATATACTTAAATGATATATGGTGAGATTCACCTCACCAAACTTTGTTTGTCCAAAGTGAGGTTTCTAAGTTTGTTACATGTCCTAATGCCACAGAAAGATGTGCAAACCTAGAGGATGACAAAGCCATCATGGTAGGCATCTCTGAAGCTGCTGTTACAGGGTTTGTCTACAGGCTGCTGTAGATCCACATAAGGGGAGGTTGTCCCCAAAATTCACCTCATATTCCCTTGTCCTTAGCTGCATGTTTCCCCATGTTTCAAGTGCCAGCAAGCATTCATACAGCCGCGGAACAAATCAAGTCAGGAAACTGATCCAACCCAAACCAACTCTGAACAATACCAACAATGAGAAGAGAGAGAAAAACATAAGTTATGCATCTTGACTTAAGTTTGCTTAATTTTGATTGTGCGACCATATCCGGAAAAAAGGCAGGATGAATTCTTTGCCAGAGATATTTCTTTCAGTCTACCAATTATATGAGCTTTGCAAGTTAATTTATAGAAAACACCTAACTGAAGAGAACTGATGAGAAAGAAACTTAGCCCCAAGAAATCGTACTCGTGCCAGCTTCTATGAATGGAAGTACATCTGAATTTCTGAGCAATATTTATACCTTGGAACTTGTGGTTAAGTGTCTTTCCTTCAATTTTTCACAGCAAACATTGAAAAGACAGTTGAAAACTCTTCTAAGTGCACAATTAATTGTACCTTAAAGGGATCTAGTTTTCAGAAAATGCTGGGAGCCAGTCCTGTGAAAACCATCAGTCATGTAGGGCATTCAGAACTGCTAACCAGTTTTGAGACTCTTGACCCTATCTAAAAAGAGTTGAGTTTGCATAAATTAACTTTAAAATAAATCAGTACACATATATTTTAATCCAGCCATGTGCACATCAATAAATAATTTTTGTATGCGTGGCATGCTGATCCTGTTACCCATGGATCAGACAACACACCATGCGTTTCAAGAGTATCTTAACTCCTGGTCAAAAGGCCTGAGTGCTCAACTTGAACAGCCTGAAAACCAGAATCCCTGACACCGTAACACAAGGACTTAGGAGTAGCAAAGGGCAGGAAAGGTGAATAGTATAAGAGTTGAGAATGGATCTGATGGAAAGGGATGTCACAGGGCCACAAAGGACAGTTGGGACATTTCTTTGCCCTCGTGGGTTTGTGGGTCCTGCTGCTCACTGCCTGACATCAGCCACTTGGAATGCCAGTAATTTAACACCCCTGTGACACTCGTGCTCCTGCCGTACAGTTTTATTGCCCTGCTTCCACTCTCTCTGGTTTATATCGGATTGTGTTTTCCAAAGACAGGCAATAAAGAAGGGAGGAGGGGAAGGAGGATTTATAGCCTGCTAAACTAAACTTCCCTGGGCTTGCTGTCCTCTGTCCCAGCCCTCCTCTTGCTGCCCTGACTGGTCTGGAAGAACAGTGCTTACAGCAAGGTCTCGGGGTGTGAAGGACGAGGCTTGTCAGAGACTACTTGGGGTTTCTTCTTGGGAGGTCAGGGAGCACACCCCGGTCAGCCACCAGCTCTGCTCCCCCAGTGTCCCAGGCACTGTGCCCTGCTGCTGTGGAAAAGCATGGTGGTGGTGTCAGATGCTAATAATCTTGACTCACATACTTAGAGTTTGCCACACAAGACTCACTGTGTGTGGAAGAACTGTGGAACAGATAGATGCTTACAAAAATCTGCCTCAATGCAGGCATCTTTGGCACTTCTGCTTCTGAGAAATGATTGCCAAGGTCTCTATCTCAGCTAATTTCATCTGAGGATATGCAGCTGAAAACAATTGCAACTGCAGTTTTCTGGAAAAGGGAGCTAAAAGCCTGAAAGGCTGCCATTTAAACATATCTGCTTTGTGACAGGCACAATAATAGCGCCATATAATTATGGCATTCTCTGTAAACATGAGAGGTGGGACAGAGGATATGAAGTTGGATTTGGGACAGGGAATACCATTTCTACGCAGCACGTATGCGGTGAAATGCTCATAAAAGGCACAAGTCTCTAAAAAAAATGCACCTGACATGAAAATTCCACTTAGTGGTACACTCAAAACTCCTGTGCTATTCAGAGTTTTTACTATCCAGTCTTTGCCAGTATTTCCTGGGAGATGGGATAAATAGATGGCGTTCTTCCCTACTGGATTTTCAGTGTGGTGTGGTATAGGACAGAGAGAATGAGAGCAAAGTAACTTTGTGCCTCAAGTCACTGCATTCAGGTAACTGTGGTGGGGAGGGAGACAAATGCCAGTAAAATGCAAGCACATGCACCATGTAAACAGTGAAATTACAGTGTGCTGTGCTATGATAAAACTGTCAAGTGTCTCTGAACTGCCTGTCATCGACAGAAATTTTAAACCAGCTCTTACTAGTGTGATCTCACAGTGCCAGATGCTCCCTTCTGCTCTCTCCATCACTGCTTCCTGCTCACCTCCACCTCTGGCAGCTGCCCCAGCCGTGGTGGGCAAGGGGAACACACCAGGCAGTGGAAGGGATTGCCTCAGCTTCTCTGGGGAGTAGAACAAGTAGGATGGGATGAAATGCAGAATGACAAGTGCAGTCTGCAAGGGACTTATGAAACTATGATGTTCAAATTGTTTTAAGACAGCACTGAACAAAGAACAAGAGAAAACACTGCATTTTGAGGAAAAAATCAGCAGAGATGAGTTGTGCAATGGGACTTCTGAATGTGCTGCTTCTCCGAAAGCTTGCCTGTCACAGCTTCTCAGTCCGGTTCAGCTGCACACCATCAGACATTCCAAATGATACCAATCAAAATCCACCCACCACTTAGTTTAGCAAATGGTTTTTTTTACATTTGCTGTCTTTCTTTTTAATTTTCTCTCATGAACCAAAATGGTGTTGTGCTCCATAATACAACATGTAAAAAAGAAGAAGGGAATCTGTGTTGGACCCTGGTCACTTCTCCCATTTCACTTGTAAGCTAAGCCTGGTTTTTCTCACAAAAAGCAGAAAGATGGTTCCAATTTCATGAGCTTTTTATTTCCTTCTTAGATTTGCACAGAGGTAGCAACTCCTGTAAATCGTTTCCCTATAAGTCTTAAGGTAAAACACTGCTAAGGGCAGGTTCTTGTGTATGTTTTGTAATTATCTGTTGTAAGAAGAAAAAAAACCATAGTGGGGCATAGAGAGAAGGCAAACCTGATGTTTAGAAAGCATCCACTACATTCAGAGAGAAGTCTCTTCTCTAGCTCTAGGGACAAGATGTTTTGTATATTGTGCACTCACAATTTATTTACACCTCTAATCCTTATGCTTTGTATGTCTTTAGAAACTGGAACTTAATATTAATAATAATAACATTCAATTTATTATTTAAATAAAATTCCAGCTTCAGAAAGTTTCAGGGAATGCAACCGTGCTATTCTCTGTGGTGCATCAGACAGATGTGCAAGGCTTGAAGCAGCAGCCAAAATTCTCAAAAATTCAGTGAAACACAAGCTGAGTATTAAAATAGAGTTTACCTTTTGCTGCAATGACAGGGCATGTTAAATGCAAAAGTGTCTCTAGACAGTATTACAGACTGATAAGCAAAGACCACATCAGAATAATTAAATCCAACTTCTTTATAAACAGAACCAGCATACACTGGCTAAGGACTCATTTGCACCTGTTAGTTCCTGGAAGATCAACTGCTCTGGACACTTCTAAATAAACTGGCATGACTCATCCATAACACATCTATTCATACTTGAATTCTCCTTGTTCAGGGCAAGAGATAAAGGCACCATTTACACTCTGGAATTATAGATTAGGCCTAAGTGGAAGTTATATTTGCTCATCCTTCACTGATCATCTACTTGGGAATTAATTTTGCTGTTTGTGAGTGAGAATGTGAGGTTTTCTCTCCCCAGGGAAGTTTCACATTAAACTTCCTCTGTACTCTGAAATATTTAACACAACCCTCTGCAAAGACTCCTGACAAAACCAGTGCTCATTAAACAGTTACAGAACCTCAACCTATCTTGAATGCTGCTTTGACTCACCAAAGCAGTCTGGCAATACACAAGTTAGAGTAGTATTTCCTGCCAGGTTTTCAGTATGTTAATCTGATATAAATATCTTTCCCACCTTCATGCTTTTATTTCCTGCTTACCCTGCATAGTATTTAATGCATTTAACAATTGCTTCATCTGAAGTATTTCTAGTGAAATAAAAACAAATCCTGGATTCCTTCCTTCTCTATTTCTGCTGCTTATTAACCCAAGGTGATTTAGGACGTCATTGAGCCTTACAGCAATTGAAATTTATTTTGGGAGCTGTGTGCTTAGGGACATGTAGAAGAGGTTATCCCAAAGAGCCATCCAGCAGTGCCGATGTCACCAGCAAAACACAGTATCAGCTCAGTTGGTTTGCTACCAAATCACTGCCTTGAGTTTCCTATATGTGGTGGCACCTGCTTATATACAGGGTACCTGTATATAACTGGCATATAGATTACTTATTTTGTAATAAATACTTAAAATTAGCTTTTGGACTCTTTTTTGTTTAGCCTTCTTGAAACCCCTGGTCACAAACTTTTGCAGTAGACAAAGATCTATTGTAAACAAGTTTCATCCCAATCTAAAGTGATATGCAGCTCAGTTGTGGCAGGGTGAACTCCCAGGCAGCTCTTTGACTGCCTCCTTTGCATATACAACAACAGATGACAGATTTGTGAATAAAGTGATCTAAAATGAGGATACTTTTCTGTAGACTCCTATGCAGATGTAGTTGAGTTTGAAGAAATTCTGCTACAGATAACTCATCTTATTTTCAATGCTGCTTCTAAAATTCCTGGCTTCCAGTAGCAGGTATTCCAATCTTGCCCTTGGTTCTAGGCAACATTTACTAGTAAAAACTATCCAGGGTGATGAGTAAACACAATCCCTTCACTGGGATTTTTCAACTAGTTATAACTTGGCTGCTCCAAAATCCAAGCAGTGGAGTGTCAGAATTATTTTATGGAACACAGCACAGAGTCATAGAAAACAGGCCAGAAAGGAAGCCTAACAAATGTCCTAAGCCACCTCTTTCCCTGGGACAGCTCTACTTGCAGTCTTCCTCAATGAGGAGTGAAGGACTGGGATGGGATACTTTTTACCGCTAAACTACAGGTTACCTACACAATCTTTAGGAAATTATTCAGCACAGCATAAGCAAAGCCGTATGACCCCTCTGGTTTTCATATGGGTATTGAGCTTAAATACTGCTGATAAAATGCTGTAGGGCCATGCACTGCTGGATTGAAATGCATATAAAGGTGTCCAAAGTGGTCTTTTCTCATGGTTTTGACTCTCTTAGCATCTGATTCAGTGGGACTTAAATACCCAAGGGAAGATTCTGTCTGAATACTGAATTAGGCTCTTTATAGTATTGAGCCACTGGTAAGTGGATTGTGACATTCTGAAATTTCAGATGCTTTACTACCTGTAAGTGTTAGTGTGCAATATTGCTTGTTGCAAATAGCTCAAACCAGGCCACTCTGAATATCCCACCTGCAAATTCACCCCAAGTGAGCCAGTTACAGGACTTAGGTGACAGAAATACTGTACACCTACTGGTGACTGAATAGCACATTCCAAGTATGCCATGAACAACTGCTCATTCAGTGTGTGCTTTTTGCAGAAATTCAGATATTAAATTCTCCCTTATCCAGGTAACACTGCTATATACAATAAACATTTGCTGGCCCACAGAGTATCCTGCTATGATTAAGTCCATAACTCTTTCAAGATTATGGGATATGTTCATAAACATATTACTCAACCCTTAGCTATAACAAGTACAGGAGTGGGGTTTTGTGCTAGAGAAGAGGTCAGAATATTATTGAGACATAATGGGAATAACAGGATCTGAAACAGTTATTTGCTACCAGGAAACTTGGGAGGGAGAGAAGATAAGTGTAAAGAGAGACCACACCTTCAGTGTAAGGGTAAGTGGGTCACTTGGGGCTGCTGTCTCACGAAGTCCAATCTGCACTGAGTGAGGACCCACACACCTTTGACACTTCCTTACATGATGTCCTGAAGCCAGAAGTGGTCTCACTGCACTTGTTGTGATTCTATTTTAATTTACACCCAACTGTCCTCTAAATCTCCTTCACCAGGATTACACAGGTAGTCACTGCTATCAGTCACTCTAAGCAAACACATTGTTTCAACATGATCTTTCCCACATGTTGAAAGATGTGGGAAGCTTTCCCTTGGAAGCTTTTTCTTCCCCCTCAAAATGCATTGTTTCCTACCAATTCCTCTCCTCCATTCCCTTAACTTCAAGCAAACAAAGCAAATCATGTCTCACAGAATAGGATAACATCACCTCTAGGGAAGAATAAGGCTCACATTTTCCTCTCCTACTTCAATAATTCTATTTATAGACCTTTTTTTATTCCTATGCCAATTTCTCATCTGTTATTTCTTTACTCTTGTTCACTTCTTATTCCCATCATGGATCAGAATCTTTCCTATATCTGCTACAGACTTCTTAAGGTGTCCATGTATCGTTAAAGGGTCCTATTAACAACAGAGATTGTTTGTATGACCTAATTAGATCTCCACAGAGACAGACTTAATAGGCCCTTTTGGTTTTTTGGATTGTCTGCAAAGTAATAGTGCAATGGCAGTGTTCATTTTGCTTGGCTGTATCAGGCCATATATCACATCCTTTTCCTTCCAGTCCTTCAAATAAGCTTGTCTCATTCTTATTTTGGTTTCAAATTATAGATTATAAATTTTCCTTCTCTCCACTTTTCTCTATAATTTGACCCCCAGCTGTTGAAACTACTTCAAGTGATTCCCCCTGCCCACCATCCACCCAACGGTTTCATATGAAAGACAGCCCTGGCTTTAGGAATAAATGACGTCCCTTGGACCAGCTGTGCCTAATAAAAATCCAACCTCCAACTCTCACTTCCCTTCCTCACAAGGGTAAAACTGATTTGAAAGTGCTGATGATAAGATACATGGGAATACAAAATCCACCTCAGTCAACAGACCAAAGCTGTGCACTGTGACATCATCATATCCAAAAGAAACTATTCTGTCAGCTCCTCCACTGCCCTATAACTACAAGTTATGGCACTTGTCCTAGAGACAGGATCTTTTTTCATTTAATTTAGCCTTGTTTAGTCTGGCAAGAGTTATTTTCATTCCTGAAGTGCCATAGCAAACACTAGAAAGTACCAGTTGCCCTCTAGGGTGCATTAGAATCAGTTCATGTTGAGAAAACACTCCCTAGAACTGGATGGCCACTTGAAGCAGTTTTCCAGTAACCCTGTGGAATGCCTAACTGGGAAAACAAAGTGGCTTTCAGCTGGCAGGAGCCTGCAGCACCTGCTGTGCACAGCCAGGGCTGGGAGGTGGCAGGAGCTGACACTGCTCACTCTTACCTGCGTGTCCTGGCAGGCAGGCCAAAGCTGCCTGCACATGGCTGTGTGACAAAACACAGCTGCACCAGAGCACATTTCAAATCACTCCACTGCCTGGGCAGTGAACATTCAAAACATCTTCTGTCTCCCTGTCTTTTCCTCTCATCAGCCAAAGCAGGGTATTTCTGTAATACTTGTGTTGAGACAAAAATAATTACTTGATTTTTTTTCCTGTTTCCTACTGGAGATTTATTCTGTTCAGCATTCCCAAAGTTCTTTAAAAATCTGCATCCTTCATTCTCTTCACCCTTTTCTGTACCCTACTTTGATAGTTAGGGATATTTCCATAGACCTGTTAGATTGAAAACACTTCATGGAACTCTAATACATAATATTTTAATGAGATTTCTGGTATATCTGGGTGTCAGGCAATTTCAAGATACCATTCTTGTTTTTTAGTTCCATTTCATCCTTTAGTTCCTAAATAAAACCAGCAGATACAGGACGCCTAGAAATGATCTGAGAAAAATAGTCTGGAATATTTTTCACAGTTCAGTGTGTTAGCTATGGAATAAGGAGATTTAAATGCACATTTAACGCTTTTGTTATTACTGTAGAGTGTGAAAATATTCATGATCAAAAGAAATAAATATATCAATGCTATATTCAAATTTTGACTCAAGACTGCTCTTGCCAATTCCTGTATTAGGAACCTGATTCTGTAGATATAACCCTTCTCTGCCACTGAAAATTGAACAATTTCAATGATTTGGTGAGTCAAAGCTCTTATAACCTTTCAGAAAGTTCTGAAGAGCTTATAGACCTGAACTCTTAATTATTCACAGGTGTAAGCAATCTAGGCAAGGGAGCTAGGAAATCCCAGCTTTTTCACGGCTCCCGTGGCTCATAGAGCAACTCCCCAAAATCCTGGAGAGAGAACATCAGTTTAGTTTTGTCCTGAAACTGCTGCCTACAGAGTATTTTGTAGAATGGATTTACCACTGTCTGTAATAACAGGGCCTATGTGAGTTCCATTGGAAGAGAGTCCAACTGTCTAACAGGTCTTATCATGAAGAAATGTTTCTGGTGCTCAGCTAAAATGCAGTAATATCCAATCAGAACTGCAGCCTTGCTTTAGTATGGCTGATCAATGACAATAAGTTGATTAAATACAGAGTTTAGAGCGAAACACAGGAGAACAAACTTCAGAACAATGAGAACCCCAGGGAGAAATTTCTGATTTTCAGGACACTGCCTGAATTACCTTCTGTATTTTTGCTTCATTTCAACAAACATGACAGTGTAGAGTAAACACTGATTTTGATTAATAGAATATTCTGAGTTGGAAGGTACTTAAAAGGATCATTAAGTCCAATACTTAAATATATATGGCCAGTACAGGGATAGACCCTACAACCTTGATGTTACTGAAACCAAGCTGTAACCAAGAGTGGAGCTAATTTTATCGGGAATCATTTAGATTCTTGTTAGTTGTCTTCATTTCAGCCTTTAGTATTCTCTGAATGCTTCAATCTTGCTAGTGCCAGTGTGGACCAGGAGATGGGAAAAGGCCACTCAAGCTCTCACAATGGGAGAAGAAACCAAGGCATTTTCTGTTACTTTCTGGTGACAAATCTATGTAATTAATTAAATTTATTTTCTTTGACTCAATGCCATGAGCGAGTTTAACAGAATGCCACAAAGCTGAGTTTGGAAAATAATTGTCACCCTCACCTCCCACCTGAGGGTAGCACACATTTTTCTTTTCCAGAGCCCAATCCTGTGAGGTGAAGCCCTGGCACAGGATGCCCAGAGAAGTTGCGGCTGCCCCATCCATGAAAATGCCCAAAGCCAGGCTGGAAGGGGCTTGTAGCAACCTGGGATAGTGGAATGTGTCTCTGCCCATGGCAGGGCTTTGGGTGAGATGACACGTACAGATCCCTTCCAACCCGAACCATTCTGCGACTCTCTAACACCCGAGAGGATCTCTTCCTCAAACCGACCTGGGATATCCCTGGCGCTGGAATGTGCTCCTGGCAGGACACGGGTGACCAGCTACCTGTTGTGATGGCGGTGGGACAGGGAGGGCAAAGTGACGGCGACCTGAGCCGTGGAGGAACACGAGGCACGGCGGCGAGGCGGCTGCGGCTTGAGGTCGCGAAGCCGTGAGGCGCGGAGGGACACGAGGCGCGGTGATGTGGCCCTGAGGGGCAGAGGGACACGAGGCGCGGAGGGACACGACGCGTGGTGATGTGGCCCTGAGGGGCGGAGGGACACGAGGCGCGGTGATGTGGCCCTGAGGGGCAGAGGGACACGACGCGCGGAGGGACACGATGCGCGGTGATGTGGCCCTGAGGGGCAGAGGGACACGACGCGCGGAGGGACAGGAGGCGCGGTGATGTGGCCCTGAGGGGCAGAGGGACTCGAGGCGCGGAGGGACACGATGCGCGGTGATGTGGCCCTGAGGGGCAGAGGGACACGAGGCGCGGTGATGTGGCCCTGAGGGGCAGAGGGACACGAGGCGCGGTGATGTGGCCCTGAGGGGCGGAGGGACACGAGGCGCGGTGATGTGGCCCTGAGGGGCGGAGGGACACGAGGCGCGGTGATGTGGCCCTGAGGGGCGGAGGGACACGAAGCGCGGAGGGACACGACGCGCGGTGATGTGGCCCTGAGGGGCAGAGGGACACGACGCGCGGTGATGCGCATCAAGGGCGCAAAGCCGTGAGGCGCGGAGGGAACGAGGCGCGGTGCTGTGGCCCTGAGGGGCAGAGGGACACGACCCGCGGTGATGCGCATCAAGGGCGCGAAGCCGTGAGGCGCGGAGGGAACGAGGCGCGGTGCTGCGGCCCTGAGGCGCGGAGGGATACCGCTGAGGCGCAGCGGTGATGCCGCCCCTCAGGGAGTGCTGGTGGCGGGAGGAGGTTGAGGCTAAGGAAGGACTCAGTAAACGCAGCTTTCACAGGTTCACAAATTAGGGTGGGAAGGGATCTCTGCAGATCGCCCAGTCACACTCCCTTGCAAGGCAGGGTCGCCTGGTGCAGGTGACAAAGGAACCCGTCCAAGTGGATTTAGAATGTCTCCAGAGAGGGATTTCAGGTGTTCCAGCTCTGCCACCCTCTGTGGAAAGAAGTTCTTCCTCATGCTGAGGTGGAACTTCCTGTGTTGTAGTTTATGGCCTTTTGTGTAGGTGTTGTTTGTGAAATGCTACAAATTACTTTGAAACTCTTGGTTGTCTGTTTCAGTATTCAGTCAGTTTCGTGTTCATTTCAGTAACAACCTGCCTAAAGGTTTGGTTGTGTCCTGGTCTACATTTCCAAAACTATGGTTGTTTCTGCTTATGACTATAGACAGTTTATATCAAAACTCTTTTATACTTATTCAGCACATCCATACTTTAGGGTCATGTGATTTTCTCCTTAATTCCCACTGTGTCCTCTGCGTTCTGGGATAAAATTGCTCCAGAGCCTTTGGTGGCTCATCTGAGCAACACTCAGTAAGGCAGCACTGGCTTCTCCAGGAAATCTGAATCGACACAGTCACAAATATGTTCTTAGTACAGTCATTTAGTAATAACTTCCTTGTTGTTTAGTAAAAACCCCATTAGAATTCTACAGTGATAGAGCAAGGCTCCAGAGGGCTCAATTTCTCTGCGATCTGTGCTAAAAATGAATGTTTCACAGGATGTATTTTTAAACAGAAGAGGAACAGAATAGTGATGGGAAGATGGAGGGGTTGGGCAAACCAGGTGTGACTGAACAAATTTATGGGGGAAGCCTGATACTTGTATCCCATAACCTTTTTGAATCTTATTTGAAGTGACACCATCCCTTGTATCTTAATTACCTGTCATTTCAACTGTAAATGAGGTTTTGATGGGTTTTTATGTATTAACTACAAAGTATTTTCTGCCATAAATGCCCTGATACAATTGTATCACCGAATCTTCTTAGTGGAGCCACGGCCTTAAAAGAACCATTTGTCTACATAGTTTATGAGGATTTCCTCATGCCCAAGACAAGCCCTGGAAGCAAATTGACTTTGGTGGTTTGCTTTTGGGTTTTTTGCCCATTCTTGAATTCATCCATATTAGGGTTACAGGAGTAACTCTCTACACCCAGTCAATACCAGTATTCTTATGCAACTTTTAAATGTAGGTCAGGTTTCAGTTTTCCATTCTAAACTATTGCTACCTGTGCTAGCTATAAAATGACTTAAACCACATTTTTCTGTAAAGCTGAATGGACATCCTTTTGATGGAAATGGGAATTTTGGACTGAATTGTATGACAATGCAATTTCTAACCACAAACCGTAGTGTGGAATTAAAAAAAAAACAAACCCCAAAACAAAAACAAAGAGGAAAACCCATTTAAAGCTGAAAGCCCAGTGTTTCTTGTGGTTCCCCACACAATTGTGGATTCATTATCATCTACTTGCAAGTTAAAAGAGTTGTTAGAAAACTGAACTTCTGCATGGAAATTGTTACAGTACTCTCTTTTGCTTTAGCATTTGAAAAATGTTTCTCCAAGTTGTTTGAATTTAGCCTCTACAGATATGTCAGTTGAAATTTATTTAATTTAATGAAATTTATTTAATTTATTTAAATGCTGATTCAGCCTTAGTTGCACTCTGTGCAATTGTTTTAAAATAAGGTTTAAAAGCATAGTGTCAAACCTTAAAATAAAGTTTAAAAACATAGTGTTTGAGCAACACAGTGCTTAAACATTTGATATGCTATAGGTAATATTCTGACTGTATTCTTAAGGTGGGAAGATCAGGTAAATAAGTACTTCTGTCACGTAAATGTTACGAACAAAGCTAAGAACAGCCCTTGTTTAGGTTGTGGCTGCTCCCTCTGGGAGTCATTCCCAATAAAATGATAACGGGAATGGTTGACAAGGCTTGTATGGCATCTCTGAACAAAGGACACTCCATCTGTCAATGGAGGAGTGCTGGTGGTTTTAGCTCAGCCTGTAAATTCAGTCTTAGCCTATAGCTGAGTGTGGTGATCTCTGCTGGAAGAGTTTGATGCCAGCCAGGGCTAGAGCCACATGGTTCCTGCTGTGAGCCATGTGCTGTCAGCCCATTCCGAGGCAGAGTTTTATCCCTGTCTTATTCCGTATCTCCTGCCTCAAGTGCCTTGGAGTAGAAAAGGCCCTGTGTGCTCCTGAGCAGGCACTGAGGCAGCCACAGTGCCCTACAGAGTCTCACATGTTCTACTGATTATCCAACACACTTAAACTTTGAGTTATAAGGGTGACCCCAGCCAGTTGGCTGAAAAAATATATTTGACATCATTGAAAATGTATGCTGCTGCTGAAGCATGGATTTTAATTTGAGGAAAATGTCGGCCGTAATCTAGCATACATTAAAAAATATATCTTTTTATTTCCATATGGGTCACGTTAAGGAAAATATTAAAAAAAAAAAAAAAGGCAACCCTATTATATGAAGTCTCATTAAAGCAGCCTGGAAAAGTTTAGCCAATTTACAGGCTATACATCTTAATCTCCCCAAATTACAGGACCAATAGAAAAACGGGTGGTTGAGAAGGAAAGCGGGACCAGCAGAACCTGGCTGGGGGCCAAACAATGGATCAAGTAGCCCTTGCTTTCACTTGACTGCTACCCCTTGTTATTTAAAGAAAATAAAGGATTTTCAGAGAAAGGCCTGGAAACAGCAAAGCATGGAACGTACTTCCTTCTCTGGGTGAAAACTAAAACCCAAAGCTTGGTTATTTTAACATGGTGTCTTGGCCCAGCTCTCTAGTGCCTGCACAGAGAGATTTTTGTGGACTCCTGAGAGAAAATAAAGTATCTGCGATTCTTCTGTAGTTTTTAGCAGACAGGTGGTTTAAGGACTGATTGTACCATCTTGGATGGTGTTTGTGGGGAAGCCAAAGGTGGAATGGGTATAGGAGTGCTAAAGGATTCAAGGGGAAAGGGTAGGAAGCAGTGAGGTGTGAAATGGCAGAAAGGTCATTGTCACCAGTAAATTCAGTGCTCTGTGTGTGTAAAGCTACACACTTACTGCTTTTGCTGCTGTTGCACCATATCACAGGGCTCTACCCAGTGGCAAAGGGGGTCTGTGAGGGGAGCATGGAGAAGTTTGGGATAAAGATTAACACCTCTTGCATTGTTCCAAGAGATCAGACACTGTAGAAAGTGTGGAGAGGAGGTGAAGTGCCCTGATGTGAGTTAGCAGATGTTAAGAACCAGCAGAGGGAACAATCCGATCAGCAGAAAGAGGAGGAAAAAAGCTACAAGATCTTGAGTGTTTGCAAATCATCCTGCTCTTAGCTAATGTCAAGGCCATCCTAAAGCATCTAGAATAGAGTAGAGTATGACAGGTACTAGGTTGGTCTAAGAGATGTGTCCGTATTGTTTTCAGTGAATAAGAACTTTCACTGCAGCTTGGAGCAGAACTTTGTGGCAGAAATCAGTGGTGTTTTCCTCCTGCAGGTATGATTGTAGCTGACCAGCCTCATCACCTGTTTCTGTGGAACCAAGAAAGCCAACTGGCTACCTGTGTAGATGGAGGTGCTCACTGCTTGCCTCCCTGAGTGTGTCTGTTCCTGTATTTACCTGCTGTGCATTGATGTATTTATTAGACAAATTATGGGTGACTGACAAAGCAGTTCCATACATTTTTGAGAAGACTTTATCTCCCTGAACCATTTATTTAATGCTTTTAGACAAGGAGAAGTTGATGGGGATATGTATTTTTCTGTGCTCTGGTAGCCAGTGTTTCACCTTGGTATTCCAGGAACTGGATCTTGTCATTTCCTGTTCCTGCCTTCCTATTCCTCAAGCCCTCTGGCCAGGGATTGCCCCATTATCAAGGTAACAACTAGAGGGAGGGGTTACGCTTTTTGTGTGGCCAGCTCTGGCTTGTTTGAGGAGTTTTCTGCAACTTGTTTGCTCCAGGAAACTTAGAGCTTGGCAAATGGGCTGCTCAGCCTGCTTTCTGGTGGATATGAGAGTTGCTTCGTGTGTTTGCCATGCCCTACCTATTTCTGCTTTAGCACTGTTTCTTTCATAGCACTCAGAATTGCCTGCAGGGACTGAGGTATTCTCTGTGCCTTCCATGTGAAATGGGTGCATGTGGGAATGTGAGTATGGGCATGTCTTGGAGGCAAGTTTATTAATACCACTGGAGATAATGGCCTTGGCAATATTTTGAAGCATCTTGCTCCATTAAATTATAGACTTTGTGGAGACAAAGAGATTAGGGAGAGCAAGGGAGATTATTTCACAAAGCAAAATATTATTGTAATTTGCTAGTCTTAAAAACTTCTCAGAATTCAGTGGGAAAAATTAGAGGCCTTAAATATGCTGAAGTTTCTACAGCTACACTTGATGACTGACTCACTCCACCTTCCGAGTTAGTGTCCAAGAATGCACAAAGAAATACATGTTTGTACACTGATATTGTTAAAAATATTTGTCATTGATCAGTGATGTGTTTTGAAAAAAAAAAAAAAACTGAATCCTTGGCTTTGTTGAGATCTGCTAGGATAAGTAATAGTGCATATTTTCTCCTGATTAATTTAATTTTTTCCATCCCTGTTTTTGTTCATGGTTTGTCTGCAAACAGACCATAGAACATCCCAACTATTCAGCATTTATGAATTCCTTTCATCATCTTAAATGCAAATGCTTCAAGACGGGGCCAGGATTTCTTATATGTTCCTACCATGCTTAATAGAACAGTGTCTCAGTCTGGTATGAATTTGGTTGTCTGGGCAATGCTTTTCCTGTGTATAGTAATTTATTTTCAAAAGAGAGGTTTTTTTACCTGTTTCTTATGTACTCCATCTTTTCACAATTTCTTTTGTTGGAGTACATGTCTAAGATTTTCCCAGCATTCTCATTGGATTTTCATAGCTGCAGTTCCTTCAGCTGTTCATATTTACATTACACAGTTCTGCTATGGGCTTAGTGACTTTCATTTGAACCAAGCTCCTAACACCTCTCAGGTAGGCTACAGACATCATAGATTCCTACTGATTTCATTCGCTTTTAATAGTAATTTTTATTGCCCATTACCATTCTTCCATATGAGTCTGAATATCTGACATATGCATAAATCTGGTCAAGGTCTTCTGACAGAAGGAAAAAATATACTTTATTTATTAACATCTGCACTGAAAAGCTGAAACTTCTGTGATGTATTTTTCTGAGATACCAGGAAGAAGTGTGACCCCATGTTCCATAGGTTTTCTTCTGTGATAACTTTCTTTTGCAGCCTTCTTTCCATGGGATTTCACTGAGGTAGTCACCAGTCTGGAGTTTCTGCTGTCCTCATTTGGAACCCCAGTGAATTCAGATGTATGAGCTGGCACGTCTCTGTCATTTTCAGAGTAAATCTGCACTTAGCTGTCACTGTACTGGTTCTGGGGCTTTATGCAAACAGTGTTAGATCTTACACCTTCTGGTAATTATGACTGATATCACTAACCTTTATTCTGTCTGATATTTGGGTGCTTTGTACACCACAGCTCGTTCTTTATTCACATCACAAAGTGTGTACACCTGCCTTGGTGCAACTTCAAGCTGCACCAAGGAATTTTAGCTTTCTCTTTCTTCATCACTATAAATGGAACCCTTTATTAAAGAGCATTGATCCTTTGCAGGTGCAGTGCTCTCATTTCATCTTACCCAGAGCTCCTGAAATCTTCTGTCACACTGATACTTATTGTACTCTTTTTCCCATATTAAACATCTTAACAAGTTGTTCAAGACTACACCTCTATTTGTGATTTTTTGCTTGGATATCTGGGAAGGCATGACTGTAAAACCTGGTGTGTGTGTATATATATGTGTACTACAGAAAGGAAAATTTTGAATTCTTAGAATTCCTTATTGTGTTATATTTAATGCTAATTAGAATAAATACCCTGTAGTCTGCATGAAACTCCAAACACTGCTCAATGGGAATCTGGACTGTTCCCTGTTCCTGAAGGTTGAAAGGGAAAGTATGCTTGCTTCACCTGCTATTTGAATGCTGACCTAATTTATTGAGGAAGCTTTTCCCTAAGGTGGAAAGTTTTAAAATATTTTGCTGATTGACCACACTAGAACTGTTATGGTCTCCTGAGGCAGCTCTCCCTCTCCCCTGGGAAAGAAGTTCATCCATGTTCCCCAAGGTGGGCCTATATCTTTTACAGTACAGATATAGACAACAATACTACATGGCTCTGCATACACTGATAGTGTTTTCCTCTGCCATGGAGATGAATACAGGTCATTTGGGCACAACCCACTAATTTAGGCAGGAAGAAAATAAGTATTTGTCTGTGACTGCATGTTAACCTCTGTTGTAGAGGTACCATAGGCTCATGGAGAATGTTTAGGGCTGATGTCTTGGTAAGATCTGGTCCAATTTCTGCTCTGCTGCTAATCCATGTCTTTGTGCAGTTTGCAGTCCTTAGTACTTGTTCTGAGTGTTGGTGAAGCAACACATGTAGGGTGCTGGAGGTGCTTCTGTCTGACCCAGTCCCTGCACCCTCTCTCCACAGACTTGTAACACCTTAAAATTAAAAGATAATGCCTAAAAATTAAAATACAATGTTTTAAATGATCCTGACCTTGACAGGACTTAAAGCGATTATTTCCACTTGTGCTTGTACGTCCTGACTTGTATTTGGCAGCACTACAACCACTTGAAGATGTGCGTGTTACTGAGAGATCTACTTGGCTTTTCTGTTCATTATGCTCTTTACTGCCTCCTTGTCATTCTAATCAACTCTTCTTTTTAGTCAAGAGAGGCATGAAAGAAGAAAACAAAATCCAGTTCTGAAAAAAGCTATATACTGAGCTCTGAGGAAACCCCTTTGATGCTAAAAATATGATGTAATGGTTTCAAGAACAAAGAATGTCCATATCATACTTTCTGTTGTCTGGTTTTGAGGAGCTTATCTTGCCTATTTTCCCACCAATCATTTATTAAAAATAATAAATAGGGTAAAAATTAAAATCAAAATTCAAAGTATCTTTTAGTGGACTTCAATATACCTTAAGCATGTGGGCACTTTTGAAAATTTGACCCTGTCAGTACATTCTGTGTCCTTCTCTTAACCCCCATCTTGCTTCTCTAGAATGTGAAGTGCTCTAGGGGAGAAGATACCGGGGTACATGTTTGCACAGCATCCATGATCCCAGGTTCTCATCCTCAGAGCTCTTAGTGCTGCTGTCACGTTACTGAACGTGCCTCCTTTGAAGTGAACATTTCCCAGGTCTCTCAGATCCGCTGCTGAGGCATCAGGTTAGTGCTGAGCAAACCCGTTCTGGGATACCATTCACCTCTGAAGCCGCTGTACAGGCCTCCCACTGTCCCTAAATTGGCGAGGCTGGGACCAGCATGGCATGGAGACAAAAGCAGCTCTATCTGTCCTGGGGAACAATGGAACAACCTTAGCTAGTGCTGCAAGAAAGCAGGTAGGGAATGTCTTTGTGCTGTGCTAATGCTGGGAAGTTAGCACAAGGAGTCAGGCATACAGCTACTGAGAGCTTCTGGAAAGCAATAGGAGTGAGTTTGCTTTCTTCCCTTTTTCTTTCTTTTTTTTTTTTTTTTTTTGTCAAAGTTTAAGTTGATTCTCTAATCTACTCTCTTGCCCCCCTTCCCCCTCTGCTCCCTAAACCTGCTTTTGATTTGGTTTTATTGGCTAGTGAAAGGAATCATTTACTAGTCAAGGGCCAAGCAGTGACAAAGGAATGCAGGTAAATTAGTTTCAGTTCCTATTTCTCCCCGTCTTCCTCCTTTGGAATTTGAGCTTTAGAAAATAAAGTCCTTTTACCCATATCACCCCCCTCTTTTTTCCTAAAAGGATTTCCCCCCCGTCTCAACCTCTCTTTCAAGAACTTCATTTTTGTAACTAAGAAAACCCCCATCAAAGTACCTAAAATGTCAAGGTGTACTACACATTCAATGAAATCCAACCAAAATGCATTAAAAAAGCCCCCCACGACTCTTTGCATGCACCTTAAAAATGCAAAAATTAACAGAGAGTGTCATAAAGCTTGTTTTAATGAATAACTATGTACACACTGGTAAGTTTTACATGCACATATATCATGCTTCAAATGTTAAAAAGTAGTTAAAGTTTAAACATTTTGCAGAAGAAGATATGCAAAAGAACTTGCAGAGAATCAACATGGAGAAAACCTGTATGTTCAGTCTTTCATCATTCAGTATTATTGAAGTATTAAGCACTAAGTAATAGTGTTAGCATTCAAACTGGTTTGTTTTTGGGGTGTTTTTTTGCGGTTTTTTTTTTCCTTTTCTTGATTTTTTTTTTCCCCTTTGTAGCTTGTCTTCTTTTGGACAACTTGCTTCAACTATGCCTGGATGTTTCACCAACTATTAAACAAAAATCTTAAGAGGTTGAGGCCTTCTTTTTACATCACATTGGTATCCTTGGTAAATAATGTAGTTCAAAATGCTCTGTGATGTTAAATAGTACATGGCGTTGTGGCATTAATGACAGAAAAGGGTTTGTTTCTCATTGGTAGCTATTCCTGTTAGTTATTTCCCCATTCCTAACATAGAAATCAAACCATGATTTATCTTTTTTTCTTAGCACAGCAAAAAGTTGTGTATTCAGTCTTTTAGTTGACTTCATAATTAGATGCATTTTGTGTTCCTGCATGCACAACACAAACTTGAAATACAAAAGAACTCAGTTCTGTCTAAACAACCCTAAGGTTTTGGACAGCAGCTGGAAGAAGCCAGGAAATGTAAGTTAAGACTGATATTCTCCACTTGCCTCATGCTATTGTGAGTGCATTTTGTGGGGGAAAAGCACAATGATGAGAGAGGTAAGAACACAACGTCAGTCCTAACACTGCATTTCCTGGCTTTTGTTGGTTTGTGTCACAGCCCTAAAAAATTGTCTTTAATTTCCTCAAAAAGGGGCAAATATATTTTCCCAAGTGGTGTATTATATACAAACATAATTTATCTGTCCAGGCAGAACTTTGGCTATTGGAGGAGTAGAATCAGAATTTTCCATTATTTTCTCAGAAAAATTTCTCCTGTGTTTTCCAGTTATATTTAAGTACAGTTACTTTAGTTTGTAATTTCCATCTGATATTTAAATGACTGCTGGAGACCGAAAAATTCCTCCTCCCAGTGGAGCAGTACCTTTCATTAAACACCCACTAAAGGTGTTTTTACAAATGATTGCTAAGGTTCAGTGGTGGTCTGCTTTTATTTGATTTAGAGCCACTGAGTCAGTTTCTTTTCTTCTGGTGGGTTTAGGAAGTATAGAACTTGCTTGGAAGCTGGGAGGTCAGCTGGAAGGAGTGAGATCTGTTGTGTCCTTCCCAGAACAATGCTTAGGTTGGATCTGGGGGGGGCCGCTGCAGTAAGAAATGCAGGTTTTGGTTGTGTCAGAACTGAAGGATGAGGTTCTTGTTCCGTGGTTGGTGTGAAAGGAAAATGGAGAATTGTGTATATTCATAACTGCATGAGTGGCAAGTTATGGTCTTTTTTATTTGTCATAGGTGGATTTTTTCCTACTTCATGATATTGTCAACAGAGTTTGAAATACATGTGCACATCTTGTTACATTTATAACTCTTCAGACAGTATATGAGGCAGACACCTGCACTGATTCTATACTAAACCTTGTTTAAATTCTACAGACTCTTTAAAAGCATCACTGTAAGCACAAATAGATGTTTTTGCACTTACTTGTCCTATATAGCAGGATCATATCGAGGTTGTACAATATTTGTACAGGTTCCCACTGGGAGACATTATTATTATTTTTCACTTTAAGTAAACATTTTGAAATACCAAAATATTCGATTTATTTAATGTGTATTTAAATTTTCTTTAAGTATATACAGAGGAGGAAAAAAGTTACCAGAAATATCAAAATCACATGAAGTATCTAAGTTATGGATATGAACATGAAATATCCAATTAAGAATTCTTGAGCCTAGTAGTCTCTTTACCGTTGAAAATAAATACGTGTACTAGTAATCTAAAACTTAAACAGTCAGATTTCCTGCTGCAGTGAGCTTCTATCCGCTTCTCCCAAAAGAATGATTTGGGAAGGAAATGTTTATACAATATTTTATAACAACAAAAATTGTGGATACATTGGCCCAATTTTGTGATTGACTACATATGTTTAGATGTTAAAACATTATAATGAAGTCTCTCTGCCTCTATTGCAATTTTTATCAGCTAAACAAAAGTCTTGGGATCAACAGATACTCGTATCTCAAAAACAGAATCTTTCATTTTCTGGTCTGTACCCTCCAAGATATTTTGCGTAGTGAATTGTGTCTTAATGAAGCAATAAACTGGATTCTGATAGTCTACCACACTTTATATATATTTATTTCTCAGAAAAGTAACTGAATTTCACAACTTTGAACCCAAACTGGAATTGGCAGTCATGTAATACAGGTGTTACATCTGTGTATTGATTGTATATGATCTGTATATGACTACCAGGTGATATGACTACCAGGTTTGTATTGAGTACATTTTAAAAACTGGTCATATACAAATATGGCAGACTTTGCTTTATATGGTGAACAATTTCTCTGCTTTAGTATGGTGCTGTTAAACATAAGAGTCTAAAAATCATATATGAACTCTATAATTATAGGGGTTAAGCTACAAGGACAAAGCCGAAGCAGTTTGATCATGAAGACTTTAACTAAATCGGGGCAGTTCTCCATAGATACTTCTACCTTCGCTAGTTCCACAGGTAGCAGATTAAAATCTTTGGGAAGCGGCCAAGGTCAGACCCCAGCTAAAGGGGCTGCAGGGGAAAAGGGAAGAGCGTTTTGAGCCGTTTGCGATCATTTGGGAGCTCCGGGCCGAGCCGCCGCCGTGCCCCGGGCCGCGGCCTCCAGGGGCCGCTGTGACACCACGAACCTGGAGCGTGGCTGCTCTGAGGGCTCCCTTAAACAACAACGAAACATCCAACTTTGAAATCCTTTTTGTCTTCAGATGTTCCAAACCAGGATTCCAGCAAAGGAAATGAAAAAGGGAAACTAAACGAGCTTTCCCCCGCCCCCCCGCTTCTCTCTCTCTGGTTTCTATTTGTAATACTTTATTTCTACAACAAGCAAAAACCACTAGAAAGGCAGAAAACAAAATATGAATTTTTCCTTCATTTTTCACTGTAAACCTCTGTAAAAACAATGAAAAAATTCTGGACTATATTAGATGGCCTGTTTCTTGTTTCTTCTTTTTCTTTTTCTCTTTTATTTTTTTCCCTTTTCCCCTTCTCTTTCTGTTATATTCACTGAGCTGTTTGCATTTTAATTTTGCAGGAGGAGGAAAAGAGGAAATAATGTTTTGTAGAAATACGCAGTAAGTACCAATTGCACTAAACTAGAGGGAGCAACTGATGGCATGAAATGGTTATGTTTTATGTCAAAACACATCGAAACAGGACAGAATGTACTAGATTTGGTGTTAAGAAGCTGCATCTATTGGACATGATAGCCCTCTAAAGAAGAAAAAGCTATGTAATATTCAAAAGAAAAATGGCATTTGCTATATGATAAAGATTTCATTATAGGTCACCATCAAACATTATCTTACATTCTGGAAACAAATAATAAATTATATAAAAGAATATAATTGATGCATACATTTAATTAAGGTTTATTTACTGTGGGCTATATAAACACTTTTGTTTCTATAAGAGGAAGGATTTGTATCTGTGAGTTCTGCCTTGAACATTTCAAGTTAAAAACAAATGTTTTAAGAAAAGACACTAACATAAAACAGCCCAGTGTTGGCTTTGTGTCTTTGTGAATGTCTGTGGCGGTTTCTCCTTGTCTGAGGGAAAGAGCCATTCATTAAATTAAAAGTGAACCAGTTAAACTGGACCTTTCATTGAAGAAAGTCTCCCAGTGATCCGTGCTTTATTTGGTGGATTGTCTTACAACACAAATAAACCAAGGGGTTTTTTATCTTGGGATCTAAAAATACTAGAAAGAAAGGAAATCCAAGCAAGGCAGAAAATACTAGGAAATAATTTCCCATTAAACAGACCCTCTGCCTCCATATATCTCAAATCATGAAAGTACACAAGAGAGAAGGGCTCATATTCCTTTTTCTCTCAGGTTAAAAGCCAGTGACAGAGGAAATCAAATTCAAAGGTACCGTCAATGTTTGCAGTGTTCAGAAATAGATAGGAAAGAAATATACACTGCAAATCCATCATGGCTCTTTGCTGGCAGCTAGCTGCTAAATGCAGATGATGTTGCTGCCTCTGAAAACCATTGAAGTAGGATCCTATGTGCATAAATATTGTGTAAAATGCATAGATATTTGGGGCAGGTTTAAAATAATTTTTATTTTCTGAACAAATTTCTCAGGCATTTATTTAGAGATCTCTTCAGCTGACTTAAATCCACATTTCACCTTTTCTTTTTCCTTTCAAATCTTATGCATAGCTTTACAAACCGTGCTTAGGAACATTGTTTGATAATGAGCAACAAAGAAATCAGTATAGTTTGGGATAACAATTACAGTAAAATATGGAAGACAGTTTAAGAAAGACTTTTTCCTTATGTTTTTTTTTCTGCAATTGAAATCTTGGTGGGTTTATTTATATTTTCATATTTTTGTAAGATGTTTGCATGGAGAATATTCTAAAATAGATTTTTTTATAGTTGTGTACTTAATGAAAAATGTGCAGAGTCATGGACTCTGAGATACAGAACTGAAATTCAGAATAAAATGGAGTCTTATACACTGAAATTGCATGAATGCATAGCTGATTAAATTCCAGAAGTCAGTTAGTGGTTTGATGTAATTTTTAGTTTTGGACGGTGAAACTCAGCTGCTCTAAAGGAGTCCAAAGATGTTCTGAAAGGTCTCTTGGTGCTCATGATGATGAGCAGCCAAAGGCACTAATTCCCTCTGCATGTTGTTTACAGGCACATATATTCATGTACGTAGACAAATTTTATCTTCTGCAAACACTAAAAATAGCTCTGCCTTTATCTTTGCTTGTCAGCAGTATCCACACATAAATATAGCACATCTCATAAAATTTCTTTTGCACCCACAATGAGCCTCTAATTAATTCTACATATAATTTAATAACATTTATTATTAATAAGTATTTAAAAATTTTTAAAAAATAGAGCCATTCTCAGCATTATGACTCTGACCTAGCTTGTCTGGGATGAAAGAATGTACAGAGATGATAAATGCATTTTTTGTTTTCTTGAGTTAAAGATGAAACAAAGCTAAATGAAATTAAACAAATTGTCATCAGGCTGCTGTAATAGGCACATCACTTTGCTGTGCATGTGATTTTTTGTTTAGTGATATAGGCCTGATTGTGCTGACATGTAAAAAATACTTGCCAGTAAAAATGCTCACTTTTGTGAGTAGTGTGACCAGGTTTTTTTAACAAATAGATATCTGCATCTATTCATAGGCACTTTAGATAGAAAATACCTGCACGTTTAACCCCTGGTAGTTTCATGGCCCTTCCTCTTAGGCAGCGCAGCAGGAACCAGCCAGGGCTGCTGCCAGGCCAGGGAGAAGGAGCCTGGTGAGGTCTGTGTGTGAAAATCATGGACAGGGAAGAGGGAAAATACCTGTTCTCTTTTTCTTGCTGGAAGTCTGTGGTGTGCAATGCTGGGAGCAACCGTGTGAATTTTTGTATCTCTGTAGGTCTTCACCGAATGAAAGGGGTGTGGAGTTCTGCAGCTTCTACCCACAGGTTCTGCTCAGCCATCGTGGGAGTCACTGCTCCCTCAGAGTTCCCTCCTGTGAAGGTACTGTAGCCACTCGGGATAGGATTAGGTATGATACATTCTATCAGTCACTACTAAAACACGGCTCCTTCTAGGAGCAAGCAAACTGCAAAAATACATAATAACCTCTGTCTTGACCCTTTCACTTCTATGGGGCTTGCAAGGCAATTCAATGCAAAAAGTAGCAAAGAAGTGCAAAAAGATAAACTGATGGTTTACCTTTAACATTCTGGTCCAGTAGAAGTTGGAAACTAAACTAGCACTAGCAAGGCCTGATTTAAGAAGTTTTGGCTTGTCTGATGCCAAAAAAATGTATGTTTCTGAATGCAATCTGATGTTAGGGGAGCACATTTTCTGAAGGCTTCACTTCTTACCTGGGCAAATAAATAAGGATTCAAAATATTTTCTCCATCCAGGACACATCAGATGGGTTTAATTAATTCCAAAAATCTGTCTAGTCACCCTAAAAGGTAGTTTAGCTGTTCTGAAAATCTGGCTATTTGTGCAGAATGGAGCACAGTGTGAACGTGTTTACTTGTGCCAAAAAAGCACGAGGACCATCCATGCTGGGCTGCCAGCTTCTTTTTTCAAGTGGTGATCATTTGTAATCTGTGCTCTATTACTATCAATGTGGGCTACCATATATCAGAATTTTCCTGAAATGTTTTTTATAAATGTAAAGGAACTTTGTGCTCTGCCTGTTTGCCCAGGATTTCCTGACATTCAACAGCCTTTCTGGAATTGTACTTTTGCTGAAGTTGCTGAATATTCACCGATATGGGAGAGGCAGCTGCTGTGTTGAGCTCCCATGTAGGTTGTCTTACACTGCACAGGGATCTGAGCAGGCACCGTGAGCCCAGCTTGTCTTGGATTGTGGAGAACACTTGGCTTGCTTGCTGAGTCACTCTGCACATGAGGTCATGCTGCTGTCTAGAAGCCCTTTCTGTCCAACAGTCCATACTGAGAATGGTTTACAGCAGCAGTAAGAGAAAATTTCCAAATGCTTTGCACACATGAACTTCAGACAGTTTCTCATCCTCATTAAAGCTGGTGAGTGGAAGTGCATCAGTCCTCTTCTGGCATATGATTCTTACTCTCTGACTGATACAGATGAGAGGGATTTGGTGTAGCTTAATAGTTGTGCTTTGAAGAAATGTTTGCCTTATACAGTTAAAAAGAAAAAATTGGTTTGGGTTGTAAAGGCCTAAAGGGCATAATCTTCACTATCTGATCCATTTGCCTTATGAGCTACTACACTGAACCACAAAACAGCCACTTGATTTCTTAAGCACCTGAAGAGCAGGAGAGGCAGGGGCTGGAGAGTGGAAGAGAGGGGAGCAAACAAACCCCGGCCAAAGCTTTCACCACAGAAGTTTCATTGTTTTAATTTAGAAATAGTCACACACTTAAAAGTTGCCAATTTTTTCCCCAGCATTTCCATTAGCACATTTAAATCACAATTGTTGGAAAGCTTGGTACAGGTAAAAATACACTACTCATAAGCTCTTGGAGAACAGTGAGGGAAGTAAAATAAGTAACAAAACACCTTTTCTTGATTCTCCTCCACCCCCTTCAGCAAAGTCACCTAAAAATGAGGGGATTAACTATTACCAGTCAATAAAAGGCACTTTTGAAAGAGGAAGCATTGCTATCCAGATTTGAGGGAAATGAAGCATTTATTGGAACAAAAATATACTCTTTGTTCATGTTACTTCATTGAACTGTGTATTCTCTTCTAAAAGCATCAAAAGCAATTGAAGAAAATGTTTCATGCTGCTCTTTCTTTTACCACGCATCTTTTGTTTTCCTGGTTTACCTCATTTTCTCTTTTTCCATCTTTCTCATTAAATTACTAACCAATGCTTTGCTAATTAATGCCAGCTTAATTTAATGTTTAATGATGCTCCATCTGTGTGGGGCGTTTGATTTCTTTTTGTGATTCTGGCCTGACCATTGAGACTAGCAACATCTGTACAAAGCTGCAGAGTCCCCTGGGGCACTGAGCAACACTTTTTTTTTTTCACAAAATCAAAGTGACTGGCATGTAGGGTTAATAGAAAGTATCTCTTCATAAAGTGATTGTAAATGCTTTGCAGCTTTCTGCATCAGCTGATATTTACTCACTTCCTTGTAGATTATTAAAGATGATGGAGTTAAGTACAATATTATTGTAATACAGCTGCAAATTGAGCTAGGTAAACTATTTTTAAGAAAAATCTGACAATTTTGTCAAATTTCATCTATCAGTATTCCATAACTATTTATATAATCATACCTGTCACTGGAAAACTAACAACTATTGCATAGAATATATTTCAAGCTGTAAGTTGTTTACAGTTTTCAGAGACTATTTTTCTTAACTATTCAAATTTTTTATGCCTCTGGCCATCTAAATCACGTTATGTTCTTTCTGTTCCATTTTGATTAAATAGCTCCGAACAAAGGAGTGATGACTGACAAGTTTTAAATGTCACTGCTGAAGAAGTTGGCTTTACCAGACCTGTCCAGAGAAGTTGAGCTGTGGTGAGCTGGTGTCTTAGGCAACCAGGTAACTGCAAAGACAATCCACACAGGCTTATGGTGGCTAAAAAGAGCAGTGGTGCAGGTCTTGCTTGGCTTATAAACATGCACTCACTAGTGTGTTAGACTTCAGTGTTTGTTGTTTCCAATCATATAATTTACTTTGTGTATTTGCTTTTTCTGGTGGGATTGAAAAGGAAGTGTCTCTTTCAGATGTGTGATGAACTTCTCTATCATACTCTATCTCTTAATGACTTTTTGACTCCTCCTGCAATGGTAAGTAAGTTTATCCTCTGTTGGTACCATCCTGCATAATTTGGATGAATACAGAAAATTAAGGAGGATCCTCATAGTTTTCCTGTGAGATTATGCGTTGAAGCAGAACTTATTTAGGACATAGTTAAATGTTGAGGTTTGTTTTCATTTCAGAAGAAAGACTTGCAACATGATTGTGTCTTTTTGCATGGTAACATGCAGGAGTAGGATGCAGATTAGATGTTTAAGGGAAGCTAAGAAAATACACATACTTTCAGACACATATATGCTTCTTACATGACATTCGCCCGTTGCTTTATACAACCACTATTTACATTTGGAGCTAGTGGTTTCTCAAATGCTCAGAGCCCACAATTGAGCCCAGATTTCCAAAAGTGCTTGGCACCCAGCAGTTCTCACTGAGACATTTTTATGGCCAGATAATCAAAATTGCTCAGCATGGTGGAAGCTAGGGAGTTTTGAAAATCTAGCCACTTATTTTAATGCCCAAATGGAGGCTGGGTTCTTCAGGAAAGCTGGTTCATATATTACCGTTCCTATGACTCTGTATTGATCCTGTAAGTACATTTTTTTCTCTTATGAACATACAGTCTATCATACATGTGCCCACTTAAAGACTTTCCCACTCACTCTTCCATATAAATTGTAATTACATTAGTTTAATTGAATTTCTGAAGTTGTTGGTACCATATGAAGCAAAGGTTAAAATGAAAATCAGATCTGGTAATTACAGGATTTTTCTACAAGCATTTTTCTTTTCAGACTTGACTTGGAAATTAAATAAAGACAAGAGATGCCCATTTCCAGGTTGGGAAGCAAACAAAACCAAATTGTAGAGGGTGAGAGTTGCTTAGCTGAGCTGCTTTTTATAAAGCACTTTGACAGCTGAAAAGAAAAACATTGAGGTAACTTGTAAAATGAATAACTTCAGCTATTACATTTGCAATTTTCCACTCAGTGTTCCCTGTCCTACTGCGCAGAGAAACTTGGTAGGACGTAATACCCCAGCAATAATAGTCAGCTTTGACTTTGTACTCTGCAGACATTAACTAGCTCACCTCACACCCCTGCGAGGTAAGGAAATGGTGTGATTGCCACCTTGCCTCTGGCATAGCAAACACTCTAGTTAAAACTGAGGTTTGCCAAGAGAACTGCTGGCTGTGTTGTTCCTTTCTCATTTCTCCTCACAGTTGCAGAACCACCTCTTAGTGCCCCAAGAGATGTACTTTCACTGCACCATTCCACACACCTGATCCTTATCAACAAATGTGCTGTTCTGTTTGTGACAATAAAGGATTATTATGAATATTTTGTGATGGTTGAGATATTTCACAGCAGCCCACAAAAGGTTTGTTTTACTCAGACATTTGTTAGACGTGAAGGGCAATTCCTGTACTTGGTAGAATTTCAAAATGTGCAATTAATAGTAGTCTCCATGCCTCACAAAGTCATTTGGAAGAATGCTTAAGGAATGTTAGAATGTCTCCTGTGCTGCAGGAGGGGCACCTGGATGCAGAGTCAGCAGAAGCCATGAATGAGATAAAGAAAAGTTGGGGATTTTGTGAGACCTGTGTCATGTGAACCTCCTTGTTCCTCACACTGGCTGCTAGGAGCTCAGCATCCCCATAGGAGCTGACCTTGCACTTGGGAGTGTTGTAGCACACAGCCTCAGTTTCTGAGGGATCCAATCTGAGTGAAGGAAAGCGTTGCGAGGCTGGGTGTTCCAGGTGAGGAATGGTTCTCTCTCCACATGCTGCCCAGTGAGGAGGTGTATTCTCAGGAGCAGTACTCTCATACCAGAAGAATGCCTTAAATTGGATCCTCTGAGTAAAAACCAGCTTCCAGTGCATTTGCCTGCAGGCTTTGCTCTACACAGCTCCTGTTGAACACCTTGGTTCCTCGCTACCTCCCATCTGGAAACTGACCCTTTTTTTGCTAAAGGTTGAGCAGAGCTACCTTTTCAAGGGCACCCAGGTAATTTTCCCCAGGCTCCATATACTGTTCCCATGAGCAACACACATGAGTTTGAGTCTTACTAAAAATCAGTAGATAGAAGTCCAGTTCTTTGAATATGATCAGATATCTGCCTCTTACTGACTTCAGTAGAGATGGATATATAAATATATTTAATATATTAGACTATGGCATGTCTGAATTAATAGTGAGGTTTTAACCGTTCCCTCAGACCCAATTTTCCTTGCTATATGCACTCTATGCCTCTTAGCTTGGCCACCAGTTCTTCTCTCACGGAGACCAAAATGCACTGTGGAACTTATGTTTACGGGGTATGGTTAACATTTTCCTGGGAAAGCATTAACCTTGGGATCATCCCACCCTGCTTTCTTCTTACCCCATGAAGCATATTTATCTACTACCCTCTCTCAGCTGCTTGTAAGCAGTAAAGTCAAGGTACAGGCCTGAAGAGAGGTGGGTTGTTTGCAAACCTATATCCAAAAGGACTTCATTTAGCTAATGATAATCAATAATGTAAGTAACTGTAGGGAGGAGATAGGTAAGAAGTGCCTTGTGTGCTGTGGGCTGATGAATTCAAAAGGAATTTGTCTTTTAATTACTTTGCTGCTTTTGGAAATGTGTGCATAAGTCTTTCCTTCAGACAAAGGGAACTTAAGCTTTCAAAGAGATCTCTGACTCACTCAAGGCATTATGACACTAACTGCTTGCAAGTTCATTCTGCTGCTGGATCTGCTTCCTTAAACGACTTGTTAAGAAACCTTTGCCAAAAATCGTATTTGAGGCTGGCTTAACATGGTGGTAAATGAACTCTTTCATCTGCTTTCTTCCAGCAACAAGTGCTAGCTTAAAAGGAGGGTGCTGAAAAGGACAAAATAAATGCTATGTCAGTACACTTATTGTTAATAGCACTAAAAATGGTAGTGGCTGGCACTAAAATATATTAGAATCTTTTGTGCTGTTTGCTACAAGAGGTCCAGAAAACCAGTATTAATGTCTTTGTGACAGCATCTGATGTTCTGAATAGCAGGGATAATAGCAGTCTCCAGGTCTCCATCCCTCCCTCTGTAAAAAAAAACCAAAAACCTAAACCAAACAGTGTTGTTTATTTGACAAGTAAACACACTGATGACTGGCAATTGCTGTCATTAAAAAAAGACTTCAAACAGTGGCCACTTCTTTGGGGTCATTAAAAATCCACTGGCAACCGCATGCAGATTAAATTTACAGCTTGAGCTTTTGCTCTTGTACTCTGCATCCTTTTGCCCTTGTAATTTCCAGTGGAGAATTATTCACTGTCTTATCTAAGATGTTTAATTCCCTGGTGGGGTAGAGCACAGAAAACAGCTCCTGGTGGAAAAAGTAGTACAGTGATATTATCCATCTTAATGCATTTATTTCCAGCTCCTCTTGCACTGTTGTCCTGTTTTCTGACATCTTTTCCTACTACTAGAAGAAGACAGAGTTAGGTTACAAGATTGCACCTGAAGCCCCAAGCTCAGATCTTTCACTGTA
This sequence comes from Taeniopygia guttata, assembly GCF_048771995.1. Lineage (NCBI taxonomy): Eukaryota > Metazoa > Chordata > Aves > Passeriformes > Estrildidae > Taeniopygia > Taeniopygia guttata. The sequence continues at coordinate 5,011,711 of NC_133040.1, read as the reverse complement.
TAACTTTCATGTAATTTCAGTCAAGAATCTGTCTTGTGTATAGTTTCATGCAGTGTTCAGACTGCAAATTGAATGATTTAATTGCCCTGCAGGGTATGCAAACCAAGTAAAGTTAAATCCACGTGAGCTACTGTCATCTCTTTTGGCTTGACAAGAAAAAGTGATGTTAGTTTTGCATCTACCTTAGTGTTATTAAATCTTTCAGTACATTGGGTGTGTCATACTTTGGAATTTCATTAAAACCTTATCATTAACTAAAGGGTCATACTGCTGGTCTTGATCATGGTGGAGAATAGCCTGAAAGTGTGTTCCCTAAGTATGGTAATGGCTGAAAAAAGAGAAGATTGGTGAAAACAGTCCCCACTTTGTTCTTTTGGAATCCAAAAGTACTGCTTGCTTTTCATTTATTTTTCTCTTTGTTTTTAAGCTCCTCTGTTTGACTTTCAAAATCATGCAATTGTGAATTTACACATCAGTTTTGCAGACATGGGAAGGAGCAGTTCTAAATTCTCTGTAGTGGTCTCATGCTGGGGAGCTCCTGACTAAATGATGGCAAGTGCCACATTGACTCAAAGATTCATTCTGAAAGCGGATTTGCGCTATGGAGAATGTAGACATTACCTGGCATTTGAGGAGTGTGTGTGAACCAGGATAGCCATGCCTGTAAGATTGCATCACTGCAGGTGTTCCCTTTCTCCTGGGCATCATTGGGAATGCTTTGGATTTGGTAATTCATGGAAGAAAAGCCTATCATTGCTCTCTGTGCCACAGTATTTGCAAGCCCAGAATCTACTATTGTAAAATGAGTCCTTTCTCCTGTTGAGCAAATACACCAGGGCCTTCTGCTGCCTCCCTTTCCAAGTAACATCTCAGGCCAAACTGCTCTGGGAGAGCCTGCCTGAGCCTATTGTTTCAGCAAAATGCACACCTGCCAAGGACAACATGAAGCTTTACCAGCCAGTGTTTCTTCAAACGGTGCTCTTGCCCTCCCACCTCCCAGTCAAAGAATACTTGTGTGTTGCTGCCAATTTCTGCCAATGCGTACAAGCAGTAGGGAATGCAGGAACTGTCACTAAGTCTCCAGAAAAACAAGGCTTGATGTATTTTGGCAAAAAGAAATCTGTAATCCTTAAGAAACAAAGATTGCATTTCATGGAAATCAGTTTAATGGAAATGGAATGGCAGAGAGATGTAATTCATATTCAATGAGAAGTATATAAAGTAAGCCAAAGCAGTTTCTTAGCAGAAGGCAGGTCTATGATCTTAGTCCCGTTAGGATACCTCTGGAATGTTGCCCATTTCTGCAGTGGAGTTGCAGTGGATTTTCATGAGACTGACACCAGCATCTGGCCCACAGGAGCAGCTCATCTGACCTGATCCACTGGTAGCCGAGGTTGCTGTGTACCTCATTGGGAGCATGTCTAGATTTTCAGATAGTGTATTTCCAACCACAGTGTCTTTTCCAAACTCTTTGTTTTTGAGGGCAATCAGCATCTGCTTTAAGGGTATTTAATGACTTTTCAAATGGGAACAGTCCACTGTCAAGGCAACAATATCTTACAAGAAATGACACATCTGTTGAAGAGTATAAAAGATTTTCTTGTTCTGTAACTTGGAAATTTCTTCACTGCTCAGGATTCTTTGGGTAGAAATAATATCCAATATAATTGTTACTTTCTCTTTGTTCCCTCAGAGTGGATTGTGGAGTGTTGCTTGAGCTTTTTTCTATTTATGAATATCGTTTCTATTACAGCTTCTATATTCAGTAAATGGGCAGGAGGAGAACACCCAAGATTTAAAATGCTTGCTGAGGGAATGATAATTATGTGGTTGTTTTATTGTGTCTTACTCATTTTTCAAACTACTACATAATCCTTATTGGAAACCCTAAATGAATTAGTTTGATTAATTAATGGGTTGGCTCCTTAGCAGGTATAACTTGTTGTTAATGGAGCTATAATAAGGCTATGTTGATTTGCACCATGGATCCAACTCTTTGAAGCAAAGAACTATAAAGTATTGAGTATTGTCTGTGGGTGTGCAGAATTAAATATTGTCCATAGGGTGTGTGTGCATACATATGTTAGAATCTATGGTTTTGGGCCTTAACTTTGTTTTTCGTGTGTTATAAAGAAAAGGTTGGGACATTCCCTTCTTACCCCACCTCTAAATGCTCAGCAGTTCTTTCTGAGGTTTATAATTTATTATATTGGGAAGAAACTGACCAGGTTTGTCTTTTTTTTTTCCCTTTTCTTCCCACCCCCCCCCCCAAGGGTTCTAAAAGATCACTTTGGGTTTCTCATTGTCAAGGTTTTATTTGAACCACCAGAGAGAACAGGCAGATTTAGTAACAAAGATGTTCAGCCCCCTTGGCCATAATGTTCCTGGGCTTCAGAGTAATTTAAAGCAGTCTGGATCTACAGTTTGAAAACTTGTATTCAAGGATCTAACACAAAACAGGTAATAAGCAGAGGGAACAGAACTGTGCTACTTTATTCTTCACAGCAAATTTACCTTGGTTGAACTTTACATCCTTTATATTGCCCAACGGAAGATGTGATAAACTGAATGGAAGGAGAAGGTTGTGGTACAGAAGTTCCTGTATGTTGAATGACAAGATCCTGTAGTTCTTAACATCTACACAGGGTGTCTACATTTAGGAAGAGTCAACAGGACTCCAAACCTCAGTCTCCAAATTGGTGGAGTTCTTCAAAATGATGTCTGTAGCTAAATTGAAAGTAACTTGAACTAGGCTTTGACAGTTACTGCTTTCAATGACCATGGGAAGGGGATAGGAGATGAAGTAGTGCTCACCTGTTTGTTCTTAGAAAAGACATTCTGGTGTTGGTATAATCAGCAGAACACTTGGCTTTCCCTTCCCCCCCTGCATCAGGACCACTGTTCCTTTGCAGAGCTTTTATATTGAGCATAAGGACCAATAAATAACAAGGGAGCCTATAAATAAATACAGCTGTGAGCCAACGAAGGCTTCTGACAAATGATGTTTATTGAATTTCTCACGTGTGGTCCAGTTTGAATCCAACAGTGGGGCTTGCTATGTTTTTGAAACTATATTTTGTGCCCGAGCTTGGGATTGCCTTCTGTTGAACTAAGGAGATCTTTGGCTGGCTGAGGAAAGGAGAGAAATGGGTGAAAACAAGAGGTTTTTTCACTGAAGCTAGGCTCAAGGTATTAACTTTAGAATCAACCCAAGATCTGCTGATTGTTTACATGAGAGAATATCACTGCAAAGTGCTGGCTCAGATAATACACACCTCTCCTCAACAATTCTACCTGATGCCTTGTCCTAGAAATTCAGTGATCCATACCTAGATTTAAGTCCATTTTATGGTAGCCTTCAAAAATGGTAGTCAGGTATGTATGTAGGTATGGGCTGTTATGGGAGGTATTGTATGGACAAGAGCACAGAAAGCTCCAGTCCCAAAGAGCTTGAAGTCTCCCACTTGAGCAGAAGTTCCAAGTCTGCTGGGTGCATGGAGTTCATTGTATCGCACCCATAGCCACCATGGGAGCTCTAGTCAGGTAAATTGACAAAGCATTAATTACTTCAAAGGAGAGCTAATGAGGCAATAAACCACAAGGGTGAAACTCAAATGGTTTATGGTGCCATTAGTAGACTGAAATGGAATTATAATTAGAACAGAGCAAACGCTTCATAGTCCACAATTTATCCAATGTATTTAGTGCTTGTTTCTGTTCATGAATTATGTACAAGTAGGCATATTTTAGGAATGTATTCATTGTTTTTTTCAATGGCTCAGCAACCATTTTATATGGAGAGATTTCTGCCAATATGAGTAGGCTTATACAGTGTGCATCTGGTTTCTCTTTGCTTGGGGGCTTTGTGTATATATTTGAGCTCTGTAGTGGGTCAGTGAAATACTATGGTGTTTCTGCTTCCTGGAATGTTATAGAAAAACATGTTAATTGTACTGGGATATGTAGCAGTTACCTAAATTTGGAGGAGACCCTTTTTTGATCTTCAGAGATGGATTTTTTGCTTGAGGAACAGTCCTTCTGTAAATAGCTCAGGAGTAGGGCAAGACTTGCTCAAACATCCATCCCCTAAAATGAATAAAATTTGTGTGTCCAAATGAAAGTGTGGCTCAGAAATAATGAAACATGCTCAGGAAAGCTTCATTACACTGCTTAGATCTTGACTTAAGTGCAGGATAAATCAAACATTTGTTGAGTGACAGTCTTATCTTGGGCTTTGAGGTGGTGTGCCGTTGAGCTCATAAAATTCCTCTTGGAGCTCTTCCAGTTTGCATAAAGTACTTGTATAATATAAGGGATAATCTTCTCTTGTAGGACATAATTCCTGTATACTATCATTCACTTGGATTTATAGAGGGAGGCTCTACTGGTCATCCACCTTCCCCACATGCCAAAAAATATCAGGGTACTTGGGAGTGTCCAGTCCTATCTAGTGAGATGTTCTGGTGTGTTGGACTCTCAAGTCAAAATGTCTTGGGGGACAGCCTGTCCTTCTGTTACATAGCCCTGTTCTCTTCTATGAAGAACCTATTCAGAAGAGACAGATTAAGCCACAAACCTTTATTTTCTCACATTGGTGTATCCTCTAGCCTGGCTATCAAGCATTTGGTTCTTCTCTCAGGTGATTGAGAAGCTTAGTTTCTTGGAGTGGGGATGCTCTGTGCTGCCCAGTGGTCACTTGGCTCCATGTTTGTCTTCCTGAATAAATAATTTCTCCTTTTTGTATGACATGTTTAGTTCCATGATTTAAGAGCTTCAACATATAGCTCTTGTTTGTTCTTACATTTGTTAATATCTAACCATGAATTACCCATGAATGGGCTAATTAGGCATTAACCATATATTATACACCATCCAAAGAATCAGAACTTTCACAGACATCTATATACTTAGTAACTTAGAGTATCCCTGGGCTAGGAATGTCTGCATATATTAGGGAAGTGCTTGCAAATCCTGGCCTACAGAGTAGTTGCAACATAGCTCAAAATCAGAGCAAGTCATACATGGAACAAATGCCTTATAGGGAAAAAGGTCAGGATCTCAAATGGTGAAATATGGATCAGGAATTTGATAACAACTTATCCTTTCTGAGAGGACAATATTATTGGAATGGATTTTTACTTTTCATGTAACACTTTGAATGAAGCTCATGTAGAATGAAATGAAAATAGAAAAACTGTCCATGTCCTGTGAGATTATTTTGTGAATTCTAATATTGTATCTATATTCTATACTTTATTAGAAGAGAGACAGAGAGACTTTGTAGCAGCTTATGTTCTTTATACTCTGGGTACCTGTTGATACTATTCTGCTATGGTAGGTTAAGATTTCTGTTAGTGCAGGGATGATGAAAATCATCAGTGCAGAGGAGAAATTAACAGAAACTCAAGGGAAGAGTTCTAGATGTGGTCAACATAGAGACTGAGGCAAATACCACAGAACCAGGAGCAGGTGATGCTGATGCCAGAAGTGTTCAGTAACATCAGCAGTCATTCTCTGGTGTTCTTAAGTGAACTGTGAGTCAGACTAACTGAGGTGCTGTTGCCTGACCATAGTGAGCCTGGCTGGTTCTGTCTACCTTTTGCTGTCTTTCCAAGAACTCAGCAGCACCTCTTCAGTCTGTCCCCCTCCTGAAACATTTTCTCAGCTGATACTTGCTGGGCATCAGAATGACATTATAAAACTCAATCTGTAGGTCCAGTAGTGCTCCTGAGGCTCTATGGTTTCTACTGTCCAGCTCTCCACCAACAGTGTTGTATGGTCTGTCTCACTTTGAACTGTTTGTATCTTTGTACATGACCCAGCAAAACCGAGCTCCAACTGTGAGTCACCGTACAGTAAAATAACAAAGTTGTCATTTAGATGTTTGAATTAAAAATATTGTGGAGCCTGTTTCCACCAAATTGCTTTCCTATCAAATATTAATAAGCTTGGCTGGTTGGAGGTTTCTTTCAGAAGAAAATCCAAGAGACATAAATCTATATTAAAGACAAAGTGCCTATCAAATGGAACTTTATGCACATTTGCTGTGGCTTCTCGCTTTCTTTTTACTCAAGTGTAACAGAGGAAAGCCAGCAAACCCCACAAAATTGTTATTTACTCTTTTCCATTTTTAGCCCCAAAATTGTAGTTTGAATGCTGCTGTTTTCCCTAGAATGCATTTCTGAGTGTCTGCCTGAAGCACAGATGACACGATACATGATGAAAGCCAAAGGGTTAATCTTCTAGGGACTCAAGACTAATGGCCCAGTAATGCTCACCCAAGAGGGAATTGTTGTGGCTGTTTCAGATCTCAGTCTTAGTCACTTTATAATAATTTGGAGATTTCCACTGGAACTTAGGTGGCAGTAGGAGCAGCTTTTAATAAGAGACAGCAGTGCTTGAGGTTGTTGTCTTGTACATTGAATCAAAACCTTGCTCCTACTTCTCCTTCATCTGCTACTGAAACCTCTTGTTGCAGGTCTGTATGTGGCAGGAATTCAGAAGATACTTCAATCCCTCTCAGTGGGGCCTTAAATTTTCATTAAAGCCACTCTTTGCAGCTCTCCTTCTCTGCCATGATTGTTCTATAGGTACGAGAGAGTGCAGATTACTTTTGGGAGCATCCATATATGTGGTACAGAGAGTTTCTGTATATATGTATACTTACATCGATATATACATACATATATACATATATAGATACATATATACATATATAGATGCATATATGCATTTACATGCATTCAGACAAGTCATGGAAAGTATAAGCACATGTTTCTATCCATGGCTTTTGATCAGCACAGAGGTGTGTGCACAGGGGAGTCTGTGCAGGTCTGCGTGTGTCATGGAGGTAAACACTGCATGTACTGGATTCCTCACTCTGATTTTTCTTGCTGTGGGAATTCTGACTTGCATCAAATTCTCTTGTGCAAATGGTTTGGATTTGGGGACTCCTCCCATTGCTAATGTGCTCTACCAATCTCTCTCTTATTGAAAGAAAGAAGAAGAAAGATGGAAGGCAGGAGAGAGAGCAGTGTAAAGGTCAGCCAGCACTGCAGCCCGACACAGAGATTTATAACCCTCCAAATTCTCCCTCTCTCTGGCAGCATGTCTTTACAGACTCACATTATCTCTATTAATACCAGCCACAAGGTCATTACTCAGGCACTGAGCCTTCCTCCAGCATAAATATTTATACAAGGCTGACCTGCGGCTGCTGCGTTTGCCTTTTATTTGATTTCTGCCGCCTTTTGTGTCTGTCAGTAATATCTTTAGCTGCTCTGGCTGGGACAGGGGGAGCTCAGAGGAGCCAGGGAGGGGTTAAGAAGGGAGTGAAAGAGAAGGGGGGGCAGGGAGAGCAAGAGGAGAAGGGTAGATGGGAAGTTGACATTTCATATGATCCCCATGGATGGTGACTTAATAAACCCTTATTTCACACCAGCTGAATTTTTTTAAGAAGTCAGTATTTTGCACTGAGATTATAAATTTAGTGAAAATTTCCTTTTATCTACTCGAGAAGATAGGAGTGCAAGAATCTTTTGTGTATGAAGTGTTGCTTTTGCTGGAGATGAATTGGATTTTAGAGATTTATTCCAGAGAATAAGCTAAGGATAGCACGTAGGCATGCATGAGTGAATACATAAAATGCTATCTCACAAATTTCAATCAGCCATGAGTTCATGGGTGTGCATCTTTGGTTGTCCTAACATACTAACACTACTCTGAACCATGTTTTTAGTTTCTGTAAGAGTCAGGTGCAGATACCTGTCTGACACAAAGGGATACAAGGTTGCTGTGCTTCTTTGGGAAACACATTCCAAGAGGCAAGGACAGCCTTGGTGTCTGTGCTGCAGTCCTGTCCTCTAGCAGAGCTGTACCTGCCAGTGTTCAGAGATGTATGAGGAGCTTGGGAACAGGAATGGAAATTTGAGACAAGTATGGTGCATGACAACGATTGGTTGAAATTTTCTAATGCAATAAAAACACAGACGCTGAAGGGAAGAATAATGAGTTTAACCATGTGCTAAAATTTATAACGGCACAACCTGTCTTAATTCCACAAGGACTGGATATTTAGTGGCACTTGTAACTGCTGATACATCGCTGTTCCTCCAGAGCTGAGAGCACTCAGTGCAGTAGTAGTGAAGATCCCCATACTAAAAGAGGAGGGAGCTTTACTGTAGGAATGGATTAACACTACCTTAGCATTTGCACTTCTGAATAATTTTAAGCCTGGTAATTTTACTTAATTAGTTTTGCTTTTCTCTATTTCACTTAGGTCTTTGGTCCTGCTGAAGGCAGGCTATAGGTTGGAGCTAGTACAGCAAATGGGGCAGTCCACTGTAACGGGCCTTTTCTTGTTGTTGAAGAAATGCTGGTTTAGTGTTTGCACAGGATTCCCCCTAACACCCTGTAAAATATCAGTAAAACGTAAAGTAAAATCAGGCTAACTTGAATATGGCTTGCAGATGTGTTTTCTCTACTTTCTGGATGATTCCTTAATTTTCTCTTCCTCCTTTTTAGAGTTTGAGAAACTTAACTTTTGCCTGTCTTCAGTATGCAGATGCTACCTGTGCCATGATGTCAGTGCTGATTGGAGAGTTTCACTGCAGGGGGAGAGTGAGGATCCTCCTTAGACTAACATATTGTCTTTTGTCATTACTCTAAGCAAGGATTTTGAAGCTTGAGTCCAAGACAAACAACCCTGTGTGGTCCAGTTTGACTGAGTTGACTGAACTAATAATCTCAATGTATTTCTGAGAAATTCTTAGGTTTTATTGTGTGTATCTGCCTACAGCCCTTTTTCTGAATACAAAGGCCTTCAAAGCCTTTCAAGTGTATTGTTAGTGCTGTGGAAATGGCTTATTTCAAGAATCTCTTCCTTTCCTTATGCCACCTGAGGATATTTTTGCTCCATAATAGTGATTCTGTAATACTTCATTTGCACGGGACCAAAGCTGCCTTTTTTGTCTGTGAATAGGTTACAATTTTTAAATTAACACCCAAGAAGTAACAACAAAAAATAGACAGCGCCCCCCAAAAGTAAATCAGATGTAATTTCTGTAGCTTGTTTTCCCTGTAGAAGAGGATGTTCATGAGCATCTCTGGTGATCAGTTTTCAGTTGAGTCTCCACAAACCAGTGTGCCTGGTTGTTGGAAGCAACCTGGATCCTGTCAGATACTCACACACAACTGAAGTTGAGGATCACTGACTACTCAGCTCCTAAACCACAGAAAACATGGCTGAAAACAGTGATCCATGGTTTTGCTTTTTCTCATGCACTAGGTAAGCAAATATGAAAGGTTTAGGATGGGTGTTAGAGGGAAAGGCAGTTAGATTCTGCACATGATGAAGAGAATAGGGAGATTTCAAGATGCTTGGAGTGTCTCTGACTTATTGCTGTCACTGATGTTCAGTTTCCATAGGTGAGCTGATACTGGTGAACAAAAAGTCTTGAGAGACTGGTACTGGCACCTTCCATCTACGTTCTGGCCACATTCTGACCAGCACAAGCTGCAGGCAGCCAAGTTGTTCGATGCCTCATGTTCATGTCTCTCCTTCCTGACCTGCAGATTAAATCATGGGAAAAGGAATCTTGTTGTGGAATAGCAGGTGGGGAATTCTGTAGCCCTTCTACTGAAATGAGAGAATTTTATGGGGGGGAATGTCCAAAATACACCACACAGTCTGTCCCTTCTTACTGACTGTGATATTGACTATTCTTTCTCTTGAGCTGTCTTCACACTTTTCTTTTTTTGGTTACTGCTGTCAAAACAAAAATCTAAATCGAGTATGAAAACAGAAGTTTCTGTTGAGAAGCTTCAGCTGAAGCTGTGGGTGCTGTGCAGCTGAGACAGTGTGTGGGGTGTGCATGTGTATGCACACACTCACCTCCTAGGAGTTATTTGAGCCTCCTAGCCAACAGTGCCAGGGAAAGATACCTCATTTCTTGTTATCCTGGCTCTCCTGTTTGTGAAGATCTGTATTGATTTAGATGGAAGGATTGATACAGGCTACAGCTGGGACAAAGAAAGAAAGAATAGAGTAGAGCCATTCCTTTTTGGAATTTGCAAAGAATTTCCATACCGGCCTGTGTAACAATAGTGGGCACTCCTGCTGTGGGACACAAATTTCAGCAAAAATACTTGAATAATAATTAGGAGTGAAACAATTCAATAACTGACATTTAAATTGTCCTTTTGGGGCTCCAGGATTAAAAACAATAGAGGTAAATGAGAATGATTCTTCCCTGCCAGAAATACAGAACCAGTTTTTCTTGGTTGAGATTTCAAACAGACGGTTGCATGCAGTATTTAAAATGTGGTGTTGTGATTAGGAACACCAAATTGTGACAGGAAGGATCTGTTCTAACTTCCAGATAAATAACAAAGGATACATCCCATTCTGCGTGCAGCTAGGCAAGCTTCCCTCCTTGGCTACTTCAGAGGGAATTTACAGGGAATTAATTACTCATTTTAGTCCAGATCTTAGAGAATATGGAAAAACCAAATTTCTTGATGACTTCTGGTCTTAGAACTTTATAAAGCAAAGCCATGAAAGGTGTTTGCAATATTTCCAGTGTAACAATCCTTGTTGAAAAATTGCTTGTCTTCTGGTTGAAGGGAAGAAGGCACAGGAATATTCTTTGCAGGTAAGATTGAAGGTTTGAGCAACAGTTTGCTGCTCTTCAACTTGCCCATTTGGTGGATGATACAGAGTGATCTTCTAGAAGAGCAACTCGTTAAACTGAAGGAAGATTCAAATGAAGACATTTTGAATTAAAATAAAACCATGAAACAGAACAGAATCTGTAATTGCTGCAGAGTATTGGCTTGTTTGGTGAAAATGCTGTTTCCTGCAATCATTTTAAGGTGCTGCTTTAGCAAACCAAAAGCAATTACTGCTTTGTCTGACTATGTGTGTGAGCCAAGGATGATATTAAACAAATATTGCACAGGACTTGGATAACAGGATTTCCTTATTTTTTGTACTCCCCTCCACAATTTAGAGTGCTAGACCAAACTTTCCTACGATCAAAGTTCAAGCCATTTTGCATGAACTACAGGGTGAGTTTCAGTCCTTCCAGCCACTGCTGGAAGTCCCCTCTCATTTGCTGATGTGAACCAAACCGAGTTGCTGGCATTTCTGTAGTTCATAGATTTTATCTGCAGATCTGGGGAGAAGTGTATTTGCAGAATTTAAGTGGGGTTAAGGAGTTGAATAGCTAATTCAGCTAAATAGCTGACAGACTAGAGGAGAATCAATTGATACAGAAGGGGCTGATATTGTAATCACTATTTTAGTTAAATAATTGGGGAAAGGCCATGTGGGAGCAGGAGCTGAAGTGCACATGCCTGCATCTTCTGGGGAAGGAATGTATGGAAGCTCCGGTGTCAGGTCTTGGGAGTGAGTGCATGGACACAGCTGCCTGTGCTGTTTCTTTCCTGTGTTGTGAGCAGCTCATTCTCTCAGTCAAAGATCAGGTCTAAAATGGTGCAAGTACTCAGTGTCCTTTATGCTATGAAACACCATCTTTGCTCAATTACTGGAGAGTCACCCTCCCACAGGGAGCCACGAAGCTGTAATGGAGTTGAACACAAACATTTGTTTTGTTTAAAAACCTTGGTGTAACATTGCTGTGCAACTTTGGATATGTCAGTTCCTGTAAATGCTCTGAGCCTGAGACCAACAGTGCAGAAAGCGTTGGAAGAACCCGTTGTGGAAGCGAGGTTTACCAACCTCTCCAATGTTTCATGCTGGCTTCAGTGATCTCCGTGGCTCCCTGCTTCTGCAAAGGCTTCCAGCTTTCTGCTTGTGACATCTCTCCTGATGTGCTCAGACAGAGGGAATATGCAAAAGGACGGCTGCGGCTCTGTGCTCAGGAGATGTCATCTCCGATGGATGTCAGGCAGAGGCGCAGCAATTAAGGCTCCAGCCGACTCTCTGCTCAGCTCCAGGCACACTGGGGGAGGAGAAGAGAGGAAAAGAAGATAAAAGGGAAAATAAGATAGTGGGGAAAGGAGGAAGAGAAGTAAAGATAGAAGCGGAAGAAAGAGAAACTGCAATGTGGAAGAATGGGAAATAAGAGCAGCATGGGACAAAATATGAGGAAAAAATATGAAAATATCTTAGAAGAGTGAATAATAAAGAGAGGGGGAACAGGAAGGCAATAAAGAAATGAACATGTGGCTTTGCAAGGTGAAAGAAAGAGGAGGTAGCAGAATGAGACCAGTGGCAAGGAAAACCATGAAAGCAGAGAGATGAGTGCTTTTGGCTAGTTGCTGTTGGTGACAAAGAAGCCCATTGTCCCAGTTCACCAGCTGTGGTGCTGGAGAATCCCTTTATTACTGACTTACAGTGAACAACCAATGTAAAGCAGTTGCTGTTTTACAGTTGTCTGTCAGTGGGGAGAACCATTGAATTACTTTTGAAAACAACTCATCAGATGCATCCAAAACCCCAGTTTGACAGTGCTCAGAATTGATGCTTACAATTGAAACAGCAAGCTAAGCAACTTGTATTTCACCTGCTGTGCCATGAAAATGATCTATTACTGGAAGAGATACAAGGATCAGCTCCTTGGGAAACGAAAGTACTGAAAGATTTTGAGATTACAGCTGAATTTGGAGTTGAGTGTTCTCTATGAACCTCAAATGTTTTCATAATCAAATTACTAGATCTTTTCTGTATTTTCAACTTTGTTTTTTAAATACAAAGAGGTTTCCATCTCTTCCAACAGTTCAGTCTCTGACTTTCCAGTTCTCTTGCTTGTTCCCTGCTGCTTGGCATCATCATGACTTTCTCTTTTCTAGTAGCTCTTATTATCTGGGATCTTCTGTTTCGTATCTGTTTTGAAATACTGTGCTGGAGTTGAGCATCCATTTTTTGTCTTCACCTATTTTTAAACACATTATTACTTTCTTGAGGAATCCAGTGTCTTTGTCCCATAATCCTACTTTGGTAGCTCATCTAGGAATGCGTAAAAGTTCCTGGGTGATGACCATAATGAGAAATAGAATAATGGAATTGTTTCAATTGGAAAAAACTTTTAAGATCATCAGCATCACTGCTTCACTCTTTCTTTGCCCATTCCAAATTCCTAAAATTGGCTAAAAGAAACCAACCCCTCAAAAACTTTCCAGAGTCTTTTAGTGCACCAGTTATTAAACCTTGAAATACAATTTGGAACATAAACGATGATGGAATTATTAAATCTACAAGGTTTAGCTGCAAAGAGCCAGGCCGTTGCCAAAGCTCTATGCTTTGGCTTATTAATAGTTACTAAATTGGGGTGAGAGCTGGCAGAGGACGAGTGGAGAGTGAGCTTGAGAGAAGCACAACCGTTATGCATTCAGTATCCTTTGCTGTGTTTTATTTTCCCCATCTGGATTTCCCCTGCTGAGCAGCAAGCGGTCGCTCAGACGCGCACATGGTGCCAGACAGCTGAGTAGGCGCGGGGAGTCAGCCCGGTGATGTTTGGCATAGCTGGGCCTCTTTGTGCCAGTGGTTTAGTGCCAAGAGTAATTGTGATTTACACCCGCTGCCCCTTTGGTGGCAAAATGGTTTTGATTAAGTGCATACCACATTTATTAAGTCTTGCACAACCCAGCACAGGGTCTTGGCTGGGACGCTGTAAAAGGCAGTGAGATTTACACATCTCACTGCAGGATTCATTTAATCTCTTGGGGATTTACTGACCTTCAATTAGAACTGTTAAGTACTGTTTACTTGGTACCTAAATCATGTAAGGCCCAGCTAGAGTTTCTTTTTTGTTTTCATTAGTAATGTTGTGATTAAACGTGGGAAGAGAAGGGAAAGGACCTAAATACTATTTGACCAGTGAACACACACCCTAAAGAAAAAGACTTTGAAGGTTTAAATCAAAATATTGAATTAAACTGACCCATTTTTTTCTTAATGGTCTCTGATGTGAGGCCATTGGTTCAACTGAAAGTCAAGGTGTGACTTCATGGGACTTGTGCACATTCTGAAGGACACCTTCCTCCCTTTCTTTGCATTCAACTAATCCACTGTCTTTGGATTTAATAGAATAATATTTTTTAACTTCAGAGAACTTCCAAATAGGTGTTGAAAGAACATCTCAGCTTAGCTGCGAAAAATGTATTTGCTTCATTGCTGAAAGTCACTGAAGTTACCTGTGGTTGAGGTACTTCTCAGAGTGAACCAAGTAAGAGCAGCCGTACTGGGAAGCAGGATTGTTCTTACTCGAAGTTCCTTCAATATCATCCCAACCACTTCAGAAAGTCTCTGTGGTTCTAGAGAAAAGATCTGTTCTTTGTCACCAAATACATAGAATTTAGAGATGGCATATCAGACTAAAAGTGAAAATTAGGTCTGAGCCTACATTACAGACCAATGTCAGTATTTTAGGTCTAGGTTACCAGTGAGCAATATGTCATTCCGTCTGGATAACATCACAGTCAGGAAGGAAGGGAAAGGATTTTGTATTTGTGAATGGAGCTCTGGTTAATGATGAGATTTTTTTCTAATAAATAAGTATTGTCTTTGTAAATAGTAAGTGGCATTTTAAATTATTTGCTGGAAAATGTTAGCAGATTATGAGCATCTAGGTGTGAATTCTCAATGTTAAGAAGTGAACTAATTTGGTTTAAGCTTTGCTGAGCAGGTTGATCATTTGGCATCTTCTCTGCACCCTGATCAGATGAACACACACAGCAGCACCGAGGACCTGTTTGCTGGGATGAAAGTGGAGTTTGACAACCTGAAAATTCCTTTTCCACAAGTATTCTCTAAATGTTTCTTTAGAACTTGGCTGCTTCTGAGATTTTTCCTGCCAAGAAACTGGTTGGCTGGAGTGCTCATGGAAAGTGAACCCCAAAGGAACCATGAGCACAGGCAAAATGAGTTCATAGGTTGGAGAGCCAGAGAGAATGTTGAGCATTCACTCAGCTCTCATTAGCTCGGGATCTTGCTTCCTCCTGACTACTCAAATTAATAACCCAGCTCTCCATCCTTGTGCTTTCTCTGGCATTATGTCAAGATCGGGAATGAGGTGTGGAGGGGTTCAAGGAAACAGTCAAATGGTACATGACCTTTTAATTCAAGGTGTAGAAAATTCCCTTGAGATCTAAATCAAAAATTGAACTCACATCTCCTGTCACAACAAGAACTATATAACATCTGATCTAAAGCACTTGGAGATAATTGTAAATTATCTGGTCATTGAGCTGAGCCAAATGAAAGTCCACTTGTTTTTAAGGTGCATCAGTTTACCTATGTGTGAATTTTGGATTCTCATTTACACGATCTCATCTGGGTAATGACTGTTTAGAGCATGTGCACACTAAGTGGCAAATAATGAATGAAAGGAAAAGGTCCTTAAAAATGTTTTCCATATTGGCAGCATTAGGCAGCCTAAGGCCACTGTGAAATCAAAGGCAAAGAAGGGAGGAGTAGGAAGTCTCAAAAGGGCATGTTTTTCACCTTACTCTCTAGTTACAAAAAGTATGTATTTTCTTTTGTTATAACAGCATCATCTCTTCATGTTTTGTTGGCTTTCTTTGGTTGGGTAAACATGGAACTGTTCCTCTTAGAGCTCTGTTTTTACTGAACCTCCTCAAACCTGGGGCTACATTTGCAAATGCCATTATGTAAACAAGTGGAAGGTGCCAACTTATAAAAGATTGTAGTGCTGAACAACAGGGTGCTGTCAGGTGTATAATACTGGGAATTGTCCTCTTGGAATAAAATGTAACTGGAAGTGAAGCATGTACAAGAGCTCAGCAGTTCCCAGTACTTTGAGTGCCTCATTTACAATGTCCCAACTGAGAAATTTTACATGGTTTGGTTTGCATGTTTTTGCTGTCCAGGAATACTACAGCCAGTACCATGATTCGTGATTTTATTTTTAAACTGGGACCTTTAAATGCCCAACTTGCAGGTCCACAGTGTCCTTTTGGAGTTTTAGATCCAGCACAGTCTTAATGCACAAATCATAGTGATTTTTGACCAAGCTTCAAACTGTCTCTGGGTCCATAATGTGCCCAGGACCAATGTCCAGGTCCATCTTGGTTTGAACTTGAGGTACTTTTGGCTGTCTGTTTTATTGTATTGATCCTAGGCTTGAAGAAAGGTGGATGAAGGTGGCTGCACTGTTGGTGAAGGTACCATGCATCGTTAATATGAGCTTGGGGGTATACCTGACAGAGTCACAGTGACAGTGTGGCAATGATTTCAATAGTCATGTTTCTTTACACACGCTAAAGCAAAAGGGATAGGACCCGTCCTTCTGGGAGAGGATGAGCACACCCACCCTAGATGACAGCAGAGCCCCTGGTACCCTGGTGGCTCCTTGAGATCGACTAGGCAGTTCTACAGCCCGCAGAAAGCTGCTGCTCTTGATGAATAGGAGGTGCTAATCTCCTTCTTCCTAAGAGACCTCTTTGTCCAGAAGTGTTGGGGTTTAATTGGCTGTTCACACTTTGTCCAGCAGACTCTGACTTCTAACACTTCCTCCACACCCCACCCCCAGCCTTTGGTTTACGGTGTCAACAGGGCTGAAATTGTTTTAATTCCTTTACAGACAGCAGACAGTCCTCCTCCACACCAACTGCATGACTGGATGGACTGCTGGGGTTGGCATGCTGGGAGCTGTTAATCCAAAAAGGCGATTTTTTTTTTTTTTTTTGGAAGGATTTAGTCCATTGCACTCGAACGCTTGCAGAGACTGAAGCATTTTCTCTGACCAAACCATTAATTCTTGACTAGGGGTGGAACAAAAGAATTACCTTGTAATAATGCAATTTTATTTCCTTACTCTTGCTCAAATCTATTATATCCTGACTTGTCTTTACATGTAACAATTGTAATAGCACCCACTGGTCCCAGTGTGTTGTAGGTGTTTACAGTGCTCACTGTATGGTGCACTCAAACGTCTGTGGTGCCACTGAACAGTAAAGACCAGTAGCAAAACTGTCAAGTTGCTGGTTCAGGAAATCAGAGGAAAATAAGAAATTATACACCAGTGTGGGCTTAGACAAAACCTGTTAATTTCTGATGCATTTTGTTTGGATAACATATACTCTCTCTTCCATTTTGCACTTAAGCAGCGTCAATCACTTCTAGGGATTGAGACAGTGTGAGCGGGTGCTGCTGGGAGGTCTTTATGGGTAGGAACAACATGGAAAGGAGGCTTGTGATCAGACTGATACTGAGAAGAGGTAAGAGTTCAGAGAAGGAGGCTATGGAAAGTAAGAAGAGGAGGCAGTGCCACAGCAAAATCAGGGGATTTGTTAGGGGAGAGGAGCCTATGTAGATGTGGCAGATACAGTCATTAGGTACATACAGTCATTAAAGGCCAGAAGGAGAACTAAACAGCAGATAGCCATGAGTGCCTCTCAGAGCTGCTGAGAAGGGAACATTCCCTAATTACACCAGAGGCCTTGGAAGACTGGGAAGGCTGTTCCAACACACTGACAGTGTGTCCATTGTGTAGTCCTTGCTCCCTGGGTATGGGAGGCACCACCCTCCCAGTCCTAGAGCTGAGTACTGGGACTGTGGAACAGCCTCTGTGAGGTCTGGGTCACTCTTAAATCATTGTTCCGAAGAAAGTACAGGGTTGCTTTTTCTTTTTGTTTTGGATACTTGAGTCATAGCCAACAAATAGAAAACTCATTCCATGGTTATCTGAAAGACGATGTCACATACAATGGCAATTAGAAATATTTCCAAAATTAAACCTCCAAAGGAGGAAGCGAATTACAATGCAAGCAACCTTTAACCCTAGAGAATCATAATGGCTTCCTGGATTTGGAGATATTATGAGCTCAAGCCAGAGAGGTACTGCTGCTGGGTTGTAAGAAGTGTTAAAATTAGAACACAATGTGGTAACCTTGGGTGTGTCTTTCTGATCTGAAATCTCCTCCCACCCACACCTCTGTTTAATAATGATGTATTTTGAAAAGTTTGTGTCTGGCTGCCTTCGTGTCTCAGCATTTGCTCTTCGTACATCAGCTTTGGTGGTTATCACTCTGCCAGACTGTGGGCCATAATCCAAAAACGTACAAAACTACCTGTTTACCCCTAAGTATGGGAACAAGGCCACAGAGTAAAGACAGCTACTATGCTGTGGGCCAAGGAAATCAGATGTGTATGCACCTAACCTCTCCATCTCTGAAAAACCTTCTCAATTTTGGTTTTGCTTATTTTGACATCTTCCTGGACCTAGATGTGCATGCTCATCCCTTTGGGAAACAGGGATCTTGTTGCTTTATACATCCTCAGCATAGGCTTATTATTCCAACAACAGCAGTATCCAGAGGAGGCTGGTCTCATTGTACCAGGCTTTCTGCAAACACATAATAAAAGACAACTCTGGCCTAAAAAGAAAAAAAATACAGTCTAAACAGACAAGGCAGACAGTGGGTTTTTCTTGGGGAGAGTGACAGAGAGATAAGCTGGCCTAGGAAATGTTAGGACATTTAAAATCTTTTCCTGTTCTCTCTCACAGAAGAAAGAACATTATATTTGGCTACATACACGAATCCAGATTTAAAAATAGCTGGGTTCCTTCCTGGCTGAGGGAGAAAGACTGAAATGAGTCAAATTTATTAGCCTCCTAGCAAGCTTGCATTGAATTTTTGCTTGTTGGGACTCCCCCAAGTAATTGTGTTTTTACAAACAAGTTGGTTGAGGAAGAGTTTCATGGGCAAATGCCTTGATTTATGCATGGACATGCAGGAGAAAAACAAGTCTAATGTTTGTGCGAGTGAATTCCAGCCACACAAATGTTTGAGAAGGGAAGCCAAGAGGGCAGAATTGTCATTAGACTGATCTGAGAGCTGGATTCAGTTGAAGGGCAACATTTTAAAAGCACCTAAGTGACACAGAAGCCTCAGGGCAAATCTTCAGCCGGTGGGGCTTGTCAGGGGGAATTCGGTATCCTGCTAATGTGGCCGGGCTCTTCGGGATCCCCGCACCCAGGCAGGGCCGGGCTGGGGGGGATTTAGCAGCTTAGGGACCTCTGCCCTGGGAGCTGCCCTGCGGTATTGACTTTCACCATGTACCATTTTTAAAGGTGATTTAGGCGTGAGCACTGGATTTACAAACGTATTAAGGTGCCGATCTTCCACTAAAGGCAGTGAAGACTGGAAGCTTTAAATGCCTTTTTGGAGGATCTGAGCCTCGGGGCCAGATTTGCAGAGCTGTGTAGATATCTGAAATGCCTGGTGATCTTTACAAAAGCACCAAATGAGTTAGACCTGTCTCCTCTTGACTTCAAAGTGACTGACTAGTAGAGATAAGAAGGTTGGTCCAAGATCTGAGTCTCAAGCTGCCTGTATGGCGTTATGGAGATGATCTTTAGGAGAGCACATCTTACCTTGAAGCCCAGGTCAGTCTCACTGAAAGTCAGAGTGTTGTGAGTATTTCTGAAAATGCTGCCTTGCCAAAAGTAAACAGAAGGGGGTTGCTGCAGTGAAAATATTGACCAGCTTGACATCCACTGTGCTCTACATATGCTTTAATTTTGTTATGCAATAACAAAACCAAATGTGACAGAGCAAAATGTGATTCCAGCATTACCCTTTGGAGTACGGGGTATTTAGCAGTGAGGACAAAATGTTCAACAAAGAAAAATGGGGAAAA
Source organism: Taeniopygia guttata (assembly GCF_048771995.1). Classification (NCBI taxonomy): domain Eukaryota; kingdom Metazoa; phylum Chordata; class Aves; order Passeriformes; family Estrildidae; genus Taeniopygia; species Taeniopygia guttata. The sequence continues at coordinate 4,992,084 of NC_133040.1, read as the reverse complement.
GCAAAACAAACAAGATGTTTGGGGTGAAAGAGAAAAGGAAGCATTAATTAATGGAATAAAGGAAAGGAAAAATGGGTAAGGACCTGGCCCAAATGAACTTCTGTACCAAAGTGGCTGAAATAATTTGTGCAAGATACTCCTTGTTTCTGAGGCTTGCTCTGAGGACAAGGGAGAATGTGCCTCATGCTTTTAAAGCTCTGTAAGAAACTCCAGGTCTGTGCTACTGGGTGAGGACCTTTTTTTACCATCAGATGATGGCTGGATTTACTGTGCAGCAGAGAAAGCACCAGCACCACCACTGCAAGTCATTCAAGCAGCCAAACCACTGAAGTTCTTTAATCCTCCAGCAACGCGTTGCTGTTGCCATCACAGTCGCAGCTGGCCCTGAGGGCTTTTCTGCTGTTCTGAAAGGATGTTAACAAGAGAATGCATTTGCTCTTCTGCCTGGCAAAAGGGGTGAAGAAAGTAAGATTTTTAACAAATATTCTTCAGGTTCAGTTGTAAAGATTCTATTCTTTGTCCTACCCCTGTGACATGGCTATCTTAGATCTGATTGCTAGAGAACTGTTGCAACAAATCCTCACCTAGTCTGGAAAATCCTTTCTCCTGATAGGGCTGCTGAGGAAATAAAACATGACCATGATCCTTGGTCATGTTGCACAGAATATTCCATCGTACAGGCAAGTGGTGACAAGAGCTTGCTTTAAACAGAAATGGATGTGGGTAAGATTTAGGTTGGTCTCCTCCCCCGAGGAGTGTCTGTGAGGGAGAACAGTGTGGGCAGAGTAGCCCCAAAGCTCCCTTGGCCTACAGCACGGTGAGAAGCAGGCAGGGCAGGAGCAGGGCAGGGAGGAGGGAAGGCACGTCCCTGCTGCCCCTCTGGTGCCACGGTGATGTGACAGCACCGTGTCGAGCCGTGACTGTCCGGTGACAGCACAGCGACCCCGACAGCTCGGGTGCTGCGGGCGTGTCCCGCCTGGCCGGGGGCTGAGAGCAGAGCGGCCGAGGCAGCTGCCTGCACTGGCTTCCCTACACATCCTGCTCTTTTCCAGGCCAGCCAGATCGTCTGAGTGAAAGAGAGCACAGCAGACAGGGGCTGAGTGACAGCTGCCAGTCATGTTGGCTGCAGGGTCTTCAGAGGGAAGGAAAACAACTCCTTTGTGTCCGCGTGTGTCCCCCCCCCCCCGCCATATCCCCAGCTAGAGAACCACCCCCAGGGCTTGTTCCTCATGCCAGCAGCCACTGGGTACATTCTTTTCCTTTCAAGTCCCTTCTCAACACAGACCTGTTTTGCTCCTGTTTCCCGCTTTAGCTGCTTACTGCAATGTCCATAGTATTATTTCTCAGCTGAGCCTTGAAATACTCCTCCTTGCAAGTGCTCACAGGCTCATTTCCACACAATAAGGGCAGTTAGCAATTTCTTCCCATCCCCATCTGCTACCTGCCTGCTCTGGGGGACTCAGTGAATAGCAAGAGACTGGCAGAACTCTCGTCTGTTGGATGCTTCTGACAATTTCTATTAAGGAAAGCTGAGAGCATATCAATTAAATAAACATATTATATAGACACAGGCAGCCTTTAGGATTTGCTTCTATTTTCTGCAGTACTCCTTGATGTCATGCCTTGAAGACGTCTTACCTCCGGTAGTAGCAGCTGCCAGCAGGATTGTGGTTTTGGGTCAAGAGATCCTCGGCTCCTGTGAGAGAATGAACAGAGATGAAGGAAGAAGGAAAGTGGCAGAGAAAGATCCCTCTTGGCTACTGGGTAACAGATATCAGCTCGGACTTGGGAAACAGCAGAGAAGGACCAGGCTAAATTTAAACAGATAAAGAGGCAGATAAAAGGAAACCAAGCAAAGCGTTAAGGTTTCTGAAGCTAAAAATTGGGCCAGTCTGCAGCAACCCAAAGCATTTCCTCGTCATTTCCAAGCAGGCTGGATAAAGAACCAGAGAAAATGCACTCTGGGCTACCCTTATGGGCTCTGCTGGCCAGTGCAAGCCACAGAGATGTGGGGAAGCTTTAGGCAGATTCTTGTGTAGTCTAGAGGGTGCATGAATTTGGTAGCTTGAAGCACTCATTTGTGACAGTAAGCAGAGGATTGAATTGGTAAACCTGTCAATCTTGGGTTCTTAAGCCTGGCTGAGCTTGTCCTTTGATTTGCAAAAGCCTGTTAATAGTGTTATGGGAAGGCCTGGGATGGGGCACAAGGAGACAGAGGTACATGCTGAGGTGAGTGCTGCCTCAGGATGGATGAAAGGGGACAACACTGAAATATTGCGGGCTGAAACGGCAATTGTTCAGATTGGATGTCTGGTACCTTTGAAAATCATCCCAACAAGGTGGAGCCTCTGTAAATAGCACCAATTGATGTTTTAGGCTAATTTTGCAAATGTTGAGCCTGGAAGGATGACGCAACAACTTCTGATAAGCCTGACTCCTTGGAGGTCTTGTCAGCTGCCAGACACTTGCAGGATCGGCACACCAGGAGGTTTGTTTCTTCTGCAGCTGCTGACAACAAGGAATCATGTGGGCTCTTTTCAATCCCTGTTAGTTCACTCATGGAGGACATTGAAGAGCTCAGTCTGTGATCTCACCTGGACACTTTGAAAGAAGGTGGAGAAGGTTTTTGCTTGAAGGCTCTGGCAGGTGCTATTAGAAGCATCCTGATTCTACTCAATAAGAAAGTGCTATTCAGGTCCATTTCTCCTTCCCTGAGAAGCCAGCTCCTGCTCTCCTAGTTTCTGATGGAAGCAAGGCAAAAACAGGAACAAAGTCCTGTCTAGTGAGCCCAGACCTTAGGCTGTATCTGATTGTTGCTGGGCCAGAAGTGAAGATACTTATCTGACATTTGCAATTCAAAAGCTGTGTCATCCCATAGCCCTCTCCTTTTGGCCTCTGAGGTGGTAACAGAGACAGGTATTGCCTTTCCCTCAAGGAGCTGGCCCTGGGCTCTGACTGCTTGTGTTGGTTGTGGACCTGCCCTGCAACAGGCTCTGCTGACCTCAGGGCTGGGATGCACAAATGTGCTCCAGCTCTCAGAACAGTCCTGAGTGCAATTCAAATAGCACACTGCTGGTCAGGATGGAGTAAAACATAGGGAACTATTGTTTAAGAACACTAAGTATTGTATTTTCCTGATGCTCTGTATCAGCTGCCTCATTCTTTGTGAGTACAGCAGAAGGGATAGATATGGCCTGATTCATTGTCCTGTGTATATCAGAGAAGGTATCTGGGAGCTTTCTGCACATTTATGTTTCACCGAAGTATTTATAAAGAAGGGTGTTTATTGCCTCAGATTTTGAGGTTTATCTTTCCAGATGTGGCAGACAGGCTTATTCAGAGGCAGATTCACAGCTGCTGGGGCCCGCTTCATCTTGTGAGGGAGCAGAAGCTGTGCTCATGGACAAGAGATGTATTTTCTTGATTAGAACTCTGCTGAGTTCAAGAAAGTGATCAGTTGTGGTCTAAAAGAAATGAAAACACTTAAATGGGTGATAGCTGGGCTTTATTAAAGTCTTAATAAAGATTTATAGTCTTTATAAAGATTATAAAGCTCACAATAATATGACACTATAGACAGAACTGCACTTGCTCTGTGCCCTAGATTTGTGTCTGAGTTATCCAGATTATTTGTGTGATATCTGATATCTTCACAACATTAGATATCTTTTTCCTTTGGATTCTGTGTCCTATCAGGTGGATCGATACAGTGATTTTTTTTTTTTTGGTTGGTTTTTTTTTGTTTTTTTTGCTTTTAGTTACTCTTGTTGTTCATGCTTCTTCTAAGGTGTTAAAAAAATCCCAAAATTGTAACAAACCCAAATACTTGAAAGGATTAGGCAAGAAAGAGCCCTAAAGAGGGATAGAAGAAAAAATTCATAAATGTAGTTGTACAGGTTGAATCTTTGCCTTTTGGATCTTAGTTTCTATTGGCCAGGGTGTTGCAAAGAAGAGCAAGGAAGTTTTTGTCTGACTAAAACAATAGAACTATCTTTGCATGACTCTTATCTGCTTCTTTTTTGTGTTAGTACTAAGGCTGGATTTTTCTTGGATGCAACTTTCTTTAAAACTGTGGGGAAAGGGAAAGTTGTTCTCCTACTGCCTCTGCTGCTCCATCCCTTTTCCTCCTTCCCCCGCCTTTCCTCTTGGGTTGCTTGCCTTTCATGTCTTTGTTTGACATCTAGGAAAGAATCATGAGGTGCTGAATATTATTAACTTCTAAACACCTAAGAAATCAGTAGGAAATCGCAAACATTTTGGCCCCCTGACAGTCTCCGTAAATGACCTGTCCGAAATCCCTCCCCTTCTGAGATGAAAAGAAGGAGCCAGGCAGAACGAAGGAGAGAATGGGGAGAGCCTGGGAATGAGAGGGATACGCAAAATAAATGAGAAATATGATTAAGTTATTTCCTTGGCTGGGTCTACAGCTGGTTCTGGGTATTTAATAAACAGGTTGACACTCCAGGTTCCCCTCATTAGGTGATCACTAAGGTCTGGGCTGTCATAAATCAAACAGCCAGGTTATCAAGGCCTGTGATCTTTAACTGTACAGGGGCGCCCAAGTGTCTGCCCCGGCGAGAGCTCAGCAGTGCAAGCTGTAAGGAATTAGCTGCTGCGGCACTTCAGACTGTGCACAGGCACCAGCCCTGGCCCGGGATGGCTGTGGGCTCACACAGCTGCTGTGTCCCCACTCAGCTGGTGCAGGAGCCAAAGGCACTGTGCTGCAAACCTGCCTGAGCCCGCCTCTGTGTCGGGACAGGGAGAGGAGCCATCTCAGTTATGTGCTCCTGAAAGGGACAGGGACAACAGTTCTCTTCATTTCCTTCAGGGAGGAGACATGGCACGGCCCAGTCTGCTGCTGTGTCATTCCAGCACCAGGCTGGTACCACAGAACCTATCTGTGAGTTATGCAACCGAGGAGAAACTGCTGCTCTGCAAAGGCACACTGTGGCACCACCGCAGCTGATTCCTGCACTGCCCTTTCTAGAGGCAGGTAGGGCCTGCACTGCTCTTTTTACAGTGCAGGTGAGGCAGAAACTTGATGAAAGTTGAGCTGCCTGAAGCTACAGCCTGAGATCTCATAACAAACCTGGCACATGAATAAGGTCTGTGAAGTCTTGAGTACAGCAGAGAATCAAATAACACAGGTTTGGTCAGTAAATTATAAAAGTAAGAGCCAAGTGGACTTCTGGGGGGGGGGCGGGGGGAGGGGAACTGTGGTCAGTCTCAGCTCTGCCTTTGTGAAAATCTGAGATATTTTTTAGATGCTGGAAGTGTTCTCCAGTTCCTGGTTTTCCCTAGTGTTGAATAGCCATTATTATCCACAAAGCCAGGAGAGCCTCAGGAGGAGTTTCTAGGCTGATTCTGCAGGACAAGAAGCTTGGTGACACAAACACCAATTGGTGAGAGAACTGAACCTTGTGTAGATCTTGTAGCTGCAGTGCAGTGTGTGTTAGAAACCGAAATGAGCAATGGGGGGAAAGGGAAATAAGAGGGCTTCACAAAGGAAATGGGTAATCCTGTACCTTAACCGGTGGGTGGAAAGTGCCTCAAGCCACCTCAGTAGAACTTTTGAAAGAGCAGGAGTGGGGACTGTGGACAGAGCAGAGCTGAAGGTTGTGTTTTACTCCTGGCACGCAATGGGACAAGTGACATTTCCACATGCATCTGGAGGAAGTTGAGGCCCAGCTCTGTGTTAGAGGGTGGGAATTGGCATGGTTCCAGAGGGAGGCAGTGCCTGTGAACTGCAGCAGTGTTTTGCTGCAGGTGTTATGGCTCTGCTGGTGGCACCTCTCTAAGCCATTGTCCATGGAGCAAATGAGACACTTGTCAGTCTATCTTGGCTGCTCGTGAGGGCTGGGGACATTTTCAGTGGGACGCATGTTAGGAACCACATCAGTGGGGCAGGGAAGAAGTGCTGCGTTAGGCTTGTTTTCCACGTGATCTCCTAAGCTGGGCCTCAGCTACTGCCTCCTGCCTTAGACAAGGGGATGATTCTCTGTGGGAGAAAGACTGGGGGGAGATGAGATGGCAGAGAGATGACTGCTGTTTTCAGGGACTGAAGGCCCCTAGAGCCTCATCCCAGCAAACATGGATTCACCGAAGCAGCTGTACACCTTGTCACATCTTGTGTGAAGGCCCACATCTACCTGTCTACTAGCTATGCAGCTGATAGGATAAGTCATGTCCCTACAGTTAAGCCACAGCTAAAATTCCTTGAGGGGCTCAGAAAGCACAGTTCCAGCTCTGCTGCAGTCACTCCAGGGCATTCCATGACTATTTATATTGGTCTCTGTGGGTTTACTACTTTACAGATTGTAATGCAACTCACTGCCGTGGGGGAGAAAAGTGCAACACTAAAGCATGACATGCTGCCCTTTGGCCATCAAACCTTGTGGTTCGTGTCAGGCTGTGAGGTGGAAGCGTCTGGTTCACAACAGTGATTTCAGGGTGTTTTCCTGCCTCCTTCTCCTTCTGTTTTCTTCAGCTGTACTAAATTCTAGCCACTAATCTGTTCTTAAACACAGAAGCATCTCTGTTGTTAAAAATCAACTAAAGCTGTGCTTGTAAAGACCAAGAAAATGAAAGAATGTATTAATCCATATGTGCTTGTTTTTAACCCCTCCTCTGATTTTGGTCAATAATATACAGATTTTGGCAGAGGTCAGGGACAGATCGTCACATCTTTGCTTGAAAAGTGTTTGCAGTTTGTCAGTTTTACATTTTTACAACAGAATCAAGTGCCTGAATTTTCAGAAGAGCTTAGCACTTGACATGTAGTCAATGTAGTGTGTTATTTTGAAAATCAGTACTGTGTTTCCTTACAACCACATAGGACTTACCTGTACAGCTAAAGGCTCACATTACAACTTTTAAAAGTGCTTACTTGGTTTAGGAATAGGGAAATTTACAAATGGCAGATTGATAATTTAATACCTTCTTAAGAAAGCTGATATGAGTAGGATGTTGAAATGCCCTCTCTGCCTCCAAAAATCATTCAATAGCCCTGTATCATTTGAGTGATATTAAAAATCCCATTCGGAATCCTAGACTTTGCTCAGCTCTTTTTTTTTGCAGTTGGACATAACTCTCATTGACTGTAGTGGTAGCTTTTCTTGAATAGTCAATTTTTAAAGCCTCTTCTCCAGTAACGAACCATGCAAAAGTGTATTGAAACCAAAAACCTGTCTAAAAGGCACTTAGGTTACATCTAATGTAGGGATACCATGAATTTGGTTTTGTATATTCCACATTCTTGTACACACAATCTATATTATTAATCACTGGATTGTGTGTCAAGACTTGAGGTTCTCGAATTTCAACCTAAGGATATGAGTTACCAACCCAACCAAGCAAGTGAAAATCTTCTAAGTTATTGCAGGAAATTGCCATCACTACCAATTTGTAAGGAGTTTCCTGTGTTCTTGTTAACCAGTTCCTTTCTGTACATACATTTATGCAAAACAAAATCTGTCTGTGCAGTGTTTGGTGTCCCATCAAAGTCATGATTATCAAAGCGTGACCTGTGTGGTGCATGTCTGTGTTCCATCCCCTTGGAGAAGATCTTCAGATATTAGGGAATAACTACTTTTCTCTGTAGGTTCAACCTGTCTTATTGTAATAGCTAGGGAAATAGGAGGAGTTTGGATTTGAGTGGAACTGTTTGCTAAAAGAATCCAAAGTTAAATAGTTAGGAATTTATTTGAAGTGCTGGTGTTTTCCACTTAATAAACCACTGAAGCTTCCTGGGAAGATAGCATCTCAAAATACCCCTGTTTTTACTAGGCTGTTACTAATACAGGTGCTTATGCAACTCTTTCAGTTTATTTATTTTCCCATGATTTTAGGTGCAATAACTTTGTTTTTTTCTGATGGAGGCATCTACTGTGAGAGCAATTCTGCACACCCTCATTATCCTGCTGGGTCCCATGGAAGAAGGATGATGTAAGACCCTCTGAGCAGGAGGGAACACTCTTGTGAGGGGAAGGTTGAATGACAATGTTCAGACAGGTGTGACTGAATGTCAGGAGAGACATGAGCCTTCTCTGGGCCCAGCCAGCCTGTTTGCTGCTGCTGTTCCTCACTTCCACTTTCCAGCTTGCACACCTGAGCTCAGGGGCAATAAACTATCTTCTGAAAGTTGGTGAGTTCTTCCAACTAAATGCATACAGGAATGGGGTAAACCCCCAAATCTGCTGATGTCTGTTACTCTATGTATCACTGCTGTAGGCTCAGATAAATTGAATGCAACAGCTACTCATATCACTTGAATCCCCTCCAAAAGTCAATTTTTGGCATTGCATGACTGTTCCTTTTAATGAAAAAAAGCAGAGAACACTCCAGTTAACCAATTGTTTTGCATTGCATACTGTTCTAATAGAGAAAAAACTTACCTTCTGGTGTCCTGGGTGTTGTCCCAGACTGGATCAGTTTTCTGTTATGTAGATGTGGGTTGGGGGTTGATGTACTGCTCTTCTCACTTGTAGAGTAACAAACTGCTGGGTTGAAATCAGCTGTCTGGTGTCCAATATCACATCATGTTAAGGGAGAAGAGGTGGTGGGTTTACCTCAGGCCTAGCAACAGCTGAGCTATTTCACAGGAAGGACTGAAATATTTGGAATATGTGTTTTGGCTGAGCAGGCCAGTCTATAGAAGGAAGTCTGTAACTCTATAAAGAGCAAAACCAGTGGAAGAAAAGAAATTGTAGGGCTACAGAAGGCCTGGCTTTTGATCTAGTTCCCCTACTTTTGCCCCTCATAGCTATGACTGCTTTTGTTTCTCAGCTTTGTCCTTCTAACTCTATCAGTGTCCCACTCACAATGATTGTAAGGAGCACTGGATTTGGTTGAATGGCTTTGCAGTGGCCTGTGTTGGAGTTTTTTTTTTAAGGCACAATTTAATCCTTTGTTTCTGTAAGGTACTAACTAGCTGTTTCCAAATCCTCTGGTGCCATTGGACAGGGATTTCTTGGAAACTTTTCTGCTGAAAGACAGAGCTCATGAGATATAATTAACACCAGGCTAAGTGCTACTTAAGCACCTGGTGTTGTTTATATCCTGAGGTATGCAGACTCTACTGTTAATTTTGTCACAAGTAAGCACATGTCATCATCATGCTAGACTTTAGATGACTTTATCCTTGATATCTTAGAACTTCACTGCTCTGCCTGACTTATTTAAGGTCTGAACTGAGGAAGTTTTCATTTCAGCTATAGCTGTTACTATTACTGCAGTTTTAAAATCATACAGAGCTTCCTGAATGCTAATTAACGAGAGTTTGAAGCTAAATATAAGCATTGAGGAATGTGGGGATGTTTCTGTCATTTGACATATGCACCAGACTGGATTAAGCTTTCTAGAATTTTCCTCCTCTTTAGAGATGTTTTAAATGTGGTGTCAGAAATTTTTGTTTAAAAATTCTATAGCCTGTCTTATGCTGAACAGTGGCATGAAGGACCAAAGTGGAAAAGTGGCATTGAGGGTTAGGATGCTGTGGTTATTAAATGATGTAGAAGTGTTCTATACACCTTCTGGTGGTTCACACTGAGGCTTTTCTATTTGTTCAGGTTCTACTTGTAGAGAAAGAGAGCAAATGGGAAAGAAATGAAGAGCAAACCAGAAATGTATTTCAACATATTTAACTTGTTACTTGTTTCTTGATGTCCCTACTGAAAAGGAAATAGGGGAAACCTTGGAAACCCAAGTGTTTTTGGCTGTAGTTAAGTTAGGAGCACCCTGGTGAATTATTTTTCCCTTTTCCAGTCAGGACTGTGGGCTGAACTGTAGATCAAAGAAGAGCAGCACTTTGCTTAATCTGGCATAGAAATCTACTTTACCCCAAAGAGACAAGAAGAAAAAGAAATTGAGGCCCAAGCTCCATGGCAACTGTGAGTTTGGTTGTTCAAATGATTTTTTAACTGTAACAGTTAAAAAAAAAAAAAAAAAAAAGAACAAACTAGGAAAGATGTATTGCTACCGTGTTGGAAGGGGCATTGCATTCCAAGCCAGGGTTGTTTGCTGCTGTTCCAAGGAATGTTCATAGCAGTGTATGGAATAGGCTTCTCTCCTGTTTTCCTCATGGTACTGCAAAGGATAAAAGGTGGCCAGCTGATAAATCTTCAGTATGCTTCAGAAAATGTGTGCTGGAGATGCAAACAGTGATTTTCTTCTTTGAATCTGTTCTGCATTACATGCTGATTTTATGGCTATTGAGCCCGGGAAATGTGACATGGCAGGTCCCCATTTGTTGTGGCGTGACCACACAGCAGACAGTACCTGCTAGTGACACTGAGCTCTATGCTGTGTTTGGAGCAGAGGCTGCACTGTGACCCTGCATGGTGCTGTCAGGTCCTGCGCTCTCACATGCAAACCTCCTGGCTGCTTTGGTGGGGGACTTGAAAGCCAGTCCAGGATTCCTGAGTTGCTATTCCTAGGGAACCTCCTTGGTCCACATCTTGCTCATCAGACCAAAGTCTTGACTGCCTGCTACAGAGTGATCTGGGCTGATCAATGTTTTGGTTCAGGCCAGTCCAGGTGTGGAGCTCAGGGTGACTCAAATGCGGCTTCCATAAGGTCTAGAATTTTTGTAGTTCTCTCCCCAGAGCCTGTTGTTACAGAAGGAGGCCTGCAGCTATTCCCAGTTTCTGGCTCTATGGGCATGTGGTGATCCAAGCCCAGTGTATAGAATCTGTTCCACAGCCTGGATAATTTATGATGTTTCCTTTTCTCTCCCCAGAGAGAGGATTTAGCACACAGCCCCCCAGTTGGACTGTACTGACAGAAGTGTTATTTAACCTGCTTTGTCTTTGTTCTAGACTGTGTCTTTCTCTTGATAGGAAAAATTACCTTGTGTCACCATTAATCTTTTAGTGAATGTGGAAGTAAAGAAGGCATTGGTGGCTTTCTTATTTTTTTTCCTTTCTACTTTTTATGTGTGGTGTATGTAATCTGTTTTGCAGTTCTGTCCCCCATTTTCTTCTCTTCCTCATGTGCTCTTCCTTGATATTAACTGTTACTTGTCTGTTGCTATTTCCATGTTAGTGTTCAATTTTTTGTAGTTAAGATCAGAGGTATTCCATTTCCCTTCTGTCAGTTTGCCACTGTACTCTTGCTGTAGTCTGTCCAGAAAATTCCAGCTTTACCCTACCTTGCTTCCCATGGGAAGTCTTTCCAAAAAAACGCATCTCCCCTGCTTGCTGGCATCTCCTGTTTTGCAGTCCAGTGCCTGATATTACTTTTCCTCTGACAGCAAAACATTTGAGGTCATGATTCTTTTTCATCCAAGTTATCTTCTGGTTGCAGTGTTCAGCCAGTCCATTCCTGCTGGGTAGGAAGGTGTTCAAGGCAGCTGATGACTCGGTTCAACTCCTCCACCTTGTGAAATAAATGTGTTCCTGACACACTGGCCGAGTGGGGTGAGCAGTCTTTGGCAGTGTTGCCTTTCCAGAGGCATTCTGGCTCATTTTCCATGAGCCCTGGGCTACTCCTATTATTGCTGTGTGGAAGTTTCTAACCACACTGGACGCCTTTTCCTCCCTCTGACATGACATAACCTTTCAAATTCCCTGATAAATCAAAACTTTTGCTGGTGGGAACTGCATTTACAAAAGACAAAAGTATATTTGAGCTGCCAACTGCTGTTTGTATTCATCCATGTTTGTGATTCCTGTCGTTTGCTGTTAGGGAACAAACTTGACATATGTGGATTTTGATTGGCGTAAAACCACAGAGAATGTGGTGTTTGATCTGAACATCTTAGAGAGCAAGGAGGATTTGGTATGTGAAGAAAACTCTTAACTATTCTCTTGGGTAAAGGGCTTTGCACATCCACTCAGAGGGCAGAAACAACTGCATATGACTTAGGTGCCCAATTACACCCTGTGTGTCACCAAGGAGCTGAATGAGCCGCTCACAAATGCTCTGTAGTCTGAAACAGGCAGCTGAGAGCTCCAGCAAAAGGCACAATGCATTTGGGGCAATTGTGTGCTTTAATGCTTTGGGAAACAAAGAAAGGGCTACATTTGCAGCTATCCTTAAGGAATTATCTGTGAGCTCTATCTACAAATAATAATTTAATCAGCTTATTTGACTGCCCATGGTCACAAAGCTGTAATTGATTAAAAATTATCCTTTTTGTAACAAAATAAAGCTGCAGAATAAAAATGAGATTCTAAGGTGATTCTAGTGTGTCCTGCTCTGGCAATGTGATAAGGAGCACTTCTGTAGAAAACCAAAGAATCTCACAGCAAAAGGTTTGGGGACTGTTACAGAGGAGTCTTTTCAGACTTTAGGGCAGTTTAGACTGAATTTGTACCTTTTTTTTTTCTTTCTTTTTTCTCCTTTCTTTCTTTTTTCTTTCTTTCCCTCTTTTTTTTTTTTTTTTTTTTTTTTTTTTTTTTTTTTTTTCCCAGTGTATTCATGTTTCCTTGGGATCTGAATGGGGAGAAGAACTTCTTTTAAAGGCCACATGGCTCACTTCCAATTCTGATAGATAAAGTCAACCTGCTTGGCCCCACCAACAGGAAATAGGATGCTGCCCCTTTAAGCGGACTGTAAGGCGTATGGAATTACGGCTAACTTGGTTTGGAGCCTTTGTGTAAGGCTTTCAGGAAGAGATAAACCATTAATCATGCACAATTACTCTGACCTTGCATGAACTAAAGCCTCTCTGAACACATAAGATTACGGTCTCTGGAGACCTTGAGACACTGACACGATCAGCTCGTCCGAGGGCATTGGAAAAGGCTGCACAAAATGGCTGAAAGCTTGGCCTTCCTTTCCTTCCCTTAAATCCAAGTCTGTCTTTCCACCCAGCACAGGGATTTATCCACCTGCTTGCTGTGCAAAGGAAAAATTAAGGAAAAGTCATTTCCCTTGCACTAGGCTTTGAGTTCACGAGTGGAAATGATGGCAGTGCTGAAGAGAATAAATTACAATTTGAGTTTTGAGGAGATGTTTTTTAATACTTACTGAATTGGAGCATTTTACACTTATTTCTGCTCTCTCCCTGTGGGGATTCTCTTTTTATCTGGGGTTAGCACAGCTTGTAGTACAAATATTATGGTCAGTGGCAGAGGTTCTTAGGTAGCTCTGCAGTGTAATTCACTTTTGTTGCTGTTATTCCTTTCCTGGTGCCAGCCTCACATGTTCTAATTAGATTTTAGATTATGATTTTCAGGGTCAGTTACATTCCCTTTGTTAGTTTTGTTTAGGATTTCTTTGACTTCTTAAACTCCTTAAACAACCATGTCTCACACACCTACTATGTTATACTTTCCTCTGTCTCTTCTTTTTCCAACCTCTGGAACTAGCAGCATTATGTAAAATAATAATAATGATGACAAATAAACAATTAAGCATTTACTCATTAAGTAACTATTGATTTTAACTTGTAATTTTTCAAAATGAGGGTGAGCTAAAAAAGCACACTAATAGTTGCAGAAGGTCAGCTGACTGACTCAGTGAAATGCAGTTTCTTGTTTCTTTGATCCTTCATCCTGTGTTTGTTCCCTACAGCTTCATTCACTTATCAAGTTTTTACTGCTATAAATATTTTACTTACATATGTGATCATTTGATGTTATTTACTGCAGTGTGGCACCTATTTTGTACTAATTTTACATTGCTATAACTATCTTTCCTCTCTCCACTGAAGTAGGAATTCTGTTTTTTTCAGAGATGTGTTTTTAAAAAGCTGGAGATAGCTTATCCTGCATTAAAGGACTGGACAGGGGATTCCAAACTAAAATACATGTCCAGTTCTGACCAGTGCCTCTGTGTTGCTGTATAGGAAGATGGGTTAGTCCAAAAGGAACAAATATAGTCTTCACAGAGTGAATGATGCAGAGAATGTGTATTAGGAACTTCTCCCCTGAAAAGGGGTTTAGAAGACAGAATCAGAGCATTGAAGAGTGTCCCAAGCTGGAAGGCTCACAAGGATCACTGAAATCCAAAAAGTAAGCATAATTAAAATACCACAAGGACAGCAAAGGAATTGTTTTACCAGGTAAGATCTCTGGCACTAATATCACTCTCTAACTCTGAGGATAAATGAGGAGAAATTATTTTATAAGGAAAATTTCTCCAGATTGTTTGCTGCAAGCCTTCTGCACAGTGTCACTGAGTGTTTTCATAGACCTGGTTCATGGGTTTGGTAGCAGCTGATTCTGGTTTGTATCAGAAGGGTATTAAAATGCTCCCTGTGCCATCAGGCATTGGGGATGAGAACCTGGTTTGAGGGAGCTGTCCAGTCCTTGCTGGAGAAGACACACTGTGCTGCTCTTCTTCATGGATATTTTATTAAGTTTTTTTCCTTCTTTCACATTTTCCACTAATGTATTCTAAACATGCAGCCAGTGGTAAAAGGGGTGTTGGTTCTAAGAAGCATTCAGCAGAATGTAAACTCACTGAAAACAGAACAAAATCAAAACAGCATGGTGCTAATGGACAGTTTTGTCCTGATTGTGGTGCTGTAGGGCCACAAGTGCTCATGGGATTCTTGGGCATCTTGGGCCCACAGCCAGTTTTCAGGGAAGCCTGGATCCCAACCCTGCTCCACTCTTAAAAAAGGGCCTGTGGAAGGAATGGGAATTAGCTGTGACAGGGAAAAGGCAGGAGCTTGCTATTAGGAGGGGATGAGGGGAGTCTGTGCTGCAGAAGCCAATATCAAACAAAGGTAGGTTCTTACCTGATGTAGCCCAGCTGAAGTCAGTGGCAGAGTTGCATCAAAATCAGGCTTGAAGGGAGCAGTATCAGGCCCACAAAGGTTTTCTGCTTTGTTTTTAGTCTTGTTGCACCTCATTATGACCAAAGATTTAGAAAAATCCATTGTAAGAGGTTTTACGGTGGAACAATTCTTTATTTGAAGGGAAAAGGACAACTCACAGCTCTTTGGGTTGAGTCCAGGTGTGCATTCTGTATCTACACTGCAGTGCTGTCAGGACAGCTGTGTAGCTCTTCCTGAGGCAGCTGTTAACAAGCTGGCCTTGACACTACTGTCTGTGCTGCCAGAGCCATAATAGACTCCATGTGTGCCTTCTCCAAAAACATTATTAACTCTGCCTTTCAGTATACTCCTAGGACTACAGATGCTCACTACCTTAAAACTACCTCAGCCATGTCTATTCAACCTGTTCATGCTTTGAACTGAAAGAGTGGGTATTTTCTTTAGTTTTAGATTTGATTTTACAAAATCTAAAACCTGATTGAATGGCTTCTGCAAGTAAACCTGTCCTGGTTTTACCATTCTCCATTTGGCATCTGAAAGGCTTTGTTTGGGTCTGAGAGATAAAAATGAGGAGAGAGACAGGCAGCAGAGATATGTATAGCTTATTCTCTGCTGCTGGCAGTCCAGATGACTCAGTTAAACCAGTGGAAGAACTGGCTGAGGGATGTTCCATCCTAATAGGGGAGAGAGAACTCCAGGGGTTAAAGGCAAGAGCATCCTTTTTATAATTAGGACAGATCAGAAGTGGAGCAAAATGTTCTTGCAGCTGAATCAGCTGCCCTCTAACCAGCCTGGAGTCTGGAGCTGAGGCCTGATGGACACTTGTACAGAATGCAATTTAATCTGTAATGGCTGAGGAGGACTCCTCAAAGTCTGCGGCAAATGGCAATTATTGTCCCTTTTTGTCACATCCCCCCCTCAACTAAAACAAAAAAAAGAGGAAAATTAATGAAAATAACAACAGGGAAGGATCCTAGCTAGCATGCCCTGCCTCCCCCTTTCTCTTTAAAAATCCTCTGCAATATAGTGACTGAAATGAGCTGCCCAGTATAATAAAATCTCTGGAGCACCAATGTGAAACAAGAATTCCTCCCCCCCACACAGGCACACACACCCCTGCTCCCTAATGAGCAGGGAGACGCCAGCTTGGGGGCTGCAGCCAGTGTTAAATTAGCAGAGAAGGCCATCGAAGTGGGCTGACTCCAGCGTAAACTGCCTTAAGTGTCTGTTTATTAAATCACACCAGCGCTTAGAGTCTGCCGTGCTGCCACATCAGAGCTGTCTGCACACAGACAAACCCTGGCCAGTCCCGGGGGAACCTGGGCCAACTGGATACTGGTGGTAATAAAGGCAGGGGGAGGAGGGAGCAGACCTCACCAACAGCCCCTCGTTAGGCTCCATCATGGGTTTTTCTTCTAGAGCAGAAAATCCATTATTTAGGGCCACTGTTTGCATTTGTAGCAGTGGGGAAACTATAAAGTTGTGTTCCTCTCTCCTTGTTAGGAAAGCAGGAGTCAAGGCAGGCATTTTCTTGCTGTGTCTGAGCCTTGGAGCTTTCCTGAGTCAGTCCTTACAGGAAAGTGTGGCCTTCACTTTCAAGTTGATCCTTCAGTTACAGTGGGAGAAGGTTGTTAATATCCAATGATTTTCTGAAATAATTCCCTGGTGTCAATCTGTCTAAACCTTTGGAAATAAAAAAATTCTGCTGGTCAAACCTTAAGTTTTTATATTAAAGGAGGGAAAACTCAAAATGCTTCTGTATATTTCCACAGTGGGAAGCACAGTGAGGGTTTGATTCCAGATGGGATTTCTACACTTGCCTGCTAAAAAGTAATATTACATATTCTGCAATTAAGGCAGACAGGAGACAGATAGCCAGGCTGGAAGCCTTGTTTTGTAACTCAGGAGACATCACTTGTATTGCTGCTAGTTCTGAAACAAGAGCCCTACTACCTTTCCTTCTTTCTCAAGGACTAGTTTTTAAACAGAGTTGGAACCAGGGCTACTGGTTTATGATTCTGCTGCTTCCATTACCAATGGGCCTGTCTTGGTCTCTGCTCTATGCTTCCAAGGTAAGTATTCTTTTCTGCATAAATTCCCAGAAAGAAATTGTGAGGAGAAGTGAAATAACCCTCTCATCCCATATGAAGTCATAGAATGGAGTTTTGGAAAAGTGTCTGATTTAGTTTGTTCTCATGAATTGCATGGGCTTGCTGAACAGCTCTTAAATTTGCCATCCTACCACTTAGGATTGATCTTTCTCTGCAGTGAGATTTTTAAGCTTCAAACAAGTTTCCATCCATGTGTGTTCAGGTCGGGATGTTGAATATAGCTCCATTTAACTAATTTGGGATACTTCCATACTTGTGTTCCCTACTCATCCTGCTGATTTATGTCTTCCATGTGGGATTTTTGCTGCTCATAGACTTCCAGAGGCTCCATTGCAGCCCAGATGCCACTTTCTGTGAAAGTAGTTTTGGAGTCATGGTCAAGCATCCCTTTGTGAGGTGGCCCATTGACATTGGAAACAAGCAGGAGTTGTTGAGCCAATTTGTATGAGGAAGGAGCCATGGAAGGTTTAATATGAAGTGGTTGGTTTAGCTGGCAAAAAGGGAGAGGTGGGCTGTTTTCCATTTCCCTTTAAAATGTCAAACACTAATAGTCTCTTCCGATCATCCCAAGATTGCCAAATAATTGACTCCCGCCTACAGCAAAAACCTCCCTGATCCCCAAAGCAGGAAGCTGATGACAGCAATTGCCTGAACGTGTCCAAATTAGTCAACTCCTGGCAACCCCAGCAGGGTCAGCAGTGGCAGCCCAGGGGTCGTGGGGCAGCAGGAGATGGAGGTTGGAGATTGCCCTGCTTCCTGTGCCCTCTCATGCCTCCAGGACATAGCAAGGACATGAGGGATTCCCAGCTGGAGCAGCCAGCACCTGAACTGCATGCCCAACAGAGATGTGTTTATCCAGAGGATCTGCTGTAAATTAGCCAAAGCAGGGGCTTAGGGGCAGAATGGAGAAGTGCCTGTTCCTGCAAGTGGCAGCAGAGCATGCATGTGTGGGGTGAACTGGTCTCACGCAGCTCCTGCCGGGTTTTCTCCAGGGTTTCCCTGCTCTGATGTGTGGGACTGACGTGTTTACAACTTGCTGGGGTCTGTCCCAGGGCTGGATTATTTTTTCTGTAGCTTCATTTGTTCTCTCACATCTATGCAATTGATTGCAGGAAAATGCAGAGTATTTAGGAATATGCACACAACCCTGGAGCTCAGAGAAGAGCCAGAGAAGGGTGTCCACCAAGCCGTTCCTGAGCCTCTTTGACACATCCAGTTAGATGTGCTGGGTGGTTTGGTTTTGTAAAGTGGTAGCAGTAAAGCAGCAAAGAATCTCTGGTCCCATTCCCCCCTCTCTTGCCTTTCAAAGGACTTTAGTGTGCCTGTGACTTCTTGAAGGCAACTCAAGCATCTAGAGGTTGTGGCCTTTTCATAAGATTATTTTAGGACTCAGAGAAAGGACAGAGGGAGAAATAGAGAAGCACTGTCTCAGAGCTCCCAAGCAATACCTCTGTTGTTACAGGCAGGATTAGAAAATTTCAAGAGCAGGCTCTTTGTGTGCTAGGCTGTATTCCTGTCTGTGCTTCCCAAAGCAGAGGAGCTGGGGACAGGAGCCTGCCCTGAGTGTGCTGCTGCAGGTCAGGACCTCTGCCCAGGGAAGGAGCACTGCCTGTGGGCCTCCCACG
Source organism: Taeniopygia guttata (assembly GCF_048771995.1). Classification (NCBI taxonomy): domain Eukaryota; kingdom Metazoa; phylum Chordata; class Aves; order Passeriformes; family Estrildidae; genus Taeniopygia; species Taeniopygia guttata. The sequence goes on along the minus strand of NC_133040.1, from coordinate 4,973,623 downwards.
TCTGCTCACAGAAAGCCTGGCTGGATGCTCTGTCACACTCTGACAAAGGTCACTTTTACATCCCGTCTTCTAAAAGGTCACAGCATGACCCCAGGTGCAGGAGAAGAGGAGGAAGGAGAAAGCAGCTTTCTCCTTTTTTTTTTTTTTTTTTTTTTTTTTTTTTAATTTGTTACCACTGCCTGAAAAAATATACCTTGTCTTTGCTTTTGTACTACCCCCTCTCTTGACCTGCACTGGCACTTTCTCTTCCTAAATGCTATACCATAAGCTCCCCCTTTATAGGTTTCAATGGCTGGTTACTGGATTTTTTCCTCTTTATCCACTTTGTTCTCTCTGCAGAGCTGTAGCTGTCATCCTTCAGTGAATAAGCAAACACTTCCAACCTCACTGTGCCCTCTAAATGTAAAACTCTCTGAGCACAGTTCTTCACCACAGCTTGTATGAGATGCACGAGCACAAACTGCTGCACGGATAGCTTTTCCCTCAATGGCTAGCTGGAGGGAAGATACCAATCCTTCTCTTATTCATCCCAGTATATAGCAGTTAATGGGTCCATCTCCTCACTGTCTTCCCTTTCTCCTTTTTTGCAGTATTTACACGGGTCAGTGGGGCAAGGAGGACAGGTAAAGGCCAGATGCTCTGGTGTCCTACACTGCTGCAGAATTGTTTCCCAAACTAGGATTTAGTGAACCAGCTAGAGGATGAAAAGTATTTGTTCTTCTTGACTTAAGTAAGCCCCAGTGGTTAACAAGGCATTTATGTGCAAACCCATAAGGCTTAAATTCAGAACTAGTGTCTTTAACTGCTGGGACATCCTCCGAGCATGATTTGAAATTTTTCTCTCTCACAGAATTTGCAGCAGCTGTGGAATTATTTTCTGCATTTTGGATGCTAATGGAAGGGATAAGTATGGGGGGTTTCTCAGTCTGCTCATTTTAATAATTAGTTTCTTAAGAGCTGGAGTGAGATGGTGGACATGATTCTCTGGGGACTGCAGGGACTTGTCACAGATGCTGGATCCTTCAAACAACAGACATGGGACATTTAAGTTTTAGAGACACAGTTGACTTTGTGAGGGTGATAACTTGGTGATAACTTGATACAAGTTATTTTATTTACAGCATTCATTCTTCACACAGAATTTCCTTAAGATGTTTTAAGCAGAGATATAGAGTTAGAGAAACCGAGAAGAGTCTCTTTTCAGAAAACTTACTGTGACTTTTGAACAGGAAATAGCCTGTCCCTGGCTTGTCTTTGAAAAATAGATAGTCAAGGTTTCACTTTAAAATGTAATTATCTGCATCTATCAGATATCTCTGTTAGGGCTCTTATCGCTCACATAGATGAGTCAAATCTCTCAGTATGTTTTTTAATATAGTATTCCTTTAATAGAGGTACTTGCTGTGAGCCCAATGTCATTAAGTATCTCAAGACTGTCTTACTTTCAATTGTGCTAATACCCTAAAAAATCCACATGTAATTCCCAGGATCTCAAAGGAAATTGATGCAGCTTGCAGACTACCCATCAGGCCAGTGTACCTGTTTCTGACCTTTAACTAAGCAGATCGATGGAATTCTTGTATATTGTCCAGACCACACAAAAGTCAAAATCTGTGGAGAAGCCAAAGTTGTGTAAGGTCAAAAACTAGGTCATGGCCGAGTTGGGAATGCCAGTGAACTGGGCTACCTGTTGAGCAAAAAAAGGAAGAAATAGCCATGATGAAGAGTACCCAAAGGTGGTTTTCCAGGTTCCCAGTCAGAAAGGAGACTGTTCCACTAATTGGGTCTTAAAAGGTCTTTTCTAGTCTGTTTAAATTATTACAATATGCCCCTCACTGAGATGTGAGGGTGTCTATCTAAGGATGTCTCTCTTTTCATTCTTTTCAGCTGTGTTTGTTTTCCTCCCTCCCCTTACCCATTCTTTGCAGGTTCTTGAAGAGCATTCAGACCCCATGAGGGGGTCTCTACAGATCTCCTAAGAAGATTAAGCTCTCTGAATATTTCATGCCCCTGATTGACAGCTCTTGAGGACCTCTTGTAAGCCTGGCGCCCGTATTCTTGTTTAAAAAAAAAGAGAGGGAGACAAGAAAATCACATCCACAGAAAAAAATTGATCCTATGGGCCTGACCTCTGCTGACAGAAGGCACTAGACAGAGGCAGCTCCTCCCGGACATCTCCCCCTCCTTTCCCTCCCACCAGTCTCTACTGTGAAATAAAAGGAAGGTAATGGGATTTTAAGAGGCAAAGAGTAGGCAGAGGAGGAGGGGATGGTTGTGCCCCCTCCCCTGAGCCCCGGTGCTGCGGCTGCTGGTCCCTCAAGAGCCATTGTGTGCCCCTGTCCCTGGCTCCCGTTCTGCGCCGCGCCCGCCCTTCCCTAACGAGCTGGGGCCGAGCCGCCGGCCCTCATTAGGGGCTGAGCCGGGAGCCAGCCCCGCGCTCCCCGTTCCGCCCCATTAAGGGTTTGCCCCCTGCTTGACAGCGGGGAAAGGGAGCCGGCGACCTGTAAATTCTCATCAGGCTGCTTGAGAGCCTCCCTGCCCCCTCAGCCAGCCCGCAATACGCAGCTTAGAAGTTTCCGCTTTATTTGGAGAGGCAGGGCCAAGCAGATCTCCTCACGTGCTGGCTTTAGGAGACGTTCCTTGGTGGAAACAGGGAGAGGATGACGGGAGAGAAGCAGAAATAAACAGCTCTGAACCCTTCTTACGGCTGGAGCACAGAGAGATTTGCTGCCGTGCTTGCTGTAGATACCAGTGTTAGACTGCAATGTCCTGTGTTTTTCTGCTCCATGCTAAGAAATTGGCACAGCTTTCTCCTGGCAAATTTTTAGGAATCATCCATGGTGCTGGGGATCCTTCACAATAATGACCATGCAGATAAATGGAATGGTCACTGCTGAGTGATTCGGAGACTCCACCAACTTTTGCAGTACTTTAACCTTTGCCTTGCTCAAGACTCCAGATATGCTGTACTTAGTTTGACGTCTCCTCTTTGATGTTACACTTACCTTTTCAGCATGATTAATCTCTATTAAACTTGAATATCCTTTCAGGGTAGGTTCAGTGTTTCTGTGTGAGGTATGGCTGGACAGCAGTGGCACTTTTGACCATGTGAGTAGGGGACTCTTTGAGGTACATGTAAGATATTACATGTAAAAGACATGGGGAATTTCATAAAGCATCACTGAGCCAGTTAGTTATCCAATAACATCACCTTTTAAATTATTATTTTTACCAACTGATTGATGCCCCATTTATTTGCAATAGCTATCTTGGTGGAATGCTGGTGCTATTCCTCAGTAGTGCTTATCCTGCCAGTGTTCTCTGGATGAGGTGTGCACCCTATGTTGCAGCTCATTTTTTTGGTTTGGAGGGAAGAGAAGAGCATGTGGGTGTTGACAACGATCGTGGACAAGATTCATATGCACACAGAATCAAAGGCATCTTTGGCTCTTGATTAGTCTCGCACCACTGCTATTAAGCGTTATAAAGGCTTGATTGTTAGGCCACAATATTGTCACCACCAATTTAGTCCTTGTGTCATTTGTTATTCCTGGAACTGCCACCCTGTACCCTACCTGTGTGCCTCAGTAAGCTGGGCAGACAGCAAACCATTCCAGAATGGTGCCAATGGGTTTGGAGGAATTTAATTCTCTCCTACTGAAATGAAAAGATGGGACATGGACTATATTTTCGTCTTACCTGTTGCCACTGAAATGAACTGGAAAAAAACTAGACAGACTTCCTTATAACCCTACCAGAGTCAGGAAGATGGAATCCTACCTCTGGAAACATTTTTCTAAGTTTTGAAAGAGGAAGAACTATGCCTACAGTTTTCTTGTAGTGGGTATAGTCTTTATAGACAAAATTCTAAATCTAAGATCACTGAAACCCTTTTTAAATCCAGTTCTTTAGTATAAGGCTTTCCTTTCTTATTTCTTAAATCCCTTCCTCTACTCAGGTTCTTTGTCAGGCTGAGCAGAGCAGCTGAGAATGACAGAGCCTGGAGACAAAGCTATCCTTGAGTCATTCCCAGCTTCTGACAGGTTTGCCCAGTCTCTCTCATGGACACAGAGAAGGAGCTTTTCAAAAGTGACTGAATGCCTCCCATCCTCTCATCACTCCTCTTTCAATTTCAGATGAGCAACAAATAAAGCAGGGAAGGCTGAAGGTCATTTTTCTCGATGGCAATCTAGTGGCCTACTCAAAGACTTCTGCTTCTCGTCAACCATGCTATTTCATCTGTAATTAAACTAAAGATGCTTGTCTGGAAGGAATATGCTGATATTTGTGACTAATGTGGTGTATTCACTACAGAGCTCTGAGGTATCTCACCTGCATTGATAAGACTAGGACACAAATCACACATGCTGTGCTCCTGCTCTGAATGCTCTGGAGAAACCTGTTTGCCTTCCTCTTCTGTCTGCACAGAAACTTGAGGGAAAAATCCTTTCCCTGACTTGTAGAAGTGGGGTATAAATGAGCAGGCAGTAAAAATATCCCTCAGTGGCTCCGGAGAACTCTAAAGATCCTTGTGCACTTGTGTGTTGAAATGATCAAGCAGGTTTTGTATCTTTTTCCAGGAGCAATTTCTATCTCTTCTATTAAGTATGGTGCCATATAGAGCTTATTGATAATATCAATATATTTTTTTGGGACTAGTCATATGAAAATATACCTCATCCTCTGTTTCTAGACACCTGATACAGGCCAGCATATTAATCTGCAAAGCAGTCCTTAGCTCCCTACAGAACTGTGGAATAATACAAGTTGGAAGGGATTTTTGGAGGTCATACAATCCAAGCTCAAAGAAGAGGGGGAGAGCAGCTCAGAATCCTGCTCCATCCTTAATCCCATACAAGCATCTTTTCCCATTAGTGTTTCCAAGAGTCAGCATTGCTGCATCCTGCCAGCCCTCCCTGCTGGAGTGGCCTTTCTCCAGTGGCTGTGGCCAAAGGAGGCTGTGTGACCTCTCTGTGGAACTGTGGAGCAGAGGTAGGCTGGGTTTGCTTCTGGAGCCTCAAAATTAGAAGTTCATGGCACTCATCCAAGTGGAAAACTGCACAAAGCTATAATGCTGGGTATGTTAAAGAGTGGTTATCACAGTAATAGAAGGAGAAAACTAAGGGTTTTCATAAGAAATAAAAAAATAGTAATGGATAATCTACGTTCTTTTTGAAATGCTTATCCAGGTTCAAAACCAGAGTGAAATTTAAACTTGGTTTGAAGGGTTCTGAAATTTCTGGATAATTTTTTCCATTTTAATTTGTGGTTAGGAATAGAACCAGAAAGACCAAGATACCACACAATTTATTTGAGCATTTAGAGTTGTGAGCAGAAGTAAAAATGTACTAGAAATCACACACAAGCTAATAATTTCCTCCAAGGTTTGGAGCCCAGTTTTGCAGAGTTGGGAGGTTTGCTACAGTTTGCAGTTAGACAGCAGTCAGGAGTGGGTCAGAACCAGGATCTGGAGTTACAGGGAGGTCTCTGTGACTGGGGCCCCCATAAAGGCTTGAAGGTTGCACTTGTTGCTCTACCGAGTCCAAAGCAGGTTGGGAGAATCACTGCCTTTGCCTTCCCTCATAAGAAGAGATTTTTCACTGGATGGTATCAAAGGTTTTAAGAATGTCCCTTTGAAGGAGTGAAGATGTCAGCTGATAGAAACACTGACTTTGTCATCCAAAAGTGAGTTTTTCTTTAGGAAAATGGATCACATTTATGTTGCAGAGACTGTGTTTTGCCTTGAAAAATCTGGCTAAATTTGGAGTTAAAATCCATGACATATTTTCGTTTGGGTAGAGAGAGATTCTTCTTTAATTCATTTTGCCAATAGTGACAGCTGCAAATGTACTGCTACCTAATGCAGTGCCGAGTGTAGGTGTTTCAAAGTGTGTGGGGAGGAAGGAGTTAAGGATTCTGCTCCATGAGCCATCCACAGCAGGGAATGACCCAGTTTAAAAGGGTTAACAGTATTTGGTTTTTCAGAACTATTTGTTATATCAAGTTAGTGCAGCAGAGGTCACCCAGGTCACTGTGCCTCCCCCTTCCCTTTCCATCCCCAGCCCCTGCTCCATTCCTTGTTTCTCCTCTAATCCGATGACCTCAGACACAGCTCTTTCCTTATGATGTTCTTGACAGCATCTTCAGACAATATGCAGCTCGACGCCAGTTGTCTTTCCCTTTTTCTCCTGTCCCTCAGGAGAAAACCTGGGATGCTAAAAGGCACTTTGTGCAGTGGGGAAAAGCCTCAGCAATTTGTTCTGTGGTTTTTGGACAAGACTAGCTCAGAAAACAGTTTTCCATGTATGTGCTCTGTTAGCATGGCTGTCTTTTCTTCTTAGTGTGTGTGTTTGGGTGTTTTTTTTCTATTTTGTGTGTGTGTGTGTGATTAAACTCTCATTTATCCACTGTACATTCTGGTCTCTTTGTCATGATGTTGCTGACTGTGACTTGCTGAAGCTCAGAGCAAATGCTTTTTGGGAGTACAAGTTAACTGCTTACAAATGGGAATGGAAATGTTTGGCTGGAATTTGTCCCTGGGTTTAGTAACCAAATGAAGTCAGATTTGCTACTGTAACTGAGAGTTAAGTACAGAAAACCTTTCTAAGAAGTTTCTCAACCTCATCCTTCCTCTCTGACCATCTTCTGCCAATCAAAGCTTCTCTTAGATTTTTGTTCAATGTACTTTCATGACTATGTTCAAAGGTACTGAAGGCCCACAGAAAAGGAGATTCTCAGGTGTTTGGCGTCTTTGACAATCAGAGCAGAATTGAACAATGACTATTATGCTTATATATTTTTTCACCTTACCAGCGTCACTATGTTAACTTTCTGTCATACCATCCACTAGAAATAGAATACAAAACATTCTACCTGATATGAATGCAGGAAATCTCATTTTTCTGCTTCCTCAGGTGCTTGTTTTACTGTTTCTCATTCTCCTCTACCTGTGCCTCTTTGACATCCAGTTATTTGATTTTTTTAAGAATGTTCCTTGTTTCTGATTTTATTGTGTTGCTCACTGTGCAGCCAGAGCTAGAAGGGTTTCACTTTCTGTTGGGGATAAATTTAGTAAGGTGTAAAGGACTGTTTTTCTCCCTCTGCTGTGGTTTGACTACTTTCTGAGGGGTGTGCTTTGCTTTTCCTAGAAAGATGGAGTAGTGTAGTCCTGGATGTCCTAAACCTCCTGCAGGAAGTGAATGGTCACCAACAAGCTGCTGTTGATAATGTTAAAGCTGTTTCTTGCAGCCTTTCCAGGGCTGGGGAAACACTGCCAGACCTCAGTGTTTTTAACAGATCTGAGGGATCAGTGAGAAAAAATGCCTGTGCATATTTGCTTGAATTGAAAAGCAAATTGCAACTCAATTGTATGTGGCTTTCCTTTGCTTCTTGGTCATATTCAAGTATATAAGGGTTATTAGTGTGAATGTTAATTAGAAAACAAAGTTTAAGGCTGTGTCTTCTGTTGGAACTTTTTTACTATGAGAAAACCCAATTCTATTTAGTTCAGTCACCACAATTTGATGTATCAGGAGAGCAGAATTTTACATTCAAAGTTTCATGTAACTGGCAAAAGGAAAGTTCAAATAATACTTTCCATTGCCAGCTTTTTCAGTTCCCAGCTTGCTTCTCTGTTATTATTACAAAGTTGCTTTCCCAGTGTCTTGACCAGTGGCACTGGTAGCAATCAAAATTATTATTGAGTTGCTTGCTGTGCTGGAGGAATCAGAACAAATGGTGGTTCTGCATACTGTGTATGTTGGAGTTGAGCTGGATGATCCTTGTGGGTCCTCTCCAACTCAGAATATTCTATGATTTAATGGAAAATTAGTTGGAATCATAAAAAACGTTGGCTAATTAACTTCTTCAGCTGAGCAGCAGTTGAACCTCTTGGAAGAAAATGTGTTTTAAGTTTCACCTTCTTTAACCTTAGGTGGAACATTCCTTATGTTTCATGTTAGCCAGGACAGTGCAGGTCTTGAAGCCAGTATCTGTGTGTTTCAGAGCTTTCATCCAGATTCTCTGGGAGGGTTTCAAATCCTTCCTTCAGCACCTGCACAGATGTTTCAGGAGTCTAGAGAGTAGTGGCATTTCTGTGTCATTTATTATGCAGTTCTCTCACCATTGGCCTCAGAACGACAGGTTTTTGGAAGCATTAATGTGATGGAGAAAGGGAGTATCTGGAGGCATGGAACCCTTTGAAGTTTTTGCGGTTGGTTGTGTAGTTCTTGGGTTTTTTTGTTTGTTTGTTTGTTTGTTTCCTTTTCTTTTCTTAAAGAAAAGGGCAAGATGCTCTTCTGTCACTGAGCACGCATCTTACCCACCAAGTCATCTAGGCCAAAGGACACTGTAACAGGGACATTCCCAGGAGTGGAAGATGTACGGTTTCTGTAGAAGGGAAGAGAGCATCAAAACAGGAATGGAAACTGGCAGGAGGAGCTCGGAAAGGCCAAAAGTTTCCAGCTCAGACAGACAGTGAGAGAGGAAGTCAGTGAGTGCAAAAGGATTCCCTCTCTCCCCACTTCTCAGCCCCCACCCTCTGTCCTTCCTCCATACCCCACCCGGGGAGATGGGAGAAGAAACTTGGCAAGCCATCTTGTCGCCAATCAATCTGTGGTGTAACAATTAGCACTTAAGCAGCACTCACGCTAAACACAGGCTCAGAAAACACTTACAAAGGAAAAGAAAAAAACCCTCAAACCCCAACACAACAACAACAGGGGAAAGCTGGAACAGATCAATGCCACGCTAACCAGGAGGCACCTAATACCCCATTATTGACGAGGCCGATAGCGCTTTAAGTGTGTGCTCTCCATGCTGAGCAATTAGCGTCAGGACCGGTGCGGTGGAGGCAGCTAAGGCACAAGAACGCACCCCCCGCTGCCCAGCGCTTCCCCCAAGAGGTGTTTGATGACAGCTTCATTTGTTAGCGAGATCCCAATAGCTGCCGGCGCCGGCATCCTTTCCATTACGGAGCAGAGTGCGAGGGGAGCTGGGCAGTGGGTCCGCTCCCCCCGCTCCCCCGGCCTGTGGTAACAGAATACAGTAGACACGGAGTCTGTCTGTGCACTGCCTAAATTGATTGTAATGGCTTTCTTAACGTGCTGAAAGAGCCGACTGTTTTCTCGCCTCGAAAAAAGGCTGGAGGAAGGAGGAAGTGACTCCAGCGGCTGCGGCACAGTGGATGAAAGTAAACTTTTGTTTGGTAAAGACCAGCCGACTGCAGACTGTCTCTGGCCTTTCAGCTGGCTCTCAGCAACACTGTGTTTGAGAAGAAAGGGGAGAGGGTAGAGAACAAACTGTCAGCTTCCTGCCTTGGCTCTTGCTCCCGTGCTAACCCTGCTCGTCTGGCTGCACCTCCCAGAAGCACACTGGAAACCTCTTCATGCAGGGAGTCTGGCTCCAGAAGGTGCCTATAGGATAAGGCTTTCCGAGGCAATTCATGCATAGGGACAGTAGGGCATATGTGCTTTTAAATGCTTGGCTAGGCTGAGGCTTACCTCAAAAAGGTGTGCTGAGCTCCCATAACAGCAGAAGCTAAGCCAAGCCTGGAGAGGATATGACCTTCTGAAGAGTATCCAACCAGCATCTGTTATTGATAAACTGTGTTTATCTGGCAGCTCAGAGCCATGCAGAGACCTCCCAGGTGGAGAGATGTGTCCCATGTCAGAATGTCTGTGCAGTCAGATAAAACCATCCATCAATCAGCCATATCTGGTCACCAGAGCAAGCCAGCAGGTGCCACTCAGGGACTCTGCTACTCTCAGGTGTGCTGCAGCCTGTCCTGCTAATCTTTACTGCATTGGCTGGGAGTTGCTTAGAGTAACTCAAACACTTATGTCATAGAAAAATCATTGTGTCACATCTTTGGCAACAAAATGACTGAATGACAGACGTTTAGGCTTTTCTGAGAGGCAGTGTGTGTTGTAATACCTCTGTATTGGAACCTGCTCAGCCAGTGTGGGTCTGGGGTACCAGACTCACTACTTAATCACTCATGTGATTAATCTCATGTCTGGAGATATGCTTTGGTTCCCTCTTCTCTTTCCATGGAATGAGTCTCTTAGAGGTACCACAGACTGTTAGGTACCACAAAGGATGAGAAGGCACCTGGTGTACAGGTATGTGGTGTGCCATAGTGTGAAGGAAGAGGAAAAGAACTGAAGTTCTCCACTGTGGTGTCACTCAGGTTTCAGGTGATCCCACACCTCCCACCCTTGCCTGGTTCCAAACATTTATCTATTCTCAAAGTTAGATCTTGTGAGTAGAGAAAGGGGCTGCAAAGTACAACTTCTCATGCTGCTGTAACCAGAAGCTGCTCTCTGCGTCTGACCAGGAGCCTTTAAGATGATGCCAGATGGGGCCATTAAAGCTGTGCAAACAATAAGGAACACATAGGGGAGTCTGTTAATGGGTTTCTTTTGGAAGCATCAGCTGGAGCTGCCGAATGAGGCACATGACCTATTTAAAAAAGCCACTTGAGAAATCCGTCTGGCTGCTGAAAGGATGGGATTTCTTACCTTCTCTGTTTATGCCAAGCCACTAAGGATCTGCCATGCTGGATGCTCACACATTCCTGTGTTTGCAGTGTTGCTCACTTGCCAATACACTTTATGGCTCATGCCCTATAGCTCTGAGATCGTGGGCTGGAGGAAGTGTCCTAACCACGTTCTGGGCAGGAAGGAAGCCACATGTAAGGGGATGGCTTCTTTAGAAGTGTTGTTTGATTATCCCTTTTGGGAAGGGGGAGCCCACTGTCTGTGCAGATTTTTCCATGGTTAAAAACCAGCATTTTGCATGGAGAACAAGCAGCATGGTTAGAGGTGGCTGACAGAACACTGCGAGTGCAGAAGTTCCTTGGCCTTGAGTCCTGATGGGGGCTTATGTGATCAGAAATTGTGGTATAGTTTGGCAAAGCTCTGAGTTTCAGCTCCTGTAAGGATCAGCTACTGATCCACTTTATGAAGGGAAATGCCTCTACCTGCAGTAGCCAGAGGAAAAATGATGTGATGGAGGAAAAAAATATAGATGTACTCCTTGGCAGAATCCAGATTCTAAATTGCTCCAGATTGTGAAGGTATTTTCAGTCAATCTTTTGTGGAAGAATACTCCAACATCCTGGTTTGAATTTGAGCCCAGGGAGCTGGTGATGCAGGGGAGGATCAGTTCTACTTTGTGCATTGTGTGCTGCTTCATTGGATTGGGTTTGAAAGAGGAGGATTCTCTGAGAAAACATAGAACACTAATTTCTTGATTAAAATTTTACTCACTCTGCTCAATTCTTTACTGTTTGAAGCGCAGTCTTATGATTTTATGATGGGCAGATCATTCATCTTACAGTACCATTCAACCAAGATGGAAACTGCGGGAGAAGGGGTTGAGTCTTTGTTCTCTGCAAGGGAGCAAGGCTTGTTCTCTTCAGATAACCCACTCCTCATTGGTGCTATTGTATTTATTTCATAAATAGTACAATAGGAAGGTGTTGTTCTTGCTGACATAAAGGAAACAAGACTAGAATCTGCCTTGGAGAACACCTTTAGGAAAAGCATAAAGTGAAACATTACATTTATGTCTATCTTACCAGTTTGGCACAGACATAAATGGGAGTGTTTGGTTTGTATTGTGTGTTTTATCAGATTCTTTGTCAGAAGTTAAGTGGCTGATTATTAACCTCAACTTGGACACAAACTTGGAATATGTTATGTGGCAAAATCAAATCTGCAACCCCTTCAAACTAGTGGTATGGTCTACTGGCATGGCAAATTGAAAATTTCACTTTGAGATAACATCCTGGAACTTAATATCTCCCTTCGAAGGTGTTTTCTTGAGTTTTCATAAGCAGCAGTAAAGAAAAGTTCCCTGACTAGGGAACTTTCCATATATGATCACTTCTCCTTGCTTTAGCTGCAGCCAAGAGAGGGAAGAAAATCTGGTCTAGTTGTTAAATCTCCAAAGGTGTGAATATGCCGTCCTGCAAACCCTTCAAGACCCTTGCTTGAGCCTGGGAGCCTTTCTTATCTGACAGGAAACATCTCCTGAAGGAAAGTCAACTTGAAGTGTTTTCTCTCCCACCCGCCACCTTCTAACTTTGGTTGCTGAGAGAAGAGAAAGGCTTTTAACACCATGCAGTGACCCAGCCCTAAGTACCGTCTCCTGGAGCTGATCTAGCTGGGAAGACGGGAGGTCAGCTGCAGGGGGCAGGAAAAGTGAGAGAAATCATGTCAACAGGCTGCTCCCACCGTGTCTGAGTGCTGAATGATGAGCCTGGGACATGGGAGAAGGAGCCAGGGTGCTCACCTGGAAAATGTTGCGGGAAGCCTGTCACGGATGTTTAAGTGCTGACAAGATGTGTTGGAGATATCTTTGCAGTGCATTTAGGATAAAGGTAACCTTCCCTGTGGGTCCTGCTTCACAAGGGAAGTTGCTGCCCTGGTTCATAGTGGGGGGACAGCAACAGCTTGATGAGGGGGACTGAAGTAATTTTTCAATATGGAATAGTGCTGCTGTACTTATGTAAGGGCTGAAAGGGCAGGGGATGGTGGGGTTTTAATTCTGTCATCTTCCCATAATCCATAGGCATGATCCCAAATCAGGTGAAACCAGCAGAAACACATTTTGCCCAAACAGGTTTTGAAACAAGCTCTGCTTCAGGAACATCTCCAGATCAGTAAACCCTTTGATCAAATATATGACTTCTTTCTAAAAAAAAAAATATCCACAGGATGAATCAGTTGCCTCTCAGCAGTGAATTGTATCCTATGTTACCTTCAGGGATGTTGCAGATGAGGTTGGAGATGGCATTGGGCAAATCTGATACCAAGGACTTGTGAGTAGCTCCTGAAGGGAAAGATTTTGCTTTTGAAATTAGACTTTCTATAGTGAATTGTAATTCTTAAGAAATAACCACTTGGTGGGTCTTAGCATGTACTTCCCAATGCCTTTTCAGGGAACACACAGGGAACACATGCACCGTGGAACAAAAAGTGCCTTGCAAAGAGCTAACCTGCCTAATTCTGGTCAGTGTAAATTGCTAAAATGAACTGACTTCCTTGCAGTTTTTCTACCTAGGATATGATAAAGAACAACAGAATCAGATCCTGATCTGCAGCAGTTCGTTTTCATTGATTCATTATCAACACTTAAGTGAGATCAAGGGTAAAAATGGACATTTTTTACTACTTATTTGAGGGCAGAAATTTGAATCTTTAGTTCTTTCTCTTCCTTTGTTTGTTTCTCACACTGTTAATTGCTCAACTTCTGTCCTTCCGCAAGAGTCAGCTGGGAGAACTTGGTAATGTTTAGCCCTTGAGCCTGACCTTCCAATCTCTGCAAAGTCCGAAGGAGAGGAAAGAGTTTTAACTGAATTTAATTGGGGTCATCTTTGCCCATCAACCTCTTCCTCCTCAGCACCTGGGGGGTTTGAGCTGGGGCCCCAGTAACTGGTGGAGAAGAGAAGATGTCTCCACGTCAGAGCCGAGCAGCTGTCACTGAGGCTTAGGGAGCAGACAGGAGATGGTGCCTGCAGGAAACAAAGATGGTTCCCACCTGTCCAGAGCTAATGAGGATGTTTCCGATGTCAGTAAATGTTTCCTGAGCACATCAAAGAGCCAGGAATCTTCACAACCCACTCCTGAACAATGAGCAAGTACAAGAGGTGGAAGACAGAATTGAAGGAATTGGGGAAAAGGAATGAAGATGAGGCAGGGAGGAATATGAAGGAAAGGGGGATAATTGAAGAAGGGAAAGAGCTAAAGAAGGAAAAGAGGAAGTAGAAAACGTGGCAAAAGAGGGAAAATGAGGATGTCTGGATGGAGCAGGGAAGAAATGGAGAAATAGGTGGAAGTGTCCTTATGTGAGAGATCCTGAGAACACACTGGAAATGGACTAGAAGAACAAGAGCAGAATATGGAAAGAGTGAGGAATATGGAGGAATTGGAGAAAAATGGAGAAAAAGAGAAGAATATGGAAAAAAGCATCAGCAGGTGGAGAGTTCTTTTCACAGAACAGCTTGAGAAGCCTGAAGTGATGAAGGATAGGACATAGTCTGTAAGAGGAGTCTTGGGTCTAGAGAAGTTAAGGGAAAAGAGGGGCAGAAAGTGTTTCTGACATATAATATTTTTAATCTTACTCTTGTAGGGTTCCTTTGTGTCAGCATCTCCAGGAAAATCCTCAGTCTTGGCACAGAGCAAAAGAGAATCCTTTTTATGTATTGCACAAACTATGAGCATAAGCTATGAACTGACTGACAGCAGCTCACACCTGGGACTTACAGATAGAAGCTGACAACTGATTTGTCCAGGAAAGTTTAGCCCTTCATTAGCTGCAGCAATAAAACTATCTTTTGAAGATGATTCATTCTCACTGCCACCCTCTATTCTTTTATCCTTTCTTTGCAACATAATTATTATTGAAGCACCAAAAGGTCCTACTCACAGACTGAGGGTATTATTTACCTTTCCCAAGAAATTATTTTATTATTGACCATTTTACATGTGCTGATATTGCTTTAAATTCTATGAAAACTCTTTGGAAGATTGCTTCTTCCCTTCCTTAATATCAGATACCACATTTAAAAGTTCTTACGTGTTTTCTATGTTTTAAAATTGCATCTCAGTAGCAGTACTTGGAATAAATGTGCCACAAGATGTCCCATCAAGGGTGTGATTGATCTTATTTTGGTCCAACTTTCTCATGATCCTACATCGCAGCTCTGCTGTAGGCAGTAAGAAGAGATCAGCAGTTCCAGAGCATCATTCAACTCATATTCAAATAGATGTTGAAGTAGAAATTATTCCTATTCAGAGTCACACAGGGCTGTTAAAAACAGGAAGACTCTTGAATCTACACAAGAAGGACAAATATTTATGTTGGTGCTAAGTAGCGGTTGTCCTCCATGAGTTTAAAAATAAAATGAAAGCAGAGTATTTCATCAAAGTATGTCCTGTTGCAGCACTGGGAGCAGTGTGTTATGAAACTGTGTAAGAAAGCTGAAACATTTAAGAAGGGAGTTTTAAATTAACTGGGAACACATATAAAACCTTTTATTTTAGTTCCTTTATTGAAAATGATGGAATTTTGGTTTTATCAGATACCTGCAAAGTCAGACTGTTACAGTAGAGCTGTGCAGTGCTCCACTGGTTCAGACAGTCAGGTCTACCAATTATCCTGCTTGTTTCCCAGCATTTGCCATTGGCCAAGAGCAGGAATGGGAATCCACCAGCTCATTTCCTGTCAGGTTTGGTTCTGAGCTAAAACCACGTTATTAGTGTTTCTTTCCTCACAAAGACTCCGGGCTCCCCTGTGATATGCCAAGGGGCTGGAGTGAGGGCATTCTCTGGAGCTGTGACAGTCACAAGGAAGAGGCATAGCTGAGCTCCAGAGAGGTCAAAGCCCCAGAGTTTCAGACTCTCAAACTTTCAGACAAAGACTTTGGGGTCTCTCTCCTGCACAGCCCCTTCTGCTCCTGTGTACTGCCCTGTCCCTTTTCCCTTGGAGGAAGACTGTGATGATGTAAGTGGACAATGCAGGGAGCCAGTAGTGGGGTAGGGAGAGCCTGCAGGACATTGCCTGCAGCCAGAGAGGACACAATTACTGCACCAACTGCCCGGCCAGGCCCAGCCAGGAGACTCCACTTAATGTAATTGAGTGTGAAGGCAGGCTGGAGACACTGCACCCGCTGCCTCAGCCCCCCCTGCCACAATATAGACACTATTGGCTGCTAATTGGCGCCAGTGGGCTGGTGCTAATTGTGCTCCTGTCTTGGGCTGAGGACAGGCATGTGAAGGATGGAGGGGTCTGCTGGGAATAGGAGGAGGGGAGAGCCAGGGAGACAGTGGTCATACAAGTTGGAACAGGGCTTTAATTTCATATCAAATATTTAAGTAAGTGAGTGGAGGATCTGTGAACTCTCTTTGTGGTAACCCACAAAAGGCCTTGGGGAATAGCACCCCCCTGCCTCCAGCCGGCCATGAGCTGTCTGAAGGCCTCTGTTGCTCTTCCTTCTTAGCTTTGTTTAATTAATTGGGAGAATTGCTAATGATCCTTTTTTCCTCTTCATACCTTCTCTGTTTTCTGCCATTGCATCTTCTTCATTCTTTATTTCAAAGATTCAGCTTTTCCGAAGTCAGGGCCATCCAATATTTACACATGGAAATTTTGGCTGAACAGAATGACAGCTAAGGAAGAGATCAGGCTCATTACCCTGAAATTGGAGACAGTCTGCTTTGTACATGCAAGGCCAGAATGAGCAGTGGGGACTCTGTGGTATTGTTTCTTTGAAATATCCAGTCAGACTTATGGAGGTGGAACTTTACCTGCATCAAATGTCAGTAAGAAGTATGTTCAGAAATAATCATTTGGGCTATGACCACCAGTTCATATGTGAATTGTACCTGCATGCTGTCTCACTTCTAAGATCTTAGTCTCAAAAATGGGCAGGTAAAGTCTAATTAATCAATGCTGTTCTGGAAGCAGAGCCCTGCAAGGAGTGACCTGGCTGTGATGGTGTGCTGGTGATGGTGAAGGGGGAGTTTGGTACATGGGACAATGCTCTTCACTGTACCCAATGTGAAATGACTTTCATGATGCTAAGGTGCACCAGCCTTTGATATATCCTGGGAACAAGCTGGCAATGTCAAGAACTCTGCTGAGACTTCTGGCTGCCACCATTTTTTTACAAAGTCCAGGTAATAGAAACTTGGATGTCCTTAACTTGGGGATTGAGATGCAGCCAATTTCACCTGAACTCAGATTCTGTCTCTCAGATCCAGGTGCTGCATAGGTTTGTCTTGAGCTGAAGGTGGTAGATTTTCAGATGTTTTACACTTTCCTTCTTTCAGTGCTTTAAAGTCAAAGTGGTTTAGGTATTTGTACCTTGATTTTGAATGACCTGGAATCTTGTGATGCAGTTTTGTGACTGACTTAAGACAGTGTGACTGTGGAAAGCACTATCCAGAGGTACAAGCTCATCGTGCTTGGGGGTTCCTCTCATCTCAAATAATTCCGTGATTATGAGTTGCATTTGAAAACAAAATCTCCTCATTCCATTGAAAGCAATTATTTTATTTCTTAGTTTACTGAGAATTTTCTACATGATCCAGGTTTTTATATGGATAATTCCTTCCCAAAGAAGCTGGAAGGAAAGGCGTAACCAGGGGACAAGGAGAGCCATGATCAGTGCCTTATTTTTATTAGAAATCACAAGATGTTCATATTCCCAGTTCCTCCTAAAAATGGATCATAATGGGCCTTGCAGTGCTGTACCAAACAATGCATAAATAACTTCAAACTTGAGCTGTTTTAATTGTGTTACATTTGTCTGGTGTGTAACACAATGATGACTTGTTTGGCCTCAAGGCACTGCTGCTATAAAATGTTCAATATTAAATAATAATTGCAGAAAGTACTTTAATAGGTTCTCTGGGCAGGATGTTCCAAATACATATCTCACAGGCCACTGCATTCAGATAACAGTTTCAATCTAAAATTAATTTTTAATGTACTGATATCTAGGCAATTTTAAGCTTTTTATAAATTATCACAATGTGCGGATTCTTGGGTGAAAGGCTTAGGCATCTAAAGTTTTCTACCTCTTTCTTCCTCTCAAAATGCAATCGCAGAACTGATGTATGAGGCCTTTAAACTCCTTTGACAGCATGTCACTTTTACTAAGGCAGGCACAAAGTGAGTGAAAGCTCTGCAGTGATTTGTTTCAAAACCTAAGTTCCAAATCCCAAGCTCATGAACTATCAGTTCCGTCTAACAATCAAAATATGCCTACCACTTCCCTGCAGACACCAGCTTCTAGAATATGGCATCCCTTAAGAGAGCCTGTAAGCTTGGGAGAAAAGCAAACCATCGTAGGTCAGGGATATATTGAGCCAGACTTGTACCAGGTACAGAAAGATGCTGTACATGGCTTTCCTTTTTTTCTTCAGCTTTCCTCTTGAAAGGAGTTCATGGCTTGTGATCTTGTTCATCAGATCCTTTGCTCAGGCTGTTGATGGATCCTACAGGGTGTACAAAGTACCTTTAGCACTAGAGATTCAATTCTGCTTATTGCTCGGTTGTTCTCCTCATCCCTCTGATCTAACTCTTCATTGCAGTGCTGAGATAGCCAGGCTAGCTCCCAGGCAGCTAAGAAAAAATGCAGTGGCCTTGTTGGTGTGAGCCCTTCTGAGACTGTGCTCATGTTCTCTTCTTTCCTTCCTTTTATTGTGGGTTTTTGTGCTTTCCCTTGAGTCAACACTAGTAATCTCACAGAGGGGCAGGGAACCAGCTCACTGCTCCAGCTGAAAGCTGAGATACCTCAATTTTTCTTTCTTTTTTATTCTTCTAGTTTTCCCATGCTTGTTTGTAGGTCAGAAAGCTGAGCTGGTTAGTTGGGAAGTGGTAGGATCACTAGTGCTGATGGAAAGGAAAGAACAGGAATGTGTAGTTTGCAGAACTGAGACTGTTCCTCTGTGGTCTTTATTTGGCTTAATCCAGCTATAAACTTAATCCAACAAATGGAGTTTGTTTAATCAAATGCCCTCTTCTTGACCACATTATGGGGATCATATCACAGAGGGCCATGTTCACTGAGCTCAGTTTGGAGTAGATCTCTCTCATTATCTATTTTAAAACTGAAATTATGTCAGTAAAAGAGCATAATGATGTGCTTGGGGGGGATCTCCTTGATGGATCTGAATCAGGAGAGTGTCAATGGCCTGATGGCTCAAATGCTTCCAGCTGGGCATGGACTGGTGCCTTGCTGAGAAGGAATGGACCTGCTGATATGTGCAAAAGGAACATCAGCTGAATGTCTGTAGAGCTGTGGGGCCTTGGGCAGGGTCTCTGCCAGTTTCCAAGTGTGCAGCCCAAGAGACTAAGCCCAGTTCTCTCCCAGAAATCATAATTCACATCTTCAGGCATGAAACTCCCCTTTGGCATCGTGCTGGGTCTCTCTTGGACCTTTGCATTTATCTGTGCTTTAGGAAGAGAGAATATCCTAGGAGTTTCTTCTAGGTCAGCCTAGGGATTTGTGTGGGGCTTATTTGTGTGAGAAAACAGATGGTACATTTGATTGTTCTCTGAATTGGGAAACCAAGAAAAGCTGCCATTCTAGTGGAGTGCAAGTACCAGCAACTGCTTCCTCACTTTCAGTGGGTTAATACCCCAGAACAAAACTATTGCAGTCTCTGCTCATCTCAGAGGGCCTGAACCTGGGGCTTTAACCAGAGGACAAGGTGGTTTCTTCTTTGTGTATTGTCTTTAGTAGGTCAGTGCCAAGGGTAGCAAACAGAAACATTCTATCAATATGGATCCTATTTTACTTCATTCAGAGGATTCCTGTATTTTATGTTGCAGTACTGCTTTGAAAAGCAACTGTGACCAAAGAATAAAGGGAGGAACCCTATTCCACTATCTTAAATTGCAGAATGTTTTCCCTTTAAAGCCTTTCCCTCCATCCCAAACTTTTCCTCTGGATACATTTTAAGTCAACTCATTGGTGCTGAAAGAGGTTGGTTTGACAGGCTTGATGATTCACACCTTCTATTCAGCTTCCTACTTCAAACCAGCTCAGGCTGAAAGAGGAGAGGTCAACAATTTTAATGTAAGGCTGTGATTACTGTAATTCCGACTGGGTAAGAAGAATCTGAATCCAAGACCCCACTCTTCCATTAGGCAGTGGAAGAATTTGCACCCTGTGTGTGATATTGGTGAGACATTGAACCTAGTCCTCAAAATGTGTTGTGGTGTCACCTCTGGCTTCCCTTTTGGACACACCAGTTCTCACCGACCTGCTCGGAGTGTGTGGTGCATCTGGTGATATCACTGCTGTGAGGGCTCGCTGGCACTGCATTGCAATCAGATCATTTTTACATGGTAAATAGCTATTAATTACTGCTGCTGGAGTGTTAGTGCACAAAAACACTCTCCTTGAAAACTGGCTAGCTAGCTGGAGTGCTAAATGTGGGCACATATAATGACTGAGGAGCTCATTAGCTACACTTGCAAGGATGGAACAACTGAATTTCCAGAGTGTCTCTGCAAACCCGTAAAGTGAAAATGCATCTCTGTACTCAGAGCAAGAAACAACACAACAAACACAACCCTACATGCAAGGCTACTCAATCCAGCTGACTGATGGACAGTCCCTCCTGACCAAGCAGAAATTTGCCCTTCTGAAGGCACAGACACAAAGGTTCAAAGTGTGGCACTTACATTCCTCAGTTTCAGCACTGGTTGTAGAAATGTGACTTCACAGAAATTTCCCCCATGCATCAAATCCTGGCCCATTGTATCTATCCCTGTACTTCCCACACAAATGCTGATGGCCACATGCAGCACACCCTGTCACAGCACACACAGTTTTGCCTTTCTTCATCAAAATAAGAAATCCCATTGATTTTTACTTTTCATGCTTCCGTTACCAGCTCCTGCTAACAACTGCCACTGCTGTTCCTTATCAATATTTGATGAGTAGGGTGAGGTGGAATGGAGAAGCCCTGTGAGTTTCTCCTTCTAAATGGTCTCTGTGAGGGTTGAGGTTTTGTGGCTTATGTTTATTTTCTGTCTGTTTTACTCAGTTGATTCAGGTCCTGAAGGTGACTGCTGCTAAAAGACAGGATGGGAATAGGACATCTCTCTTCCCCTATACCCTGTTCATGCCTCTATCTCTCTGTTTGCCCTCTTGAGTAGGGTCATGGATGATTTTGTGAGTTTTTGAGTTTTTAGATCCTTGGTGAAATACATCAACAGTGGAAGGTCAAGCAGCACTTATCGGTATGTAGCCAACATAACTTCTCCTTAACTAGTTTTTCCCAGGCTTTATCCAGCTAAGTGTTCTCAGGAAATGAGCTCTCATTTTTAAAATTATCTTTCAACTCACAGAATTAATGACTGCCCTAGTACCTTACTAAGTTGTGCCTTAAAAAAAGAGGTACTCTAGAATAGAGTAGCATGCCTTCAGGACATGTCTCTGAGTTGTAACTCTTCATTTATTTCCACTTGTTATACCAAAGAAGCTTCCATAGTACCTGAGAATCTTTTTTTTCCCCTTATGCTTAGGCAGCTCTTAAAACTTCCTTTGTGGTTGTGAGCTTATGTCAAAGTAAGGTCAAAGGCTCATTCATTACTGAAATGAGAATTCAGTGCTTTGCTTAAAACAACATTTCTGCAAATACTTTTCATTATAAAGAGCTAGTTGGAGTTTACAAGGATGGAGTCTTTGAGGGCCATAACCCAGAGAGCAGTACATGAAACATCATTTCAATGAGCTCTGTGGGGAGGGTATTTGAGAAGCAAACAAGGCTCAGAAAATGCAGCAGAGTGTGGAAGCCTGGCACACCATGAATTCTGGGCTGCCAGTGATGGAGAAACAAGCTGCCAGCTCTGCAGCCTCTGCATCTGGCACCTGATTTCAGGTAAGTGAGCACAGGCACTCAGGTTGGTAGCTGCAGGATAATCCCAGCAGCTATGATCAGCTGAAATAGGCTGATGGCTTCCCAGAACATGGGAGACCCACCAGCAAACACAGGATACTGCCAAGGACAACCCCCTTCCCTTTCTCTGAGATTTAGGCTGCAAAGGCTCATTGCAGGGAGATGGAGGTTTGTCATCAGTTAAGGCTGGATATTGGTGTAGGCATCAGAACCCCATCTGTACCTTCTGGGATTAAAACGGGAACATCTGAAGAAGGAACTTGCAAGGCTAGAAAAAAACTCTTGTTTTTACTGTAGCCATCAGTAACCTTGTAGGAGTGACTGGCAAATGACTTAAAGATCTGCATAAGCTTCATAATCACATGAGGTAAACATTGGTTAAGAAAAACCCATGTATGCTTGTTCAGTTGATGGTAATAGAAAATAAATTAAGGAAAGGTATTTTGTATTAAGCAAAATGCTTTTTGCCTCATTTTAGTGGGTTTTTTTTTTTTCATCTTGCTATAAAATTTGCAAGTTAAACAAGTCTGAGCTTTTTTGATGGCTTCATTTCAGATATAAATACCTGGGGATGTCTTCCAGTTTCATGCTTCTGTTCCTGTGGTAGCAAAGTTCAACCTCTCCTTGTTCTTGCTGTGCTCTGACCATAAGGACCTCTTTCAAAATGAGCATTAAATGTCATTTGGAGGACAGCTTAGGGCTGCAGGTAAGTGACTGAAACATCTGCAAATGTGTAGGAGACAAGAGAAAACATGAGAACATGGCAGCAAGAGCCTTCAAATATGCCACTAATCTACTGCAAGACAAGCAACAAGAGCGAGAGGGGCAAAAGTTGGGCAAAGCCCTTGGGATGGCAGCTTTTCCATGCAAGGCATACATTTTGAGCTTGTCTGATGCGTGCTGTGAAATGCTGCTGGGTGAAGAGAAAGAATGGATTCTGTGTCTCAGAATATAACTCTTGCAGAGTTCCTCAGAGTGACACAAGAATCAACAACACACAAAATTCTTTGGGTTGTTTTGTTTGATTTATTTGGGGAATTTTTATATTTCATAGTTTGCTTTTCTTTATTCTTTTCCTGGAGACCACTGCTTTTAACTCTCCTCTGTTGCCCTTCTTTTTTTTATGATTTCAAGACTGCTGGTGTGCAGAATTCAACTCAGGGCCATCTGGAGACCCTCTGCTACAGCATCATTAATCCCATGCAAGGCAGGTTGGCCATGCTCATTTCACATCTACAGATGTGCACAAATCTAATTATCCATCTCCTGTGCAAGTCTTACAGAAAAATTGTAGCTGAGTCCTTGAATTTAGAGAAAATACTTAGGAGTTTCACAGACTTTGAAGGGTTTTTTTGACTCAGTTTAGGATTCAAGGCTATTTGTTGGGAAGTCTGGAGGCCTTCTTACAACTTTCCTTTTAGATCTCCTCTCGTGAGCAAGTCAGCAGTTTTCTTCCTGTATGATGACTGTGGGGTCTGTGGGCAGTGTGAAGTCGGTGAGCAATGCTGGGATCAGGTGTCCATGTGGGATCAGTCACACTGTGATGCCAGCTTAACTTTAGAGTGTTGGGTTATGTCCTCTATAGCGGACTTTTCCCTGTTTCTTGAACCCAAAGTCTGCTTTGGGGAGATACACCAGGTTATTCTTTTCCTTAGTCTTGCATCCAAACCTTTTGGGCAGCACATGCACAGGTTGGTGTGTGCACCACAGAAATCTCTGCCCTGGTTCTACCCCCAGGCACTGTATCCAGAGTCCTTTCCCAGTGACAAAGCAATCCAGTTCTGTCTTGTAAATGTTTTAGCAAACCACATCCTTTCTGTAAGAGAAAAATGATCTTTCTTCATTTGTAGTATCTTTCCTAAAATGTGCTGTACAATCATGTCTCTAAAATATATGAGGCGATAGAGCAACTATATTGAAAAATAGCACATACTTGGCCAGTTTTGCTAATAAGTAAAATATACTGGTCTGAATATGACAACTGTATGTGTTGAAATATATTGAAAACATATTTGGATCATTCCACATAGACTGAAATATTGAAAACTGGCCAAATCTGTAAAAAATTTAAGTCAGTATTTTATATATTATATATTTAAAAATCATTTTCACAAATAGATAGCAAGGAACCTTGCTACGAAGATGTGGGAAATCCTAATCAGGCTTTATTTTTTCCTGATGGGAACCAGTGATCATGGATGCTATGTCATTACAGACACTGTGGTAAGAGTTAACCTGGCTGCTGGCTCATAATTTGTGTGTTGGGCCCAGCACAGGGGTCCATTGATCTTAATAGAGACCACTCAAGAGCAGGGAATTCCAACAGTAACAGCTCCCTCGGCATTGCTGGTGCTGATTTAAGTCCAAGCATTTCTTTCTCTGCAGTCTCTTTGGATTAGCCTGGGAATGGATGGGAGAGTGGGAGTGAGAGCAGTTGTGACAGCTCTTAGATGGAGGAGCTTGCAATTTCTGGAGAAATGAGAAATTTCTGGAGGCTGAGGATTCAAACAGTGATATGAGCCCATAGACAATGCAATTGTCCTGGCCTTTGCATGAAAACAAGGATCTCCATTTATTGTTAGCTCCTATTGACATTCCTAAGCATTCTCTAGGTAAGTCCAGACATGTCTGGATACCCTGGATCCTCTGAGAAGTGCCCTTTTGCAGCATAACATAGAGTTACCGTTTGAGTTTTTCTGTGTGTATTGTTATACCTCTGAAAGGTGTAGGGCAGGAGACCCTGGATCCATGGAGGATCCAGGGCTTTCTCTCCCTGCACATTGTAGCAGCAGTGAGATCCCCAGTGGAGATGGAAGCCTTTGCATGTGCTTCTGGTTGGGGTTGGGATGGTCTGCTTTGCTGAGGACCTGTTACTGTCCAGGGAATGCATTTCTGTGATGGTAATTGAAGGCAAATTAACAACCTCACTAAGTTAGAGATGGTAAAAAGACCATTTGAAGACATGTGAGGAGAACTGGTTCTGTCTGAGAGTTGGTTGGTAGAACCAGCAAGGGCTTGGCTTCCTCATCCAAGGTTAGACCAGGTCTGCAGCTGAGGGAGATCTCACCCGGAGAGCAGCTTTTAAAGGAAGACCACTGTCCCCTGAAATGACCTTCCTGCCTGATTTGGAGGTGAACAGAGTTTTCTTTGATTCTTAAAATTGTCCAATTCCTCTGTTAGGAAAAAGCATTTAATCCAATTTGGAGTCCTAAATCTGGCTCACTGCGTGAATGAATCATGGATGTCTCAAGCAGGAATCATGAATCCTATGATCCTGTTGACCAGGTGAATGTACTTCTGCCAACTACACCACATAAAGTTTGTGCAAACATTTATTTGCATGCAGAAAGCTGGAGAGAGATCAGTTCCAGACAGAAGTAAAACTGAAAGTCAGGTACATCAGGGGTCCTGTAATGAGGTGACTGAGGAGGCTTAGGAATGTCAAAATGGGAATCATGGCTGTTTTACACTTTCGAGATCCCTTGTGCCCTGGAGATGAGCTGCTCGAGTAGTGCCTTTGTGTTCTGAACAGCATCAGCTTGCTGAGAGCTGGAACACCTCAACATCCCTAATGAAAACAAGGAGCAAACCAGAATTCTCCTGAAAAATAAACAAGCCCACTTCCATGACCCCTTCTTGACCTCCCAATGAGGTGCTAATTACTAAAGGATTAGCACCTCTTCTGTATCACAATGCACTCAGCCAAGGAACAGGAAGTGACAACACTCAGCACAAAATGCAAATCCAGAAGAATTAGTCCAAGGGCAAGAGACCAAAGTTAAAGACAGAGAAACCTTCTCCACTGCGAGTTCAACCTGTTGTCAGAGAAACGAGCTAAATTACCACCTTTTGGAGGAGTTAGGCAGGAATGGAATATTTTTTCCCTCTTCATGGTAGGTAAATATGCAGCTTTTCTTAATTTGACTTCACAGTTCAACAGAGATAATTTTTTTCAGTGTGGCTGCAGTGACAGCAATATGAAAAAAGGGCTTATTAAAAATTAATTGCACCAGCAGAAGTATCTCCATGTATCTGTGTCTGTGTTGAAACGCCATCCCTATTGCACCATATCCAGTGGCTCACTGATAAACTGGAATGAAAACTGTAGGAATTAGTGGTTGCAAAGGAAGCCCTGCAGAGATGTGTGTGATCTGTCCTGTCAGGCTGTGTGAGATGATCTCACAAGCTTCAGTGCCTGTATTTGTCACATCAAATGGATAAAGTCTTTCTGTGGTGGCTACTGTGGTCTTTATGTGGAGATTTTCCTCTTTGATTCAGTATGAGATGGGAAATAAATTGCTTTTGTTTAAGGCATATTGGCATAAGGCTTTGTATTGTTTTTATTTTTGGTAGGAAATATTTATTGTAAAAGGGAGTGACTTAAGCTGTTTCTAAAGATCAAAGGGAACTTGGCCCAAGGGAAAGAATTTCTGAGGTGTGGAACAGCCCAGTCTGGCCACCTTGGCCACCTGGAAGGTTTGAAATCAAAGCCTTTGCTACCAGGTACTGGATAAGACTGGAACAGACAAGCACAACCCTCCTTGGGAGCAAACTGGCACAACTGTCTCCTAAAATAGGTGACAGTCCAAAACTTTCCTGAGGGAGAGAATGCAAGCTGTAAACCAGAGTCTTCTGGAGCTCAAGAACCTCTCCTGTGCAGCAGCTTTACAGCTATTCCGAGTTTGGGTATTTTTTTTCCTGAGTGGAAGTTCGCTCGTGAGCCTGAGAATGCTGCTCTCATTACATTTTTTTCCGATGATGCTTCATTCTTGGAAAGGGGAAAGTTTCTAGTTTGGATAATTGAATTTTCCAATAGAAGATCTCATCACTAAATTCCTGACCAGCTCCCCACTGATGGGCTGTTTTGCCTCTACCCACTTTTTCAGTTTTCTTAGATGTGAACATGAGCTGCTTATACAGCAGCCCAGAGATCTCCCTTTGGATGAAATACATCCTACTCAGTAGTTAAACTATTTCAAGCTGTAGTTTTTAGTCCTGGCCTTGTTCATGGCAGGTTCTTTTGCTTTTCTCATCTCTGGATGTAAATCTTGGTGTCTCAGTTGACTCTGGCACTGCTGCCTGTGCTCCCCATGGCAGAGGAGATGGGATTGTGCCTCCTGGCTGAAGGGGCTGTGGCAGACATGCTGCCTCATGTCGTTTCCTGTTTGCAGACTTACCTCAGGCATTTTCAGATGGGCCAAGAGACTCCTGCCTACATTGTTCTTCTGCAAAGGATATGTGTGGTATGGGGCTCAGGTGACACAATCAGGATCTCCTCAGTGTACTGTTTGACTGGGGCCTTGGAAAAATAACCAGATTACTATCTCCAATTTATCCTAAACATGCCTGCCTCCTTTTACAGTTTTTGTTGCACAGTATTGTTGCCAGGATGGATTTATGCTGGGCCATTTCCCACTCCAGCTGCGTCATTACAATCATTGTCATGAGAACACAAAAGCAGCGACTGAATGCCCTGTGCCTTCCTAAGAACATATTTATCCCATTGCACTGTTGTGACTTGTGGGGGTGCCATGGGCTGGCGGCTACTAAAGCAAAGACTTCCTGATGCTTGATTACCAGGGATCCTCAAAGGCCAGAATGACTCTTTGCTGTCTCAAGCGGAGTTGCCAAGTGAAGAACGATTCCTGGAGGCCAGCAATGCCGTCATGTGCCCGGTCTGGCCCTAAAGAAGGGTTTGGGGCGGTTTTGGTGCCCGCACCCTCGGCCATGCACAGACCTTCTCTCTCCACCAGACGGCGCTGTTGGACAGGGCACGGCCCGGGGGTGCCACCACGCACCGGGTGACATCACCAGAGTCCCCGCCCAGTGCCTCAGTTTCCCCATTTCCCAGTGTTCTGAGACATGGTGACCAATGTGACACAGAGCAACTGGATGTTATTAAGCCACCAAAGGAGGTGGTCAAACCACATCCGTGCTTTAGAAAACCGAGATCAAACCAGATGCCTCCAGGCTCCTCTGCGTGACACCAAGCCACAGAAGGTGAAGAAACCGTTCCTTCATTATTTCATTGGTTTCCCATTGTTCTGTGTCCTGCTCTCATCTCCAGCCTCCTGGAATATTTTGCCATCGGGCCTGAAGGAAAACAAGCGCTCATGTGCTAATTTTACAAGCTACCATGGCTGCAGCAAACAGCACGTGGGGTCAGGGCCTTGCTCAGACTCACAGCCTGGCACAGCAGCCTCATTGCCCACTCCAGCTGGCAGTTTGATACCAGCCAGAGAAGTCTTTTTTGCAACATTGATTAGACAATCTGCTGATTGATCATTGGGGGATCTAACAGCAATCAGGCTTCCTCCACAGTGTGCGGATGCTGAGACAAACTCGGTGTTTCTCTGGGTCTCATAAGCATCTCCTCAGACAGGCTTTTTCCTTCTGTTTGCTTTGTTTGCAAAGCTCTGTGTGGTTTTCTCTACTGTTCATAGAATGATCTAAAGAAATTATTTGAGAAGAGTCCCAGTTCCTACTGGGATACTCTGCTTTGCAGGAGGACTGTGTGACAGCCCACCAGCCAGTCCACCCAGCTGCAGCCTGGGTGCTGTGTTCATGAAGAGGGAAATAATTCCATGCCTGGAGTCCACTCTGAGACTCAAATAAACAAACAAGCTTTAGGTCCATGTCTTCTGTGCAATGGGCAGGGCCAATCTGGTACCTTGTGCTTGTCATCTCTGCAGCTCCTGGCTGTCAGCAGCTGCTTGTTGCTGGTATCATATGGAGCAGAACCACTGATTTCAGTAAATGAGACAAATACAGAATTCTCCCTCAGCATCCCTAGCTCCACCGATTTCATCTTTTCCTTCCAGCCCTTGGGTACATTAAATGGTTTGGCCTAATGAAGCTCTCTGATCTTAAAATCACTCCACTCTCAATGACCTTCTGTGGCAGCGGATAATATTTAAAAGCCTTATGTGCCTGCAGAGGCTCCTTGTCTCTCTTTTGGGTTAATAGTTAAAAATTCATGGTTGTTTTTCAAAACCTAAATTGCTTTACTCTCTGCAAATGATTCCCCTTTCAATTCAAAATCAAACGTTTGTCTAGACTCAGCAGACTCTTGGCTAATAGCTCTGGCAGGCAAAGATACCAACAGTTTATCAAGATACTCACTTTCTACCCCAAACTCAGCTCAATTTCACGAGTTGGTTTTTGTTTTCTTTTTTTTTTTTTTTTTTAAGTGGCAGAAGAGTGTTTAGCTAATTGGGTTAAGGAGCCTTAGATGTTCCTTGGCTCTCCACAGAGTGTTTCTTTTTTAGCAGTGCCAATTTCCTTAACAAATGTATTTCATTGTGTGGTGCATTTGATCCTCATATCCGGAACTGTGTGTGAATCCTGAACCACTCCTTAGCTGCTTTTCCAGCTGCCATGGTACTGACTGCACAAGGCTCCACTGACTTAGAAAGTGACCTTAGAATTCAGAGGCCTACTTCTAAATAAATGAGAATATAAATAAAGATGAAACAGTGCAGCTCCTTCAGGCCCATGTGTGATTTCCCCCGTGGAGCTGCTCCCGTGGCTGTGTCTGTCACCCTCAGTGGGTCTGTGCAGAGGTTTCCATGAAGTCTCCTCTCAGGTGTTTTGACACTTGTCTGTAGAGAACTATCTTTCCTTTTACTCAGGGTTCAGAGAAAGCTCAGCAGTGATTTGAAAATTATGATCAGAAAATTTGATTGAAAATTTCTGCACTCAAAGTTTGAACTTTGGAAACACATCTAGGTGTCAAGCTGGGAGTTTGGAAGGCCTGGCTGTGGAGGTCAGCAATGCTAAACCTGGGCAGAAAATGTTTATCATGTAGAGGATCTTGGCTAAGACTGTTTTAGTAAAAGAACAGCTCCTGCCTGAGATTTTGTATCAGTATTTAGGGTCTTCATCTTGTGGATAGAGCCACCTGGTACCTGAAGGAGACTTAGAGGGTAAGTTTAAGTCCCACTTAGTTTAAAACTCTTGTATTTTTGCACCTCCTCAGCAGACTTATTGTGAACTACTCAAATATTCAGAGTCCAATGTGCCTTACTACTAAATCCTTGATTACATACACTTGAAATCTCATTTATTTTCCTGCCAGAACAGTATAAAGGAACTTTGGTGTAAATGTAAAACAAGTCTTGGTTGTAGTCCTGGGTTGTGTAAAGGTTTGATTACCCAGTGTGGTGTTCTCACATGAGGAGATCTCCACTGTAACTGCAAATTGCTGTGCAGCCTTAATCTGGCCACAGCTGTGTGTACTACTGCAAGAGTAAATAAAATAATACTTAGCATGGATAAATATTTTATTTGCATGCTGGAGCATCTTAAAGCTGTATTTTCCAGCCCACCCAAGGTGAAAATAAATACTGGGAAGCTGAAGGAAAAGAAAAAAGTGAATCACTGTCACAAACCAGTTTAGAGCTGAGGCTAGAGGCTGCTTTCTGGTTTTTTTAGCAATCCTTCCTACCAGGGCACTGTAAGTCTAAGTATTGTTATTTCTTGTGGAGGATCCATGCTGCTGGGAAAAAAGAGGACTAGCTTTGGATAGAACAGCTACTTTCTGTTATTTTCTTTCAGAATTAAAGTGGGTAACTTTCTCCTGATTATTGATAATAATTATGGCTATAACTACAATCCTAGATCAAATGACAGAAATGGCAAGTGGAGTTCTTCAGTGGCTTGACTGGAATGAACTCAGATGTTAACTTCACAAGAATTCAGTTTGCAGGCTTCAGAGAGACACACTTTATCCTTACTCTGTATTTATTTTTTCCACAATTTTTTCATTTAGCTAGAAAGGCTGTTGGAGAAGCAAGACTTGAGGGAGAATTGCAATTGGGAAAGGTGAAGGAAACATACAGCACTCTCCTGATGGCTGTAGCACCTGCTTTCCCCAGGTGCAGAGCATTAGTTTAAATTAGAGCTCATGCTGCACAGACCAGGAGTAGGAGGCAGCTCGTGCTGTGTCCTGGAGCAGCTCTCAGAGCAGCTCCAGCAGGTGGTAAAGGGCTTCTGTGCCATCTTGATTCCCAGGCATTTACTAATCCCTGGAAATGCAGAAAAGCTTCTTTCTAGACTGCAAGAGGTTTCTGTGATGTGGAGGTGAGTGCCAGGATTCCGTACTACCCAAAGTTACCCTTTTGGGAGAACTCTCCATGAGAGTTGAGGCTGTTTGGATTCTTGAAACAGCTCTTGTGCGCCACAGAGAAGCACAAGCTCCACTCACACAGGAGGACTCCACATAGAGCTGTTATCCAAAGGGTTGGATCCAGAAGGAGCTGCTGGTGTTTGGTTAATGCACCTCCAAGCTACTAACACCTCCCCTGTAATCTTGACTCAAGGGGTCTCCATCTGAGCCCTTCCTCTTTGAGTGTGATGGAGAATTCTCCTGTGGGTGACTGGAAAGGATTTAGAGGAGCAGCTCAGCAATGCCTAAAGTATGTGTCTGTCAGGCAAGCACATTTCAGATTCAGTAGCTGGAATGTTATTAGGTGATGTAACTGTTCAAACTTGAGGCTCAGGGGTAGTAAGTAATCTGAGGATGAGCTAATTAACTGTGCCTTGCAGCTGAGGTATTCCTTTAAAATTCTTCCTTGAACTCAAGAGTAATGCACACTGAAATCCTTGCAGCTCTTTTAAAAGGCATCTTCCTGTTCTTTGGATGATGAGTAGATGTTGTACAAAGAAGATTCTCCCAATACACGGCGTTTGTAAGATGTGCTAGTGGTCTGTGGGAGTCGTCCATATCTAATTGTGAGATGAAGTTGCACTCAGCGTGACAAACTTGCTGGGAGAAGCGTGGAGTAGAGGAGCGGGAGTCCCAGGGCGGAGATGCTGCTGACACCCAGCAATAACCGGTTACCCTGCTTGGCAACCCCCATGCTGGTCTAGGTAAATGGAAATGACTTCATTATTTGTTTGTCCCTTGTCCTAGTGCCTTTTATTTTTAAGCCTGCATAACGCAAACCACGGCCCCTGGGGAGCTTAACGAGGGTCTAAGTGGCACCACCGTTCCCTGCTAACAATGGGCTTTTGTTGTTCACACTTTCCCTATCAGAGTGTCCCGGAGGAACGTCCTTGCTTAGGAGACTATATTGTGATGTTATGACCTCAGAGAGGGGTGGGAGAGGAAGGGAGGGTTCAGGTGTATCTTTAACTTACTTGAATAACTTTCTTCTAGTTGTGTTTTCTTCCCACCAGGCTCTTTAATGACTGCTCCGAGGGGGCTGGCTCTGAGCTATAAATACAGGCGCGTTATCACCCGGCTGTATTGTGTGCGAGCGCTAATTTCTCTGCTGGGCTTGAACTTGTTGACTTCTGCGGTCGCTGTCAGGAAATGTTGGGTGGGAAAGGATTAAAGAGCCTATTGATGTGACTCGGAATCTCGGGCCAGGAAGGCTGCTTGTATCATCTTAGATCTAGGGACGGTGGTGTTGATACCCAGCCTGGGCTTTTTTTATAGAGTCGCTTTAGTCAGCTCCCTGTTCCTCCCTCCCACCTCCCCCATGGCGAGCACACTGACTCCGGCACTCCAGGCTGGAGTCTCCAAGGAGGAAGTAGACCCTGTAGGCGAATTTCCTGGTATTATGCCATTTTAACAACCTCTCTCTTGATTTAGGTGTTGCAGGCTGGCTAAGAATATTCCTTGACACTTGAAAGGGACCTTTATTGTTTTCTTAATTTGTGAAGAATTACCTTTTTTTTTTTTTTTTGTCTCTCCAAACTTTTCTTTGTAGGGTCAGACTGGAGCCATGTTATTGTTGTTAAATTTAGATCTGAGACTATATTAAGTCCTCTGGCAGTCTGCCCTAGCGCTTTCACTTCTTAAAACAGGAAGGCAGGCCTTGGCCTACTTGTGCTCATGTACTTAAAAAGGGTGAGAAGACGATTTTTTACACTGCTGGGAAATAAATATAAAAGTGCACTGTGTATATACAACCACTGTCCTGCTGGAGCCAAGAGACAATTTCAAAGGTTGAAACTCTTTAGGCCTCATGTTATTGAACAGGAATTAGGTACATAGTGCCTTTTTGGAAAGTTTGTCCCCAAAACAATTCTGTCACATGAAAAGGTCTCGTTCTGTGTGGTGTGGAGGGGAGCAGCTGCAGCAGTGTTGGCTGTTGGGATGTAATGGAGAGAGCCACTGGTGCAGCGGGGTTGGTTCCCAGGGCTTGCAGCTCCTGCCTGCATTTGGGAAAGAGCTCTTCCAAAGCCTTGTGCAGGGTTTCATTGGAAAGGTTGGTGCTGAAAATGTAACCTCCTAAATTATGTTTGTGCATCTCAGAGAAGGAAACCTGGCTTTTGAGATTCCCAAGATTCCTGTGGAAGGCAGAGAGGGGGAATGCTCAACACTTCAGGAATAATGATGAGATTGTGAAGTCTGGCATCTGCCTCTCAACATTCAGTGTGAAAACAGATTAGAGTATCTGAACGTGTTTGTAAAGAACAACGTGAAATATTAGTCCCTAAACCAAAAAATGATGGGAAAGGGAGAAAGCATGACTACATTAGTAACTTAAATGTTCCTGTTTAATTGTAACCTTTCTCAGCATTTTTGAGCACACTTGATTGACTCCTGCTTTTTATAGGGATGGCCCATCCAGAAGGAAAGGAAATATTGCAGCACCTGCAGTTTGTTCTTTTAACAAAGTGTGGCTGAATGCACACAGATGGCCCTATGGACTCCAGGGCTGTGCTCCCCTCAAATTTGACTCTTTCCTTGTGCCATTTCTGTAGCTAATCCTTCCTATCAGCAGACAGCTAGGAGCCAGCAGCCCATTGAAAAGGGAACCAGACTGAGGACAGGCTGCTGAGAGGAGTAGAAAAACTGTTCCTTTGAGGACTCTATAGATTTTCTTTTTTTTTTTTTTTCCTGTGTAAAAGCATTCTTATTCTGATATAAATGATGGGGGTAGGGGGCCACAAACTGTGATAAAAATACCTCTGAGCTTCACCAAGGCTCTTTCTACCTTTTCATAATTCAGGAGTCTGTCAATCAGAGCCCCAAAGGAGAGGAGGATGTGTGAGGCTGTGTGGGAGGGCTGGGGGCAGCAGAGACAGCAAATACCACTGTCCTCCAGACTGCTGCCGGTCCTCATTCTCAGGATATCACTGCAAATGGCAAATGGATAGGCAAGAGCAAGTGACCCCCTCTGTGGGAATTAAAATACATTCTTGAATTAATGGTGGGTGCAGCCTGTTCCTACCATGGAAGGGTTCAGGTGCTGCCTGTGGGTCTCAGTTCAATGCAGGGGCTGGGCATTGTGTGTTCAGTGGCACACTTGTGCATGTGCAGGGCTGAATCATTTGCTATATCATCAGAGAAGAGCTCAGCATGAGCTTCTACAGCACATGGAAAAAACTGATCAGATAAGGATTATTCTTTACTGTCTTTTGCTACCTTTGAAGCTGGCTGCACAAAACTGAAATTGAAAGCTCTTGGGCCCCACCTCTTTACCAGTATCTCAGCTCTTCCAGTTTTATGTCAGGTGAAGTACAGATGAGGAAGCATTCCCGAAGTGGGCAGTCAGTTCAGGCAAGGGATGTTTAAGCAGGCCAAGGCTTAGTAAGGAGGCAGCGAGGTCTGGAGGATTGCTAGAATTTTGCAGTAATAATGCAACTTTGAAGATAAAGTAGATCAAGGCTTGAGCTGAAATACCATATTCCTTCTCTTCTAGGAAGGCTTATAGCAAGGGATAATGTGGAAAGATGATTTTAAATTTATATTCTCCCATTTTCCAAATGAAAACCTTATAATGTTGCTCAATCTGATTGGTTTTTGCTTTTGTGTGAGTATTGTTTTGTTTTTATTCTTTCAAATCAATGCATCATTCCTTAGTTTCAAGCAATTCTTCACCCAAAAAGAAAACTTCAGTGCCAGAACTGAGAGTCTTTTTTTCCTTGGGACCAGTCCTGCCTGCTCTTATCTTCTGGCTCCTGCAGAAGGGCCAACAATAAGCCAGGACTTAGAATTCTTTCTTTGCACAATCTCCTTGACAAACACTTAGATGAGCAACAAGAAAACCTGAAAGTGTAAAAGACTCAGGCTTTCTGATCCTCTGAATCGTCAAAGAGATAAATTCAGGATTGTTTTAGCTCTGCTAATTTTGCAATTGTATTACTCAGGGAGGTTGCAGGGGGAGGTCACTGGGTGGAAAGGTTATTTCTGTTTGTCACAGGATCTAAATTCCCCAGATCTATTTTCTAGGGATTTTCTTTCTTTATCTTGTGTTTCTCCTGGCCCTAAATTCCCCTACTGCCTAACTGGCTGCTGCCTTCTGTCTCAGCACAGTGGGATGCTCTGGAATGACATGCAGCCTGTGTTACTGTCATTATCTTGGCCTGAAGCCTGCAAACTTGTGAGGCAGAGCAGTCAGTTATTAAGTGCCTTGCTTCCAGAGACAGGAGAGCTGGAATCTATGATCAGTCTTTTCTGGTACCTCTTGGATCCTCTTAATGTGGTGTTTTCTTGTTTGCCCCATGGCCTGTTCCTGTGCTCCTCACAGCACCAGTGTCTCTCCCCCCGTACACTGCTCTTAAGCCCCAGTTTTTGCCTCTCAGTTCCTTTGCTGTTTGTTTGTCACTCCCCTGACAGGGCCGTTGCACTTCACTGCAGTTTGCAGAGCAAGGTGTTGCAATTTTGTGATTGTGTTGGTGTCCAAACAAACTATAAATGAATTGCTTTTGGAGCCAGGCCTGTGGATGTTGCCTGAGCAAATAGGCTGTGACTCCGTCCGCTGGAGCACACCTGTCTCCTCAAACACAGGGGTTTGCTCTCTGTGGAGCCCTGTGCCTCATCCGCATCCCTTCCCCACAAGAGCCAGGTGTCTCCTGGCTGCAGAGCCTTTACAGCCCCGCTGCATCCCTGGGCAGGCACCGGCTCCGTTATCGGCGCGGGCGGGCTGGCCCGTTCCGTTCCGCAGAGGAAGGAAGGTAGAGTCACAGATACTGAGACACGGGAGAAAAGCCCAGATCCGTGGACAAGATGTCTGAGGCATATGATGCTTATCTGCTGCTGTGGGTGGAGGAGGAAAGGGCATCCCTTATCTCTTCTGTAGTTCCCAGCCCGCTCTGGCTGCTTAAGGAGGCTCACTGGAGTCTTCCCACATTCCTGTACCTTCAGGTTCCTGCTGGACAGGAAACGGCTGCTGCTCCAACACCCATTACATCTCAGCTGGTAGTGTCATTTACAGTCGGATTCCCAGGATCCCAAAGGGTTTGGGGTGGAGTGGGTGGGAGTGGGGTGGAGGGGCTGCTTGGTCAGTGAAAATACCTCCCTGGGAAAACAACAAAAACATTGAAACTTGCCTAATTTCTTGAGCAGTTGGTGAAGCTGGCCTGTGATACCGAGGCATTTCAGGAAATCAAACTGACCCTTTGGAAAGAATTGGAAAGTTACAATGTGTGTAAGACTTAAATAGTACTAAAAGGTAATCGCTGTTCAAAATTACAGGATGGGGCTGACCATTCTATTATTATTTTATATCTGAAAGAAATCTGGAAATACAGTATTCACAAGGGAGATTTCTATTTGTCCAGATGCTCCTGTGCAGCTGTTTGGGTATAGAAAAATATTGAAAGCTACAGAATTAATTAAAACAGAGATACAGGTGCTACTTGCAGTGAGAGAACCCAACATGGCTTGTGATATCTGACCACAGCTCCTGACCTTAAAGAGACCTTAAAGCTCTTCCTATTCCAGCCCCCTGCCATGACAGAGACACCTTCCAGCACCCCAGCTTGCTCCAAGCCATGTCCAGCCTGGCTTTGAGCACTTCCAGGGATGGAGAAGCCACAGCTTCTCTGTGCCAGGGTTTGTTCTCCACATCTCTTGGTTTGTGTGTGTTCAGTCTGATTCAGCAGAGCCAGGACATGATAACTTGTGTTTTGACATCCTTATATATTTAAAATTTCCTTTCTTTTGAATCAGTTCTGGAGGACTTCATAGATGAAGATATTTCTACAACTTGTGCAGTGATACCTTCTGCCTGCTGCCACCCAAACCTGATAGGGGTAGATCTATCATCAATGCAGTACCAGTGCACAGCTACAATCCCACTGAGGTATTTAATCTGGGATGAATGTGGGGAACAGGCTGTCCAGATCTATCTCTATGATCTTCAACAAATCTCCCATTGTTGTTCCTCTGTTTCCATTGCTGTCCTTTGCACCTCACTGTGGGCTTGTGGAAGACTCAGAACTTCATTTGGAACTCTACCCTTGTTATGAAACAGTTTCATTGTAGTTGCCATTTAGATGAGTAAAAATTCTAAACAAAAGATGTGGAAGGAAACAGATATGAACCCTGTGAGCTTCTGTAATTGGATGCCTGGTTCTGCCTGTATCAGAGAAAACCTATCTCTGCGAGGGAGATTGGCATCTCTGTGTTGTTCATCCTGCACGTGGATATAATTAACATTCTATTGCACTGATGCCCTCCAGGTGACCTTGGTGAGGTTCCAGTGCTGGACTCGCCTGTCTATTGTCTGACACTGGTTTACATCTTCAAATACATCCTTCCTTCCTGTGCTCAGGAGAAACTACTGGGGCCAAGTGTGTGGCTCCTCCTGTCTCGTTGGCATCTTAGTCTTCGTGGAAACTCCAAAATGACACAGAATTCCTTTTCCAGGCCCATTTTCCTACCTTAGTTCCTCAGTATCTTTAAATTACTGACCTTCTGTCACATCCACTACTTGATTCACACCTTGTCATGTTGACTCTGGCTGACATGATTTTGGCCAGAGTCTCGTTTCTCCCAGTGTTGGGTAAGCCTGGATCCAGGTCTGTAGGGAAGGTAAAGGATTCAAAGGCTCCTCAAACAGAGGTGATGTGAAAAACCCAGTCAGTGCAGTTGTCAGTGTTTGTGTGTGTCAACAGGGATCACTTTGGAGCATCTTTTCCTGTCTTTTGTGCATATGTGCTCTCTTTCTTTATAGGGAATTGCCAGGTGAAGATGGCAAGGAGGTGGGAGTATAATTAAGAACAAAATCCTGCCTTCATTTATGTCCCTGTAATGAGTTAGTGTTGTTACCTGGATATTGCATACTGCAGTCAGGGCCTGCCATTTGGGTATTGAAAGTACCAGACTCATTGACAAAAAATAGAATTCTATCAAAATCACCCTCAAAGAAAAATTAATCTCATTCAAAATGAACATTTTTTCTAGAAAGTATCTGCTTCCTTCAAAAATTGTTGTCTCTGTTGAAAAGAAATTTTTAAAGCATGGAGTAAAATCTTCACGCTTTCAGTTTGGGGTTTCCCACTCCCCAGTTGAACATACTGTGTAGCTTTTGTGAAGTGTGTTATTTTGGCAACTCTCTCCCCAAGAAAGTGCATCTCTTCTTCTGGATGGTGACTTTGCACTCCATTGTGCCTATAGCATGTGAGGTTTTGTGGAATAGTTGTGTTGTGTCTGGGTTCAGATAGCCATTTTCCTATGACCTCTGTCCCTGGTGCTGCCCCACCCTCTGTGTTCCCAGTGTCCCTGTGCCTCTGGAACAGCACTTGGCTCTGCTGGGCCTGCAGAGGTCATTCCCTGAGCTTGTGGATGAACAGCTCTACTTCACAGCTCCTCTGATGAAGGTGAGCTGTGCTCTGGTCTTTCCAAGTGAGGCAACAGTACAATTTCCTTTTCCCCCTTGCTGCTTGTTTGCATGGAAGAAGAGGAACTGAGTGTTTAGGGGGTCCTGTACTTTCCTGTTCAAACAGGCATTGGATGGGCACATTGGTTTGGAATAGAGTCCCCTGCCTGGCTGAGAGTAATTACTACTGTATTTTGGGCTGGACTGAATGAATGGGTTGCATAAATGCCCCTCTGAACCACTCACTTGTCGTTCCTACGGCGTTTTCATTTTAGAGACCCAACATTTCATTCTAATTGACAAAGTTTCAATGGCAGACTCCAAACCAGAAGCAAAGCATTCAAAGCAGGGAAAATGCAGGAGGCTCTGGAGGTCATTCATATATCAGAGGGTCTGGACATCATTCATCTGGAAAGAATTCAAAATTTGCCATATGTTTCCTTTGTAAAATATTTGTAATGATATAACACAAATATATAAATATTGGAAAATTGGCCATTTTCCATGGTATTTAAAATATATTATGTTGTACCATATAAGCTAAATTGTAAGGAAACTGGTCAATTTTCTAAATTATTTCTCAATCTTCAGTGCATTTTGATATATACGTACCATCGTATGACTAATAAATATATATTTATGCTATAAGGTTAGGGAAATACATTCCCCTAAATGTGTGTATGTATTATATATGTGTGTATATAAATGGAATATATATAGTTTTTTGTTTTGAGTTCCTTTATTTATTCTTTTAACACACAGCTGACCTTCCAGATGCATGCCAGAAACCCAGGGTTGTTTAGCCCTTAATGATGATGTTAATAATGTAAGTAAAAACCCCCTGAATTTTAAAATCAAAAGTCATTGCTAATATGATTGGAAGCAGCAGAGTTCGACTTGTGCATGTCCTGGGCCATGCAGGCTTGTCACTTCCCAGCTTTTTCAATATGATTTCTGGAGGTTTAGGAAGTAGAATATCAGTCTTCAGGCATTTGGAGACCTATCTGTGAAAGAAAAGTTCAAGTTGTGCCTGCAAATTGTGTTTTCCTTTTGTGCCTCTGTCCCTCCTACCAGCCCTCCATTTCTGAGGAGACTCCAGTGGATTTCTGAATAACTCCAGCAGTAGGAAACTGCTATTCAGAGAGAGAGAGGTCTGAGCAAAGGCTGATACAGCCAAGGTGGCGTTGGGATAAACGGAGAGGCTTTTTTCTCCAAAACATGGACTGGGGTAACTCAGAAGGTGGACTTGGTAGGCTGCTCCCATCCTGCCAACATAAGGGCTATTTAGAACTAAATTGGTTTTAATCTAAGGTGTTAGAAGGGAGATTAGAATTAGCCTTTAACTTGGTGGGTATAGATTTTTCACACTGGGAACTTATGTAGCACCTCTTGAATTTTTATTGGGCAAAGCATTTTGAGTTTTGCTGAGCTACTGTGGGGAAAAAAAATGGATTCAGCATAACCCCAGAAGAAGCATTTGGGCACTGACCAAGCTCCCCATGGAATGCTTATGGCTCCAAGACTGCCAGAGCTCCAGGAATATTTGGACAATACTCTCAGGGCCAGGGTATGATTGTTGGATGTCTGTTTGCAGGGCCAGGGGTTGGACTGGATGATCCTTGTGTGTCCCTCCCAGCTCAGGATATTCCACAATTCTATAACAAATTGCCAGGTTGCAATATCCACCCTTGCTTCACCTTGTCTGTCTGTGAGTGCAGACTTGTACTGGAAGGAAGGGACACCTGGGAGATATTTTACACTTGTGGAAAGGAGGTGGTGAGTGTGAGTGAGTGTGGCTACATGGATGGACCTCTTGTAATTTTGATAGGCAAAGGGTCTTCTGTTAAACTTCAAGAGGAGTTCCAGACACTGATCAAGGACAGGCTGTGTCTCTAAATTTCCTCTCTGACCTGTTCCTCCTGATTTATTAATGTTAATTTAAATTTATGTCCTGTGCCTTCAAAAATGATTTTCAGCTGCTATTCTTTGGGCATCTCTTGCCATCTGCCATGTGAAATGTTCCAGCTTGATTTCATTTGGTGGAACATTCCTTTTCCTGTTCCACCCTCTCTCATTGGCAAGTGACCTGCCCCAGCAGCACAGGCAGCAGCACGTTTTTACGTGTCTACTGTTCTCTTCCTGCCTGGGAGAAGCCAGGGAGCTGCAGATCCGTGGCACTGCTCCGGTAGCATGTTGGCAGGCACATGAAGCAGATTCTCCAGTCACCCTTAACGCCAACAATGAGATTTATTATCTTCATTGCTCTTAGGGAAATTAGCCCAGGGAATTAATTTATGGTGTTTTGAAATGCTGTTGTCTTATCGAGTGACTGCTTGCTTATGGCCAAACTCCCTGTTACCTTTGGTCACAGAGATTGCGTGTTTAATGTGAGCTTTAACGGGGGCAATTAAAAGGGCACAAGTGAACACAGTCACACTCCAGGCCGTTTATGGCATTTGATCCTTGTACAGCAGGAATGACCCCTTCCAGCTCACCTTCTCTCTCAACATTGTATCTGGGAAGGGAGATAAATTCACAGTTAATAAAGATAAGGCTGGAAAACTCCCTTTGTGAACTTGTGAATAGCTCACAGGTTGCAGTTCAGTTTGTAACAGCAGGATCAGCAGCAGCAGTATCTTGTAATTCCATGAGCCAGAAGGAACCACTTCTGAGGGAACAGGAATTGGGAAATGATAATACCTTGCTTTCACTGTACTGGAAAGCAAGATTTCAAGGGTTAAAATCTGCATTAGCATACTATTGATTAAATCCTTTCATTTCCCAATGTATACACTGCAATCTTTTGTGATTCTTCAGCATTTCTAGAGTAATGGTGCTCTTGGCAGGGATGGCTCTTGTGGGTACAGTGCTTATCCAAGCATCCACAATGGTGTTGAAGATGGAGTGGTGACTCTTGCCCTTCTGTCTCCTACATTATTTATATTTGTATTATCATTAATTAATGATTTATGGAGCCCATTTTGCAAACCATGAGTCCATTTAGGGCAGTATAAAGCAGTGTGGATGTAAAACATGAATACACACAGGTGCTTGCCCTGTGCACAGAGGCAGCCACCTTTGGGATGGAAACTGGCAAGAGATACAAAAATGTACAAAAACTATTTAGCCAGAGGGCAGAGTCCTGTATTCCAAGAGCTGGAGAAGGATAACAAGAATGTAAATATTCTGAATTGTATTCAGCATCATCTTCTCTTGCAAGTTGCTTGTTGTAGTTTGAGTCAGTCTCTTTGCTACACAAAGTAGCACAACCTCAAGTGGATATTCCCCCTTGAGGGAGTTCCATCTCCAGTACCTGGCCAGGATGTTGAGAGGGTTATTTCATCATGGTAATGGAGATATATGTGCAAGATACAGTGCTTTTCTCCTATGAAATTAGACTCCCCCCAGTTAAACAGCTATCTTGGGTTTTGTATCAAACCACACATCTAGGAGTCCCCAAAAGGCTCATTTTCCCATAGTTCCTGCAATGTCTCTCAGTGTTTTTCTCCTTTTATCCCAACTCACATGTATAGTTCTTTGGTTGGAAAGGTGCTCCAGGAGCTCCTCTTGAACTTCCATTTTCTTTTAATTGTAGCTGGTTGGCTCTGTTTCATATGCCAACTCTGTCTTGTTGAGGATTTTTTGTTACCTATTGCTATCATGTGATAGCATTAAAGCTAGATACCAAATCCTGCTGACGCTCAAAAACATACAGTGTGAGAAACTCTGAGGAGGTCAAGTGACTGTGCTCACTTGTTCTTCATCCAAACAGGTTGTATTTTTCTCATTTTGGAGCTGGACAAAATGTCCTGGGCAGTCTTTTCATCGTAAACATAAATGTTGAGGTCGTCATGCATTGGGTGTAAGGATAAACATCCTTGCTTGTATTTAAACGTCCATCTTCCTCTCTCAATCAGATAGTGGAATGACAATTGTGTGGGTTTTTTTTTTTTGTTTATTTTGCTTTTGTGGTGTGGAGCACTCGTATGAGCTTGGCTCGTGATGGAATATCTCAATCACTGGCATATCACACACAGGTTACATCAGTGCAGCTGAAAGCTCTCTCTGTAGTTATGCCACACAGGTTTACCTCCATGCCCATAAAACCACATCCACCAGGGACCTCATCAATGCAAATACACTCAAGAGCAGCTAATGAGGATTTTAATTTAGCTTTAAATGCCTTTGGTGCTGGGTAGGCCTTTACAACACCAGGCGGGGAAATCTCCGAAGCTCTGGTGGCTTTCACCATAAATGTCATTGCACTGTATTTATTGTTTGTTTTAGCTGCGTTTCTAATGACCAAAAAGCTCCTTTCTCAGATTACACCAATGCTGTGTGTTACTTCCCAGCACCTTGGTTTGTTTAAACATAGAGCAAAATGCAGGAATTGTCCAGAAATAGTTTTCCGTTATGGG
This sequence comes from Taeniopygia guttata, assembly GCF_048771995.1. Lineage (NCBI taxonomy): Eukaryota > Metazoa > Chordata > Aves > Passeriformes > Estrildidae > Taeniopygia > Taeniopygia guttata. The sequence goes on along the minus strand of NC_133040.1, from coordinate 4,931,221 downwards.
ACCAAACGTGTGAGTGGGGGAGAACTGACAAAACATCTCCGGAAAGACTCCCAGGGAGAGCCTGGGAAGGTCCTGACTTCACTGGGTGACAGGGTTTTATGGAGGTGTGTGCTGAGGTGTTACAGATACCTGTGATCCTCTATCAGCATGGATCCTTGGAAGGACTTTCCCCAGGGTTACTTGATAAAGAACATTTTGCTGTATGTAGTTGAGCCAAACTTGTAAGATTAAGGTTTGTCTTGCCAATGTTTTATAACTGCCCAGACGTTTGCAGGCAACGATTACTTATTAATGCTGCTGTTATATGGAGTGTCACCTTTCCTTCTAATTCCTTCAATCCTCAGTGAGTCATTATAGACTTCAGAGCTGACTTCAACCTTTCTCGAGGCCTGTGTTTGCCAGACCCTATCAATGGGAGATTTATTGCCCTGAGGTGGTATTTTCCAGCCTTGGTCCAGAACTGGTCTCGTTTACGACAGGATAGGGGCAGAGTTTTCAGAGGCTCACAGTCTTGGTGCTTGTTTGAGGTTTGAGGCACCTGTCTTAAGGTGTTACATGCTCCCACTATGAGGTAGTTCTGGTGCTGCTCCTCCTCCTCTTCTTTTTCCCTTTACTTTTTTTTATTTTCTTTCACCTGACACTTGCTCTCACAAACTTTCAAGAGTCCCTTTTGCACCATCTTTTCCAGCTGATCTCCTACCCTTGGAGTGCCTGGAAATTCCAGCTTTTCTTCACCTTTTCTGCCTCTGCAGTCAACTCCTTCCACAGCCTCTCTCTTTTCACTTTCTTTACAGATCAAAGTTTTTGTAACCCCATTTGTCCTGCACAGAAAATTTATGTCTGGTCATATTCTGGGAGCTAGCAAAAACTAATCTGAGTCACCAGCTGGCTATGATTTAAGGCCACAGTATCTTATGTGATACATAACTTCTTTAAATCTGGGGGAGAAGATCAAGATCCCCAAGTCCCTTTTACCCAGACGCTGAGATGCTGTACCATCCCATGTCAATGCTCCCCGCAGTAGGAGGACACAAAGTGTTGGGCAAAGGGACCTGATGAACTTCTGGGATAACAGTTCTTTGCTGTATTTCTCCAACTGGTTTAGGATTTGTAGTACAAGCTTCTAGGAGTCTGTTTGCACAGCTGGAAACCTGCTGTAGCCAGCATGATTCCTCAATTTATAATGTCCTACTGCCTGACACGTTTGGTAGCTTTGGTGAGGTGCCTCTCAGATCTCACACCAGGGCCTGGCCTTGCTGTCAAAACTGTACCATCCCTTCAGCTCTGTGTCCAGCCTCAGCAGAGACCGAGGATTAGCTTTGCACAAGATTGAAGTACAGACAAAATGAGGTGAAAATCCTCCTTCTGGCTTTTCTTAATAGAGTTTGCAACACCTGCCTTCCCCAGGTGACAGGATTAAGTGTTCAGTAAACATGAGAACTATCCTTCTGTGTATACATTCAGGCCCTATTAAAAGCCCACTACTACAAGCCTGTGTTCCAAATCCCAGCTTTTTCAGTGGTTTAAAGCCTGGCTCCTACATCTGAGACACTCCACTGCTTGACAGCTGCTCTGTGGCCTATATACAAAATAAGTCTGAAATCTCAATTTGATCATTCCAGGACTTGCAAGTGCATCACAGAATCACTCTCACAGCTTGACAGCCTGGAAGGACATGCTGTAGATCTGGAGTTGGATGAATTCCTCTTGGAGTTTTGGAACCAGGCCTGCAACGCCAAGCAGAGGTGGAGAACCAGAGACTTGGCAGGGAAAGCTTTCCCTTTCCAGGCATGTATGTTGTGTTTGAAACCTGAAATGAAAGCAAGTTTTTCCAGCCCTTTAAAACTTGAAGAAATCTGTCCCTCTGTCCCACCTTCTACCATGAAATAGTTTCCTTCCTAACACCTGTTTGAGGCTGACGCAGAAGTCTCTGTGTTGGCCTGTCCAGAGAGACGCAGTGAGCCACCCCACAATACCTCAGCAGTTAACACTTCAGCTCACAGTGAAAGCAGCTGCTTTGCTCCATGCCTCATAAAGCCCTGAACAAACTTTTACACATTTGTGCTGAGAGAAGGGATAGATACTCCTTATCCGCTTCCCTGCCAGCACACAGCACGCCCGGCAATTCCAGCAGGGCCATGGTTATCAGGTGAGCAATGAGGAGCAGTGTGAATGGAGATAGGGGCTGGGCTGGGCACTGTGGCAGGTTATTGCAGCCCTGCTGGCGCCGGCGGGGCTGGCGCGGGTGGCTCGGTGGCCTGCCAGGGAGGGCCATGCTCAGATGGCTCCTCACCCTCACAGTGATGAGTAAACACCCAACGTGACATCCGGAGCCAGCCCGCGCTGTCACCTTTATGGGGGAAGGTGAACTTTCACCTTACCTCTGTTTGCCAGGCCTCCCTGTTGTATTTGCCCTGTCAAATCCAAAGAGTTGTTCCGAAGTGTTCCTCTTCACAGCCTGCGCGTCCTCCCCAAAATATTTCCCATTTTTTAAATGGCGGTTTCCAAGCAGTTCAGGAGCATCTGTCAGTGTGCTGGCTTTTTGAGGCTCTGTGCAGAAATTTGCTGTCCTGCTCACAGACCAACACTCCTCTGAAAACCAGAACCTGTGCTACCAGATTTGTCAAAGGAGACAATTCAGCGTCAGGTCTGAGGTTGTCTTTGCCAATCCAGCAGTTCAAACTGTGGTTCTAAGTCAAGTCAAGTATCTTGCAGCAAGTAATCATGGGGACATGAGAAACAAGGGGCTGTAATATATCAAATTGTTGTGTTGCATTTTTTCATGTGTTGTGATATCAAGAGGTGCAGAGGGTTAATGGCAGGTCTGGAAGCAGAATTGGGTTGTCTGATCTTGTGGCAATATTTCTAAAGATCATTATTAGATTACTGAATTCTCAGTTCCTTTGACAACCTTTTCTTGAAGGTCATCTCTTTTCAATTAAAACACTACACTTTAGATAGTTAATGCTAATTAAAGTTGGCACTTTTTACGGTTTCAGGAACCATATTTTAATAATGTCAACTGATATATATTCAGAGTTAAGTTTATGGAGAAGATTGATATAAAGAAGGAATTGTACTCAGAAAGGAATGAAGAATCTCGTAGCAGTGATGAAGTGAGAGATGCTCAGAAGGGCCATGTGGGTATGAACTGAGCCCCTGGAAATGCAAAACCTTCTTGTGCAATCTGGGAAAGCTTGACTCTCATTCTGACCAGTTATCAGAGCATTTCTTCATCCCAGGGGTGTTACTATGTGACAGTACTGTAGGAGATAGAAATCACAGATGATTCAAAAGGAAAAGCAATGCTTAACTTGGACACCAATTGCCCTTCCTCTTGTTGTAGGAAGTGCTTTACTAAATGGGGTTTCTAAATATACATTCTGATTTCTCTGTAAGCTGTAGATTATCTTTGTTCTCAGGAATTCTGCGTAGATCTGAGATACTGAGTTCTGACAATCTTCATTAACTAGCAATGCTCCATTAGCTAATTGCTCAGTGACAGTGACCTTTCTGGGTAAGTCCACATGACAACCACATAAATGCCATGCTCCTGCTTCCTGATTAACTTTATAAACCATTTGCTGTATAGCTTTAGTCCTCAGCTAACAGCACCTTTGGCTTTCATGTGAATTTGAGTGCCAGGGCCAGTCCAGTAGATAGGCTTTGCTTGTTTGGAGTCCAGAGGGAAGGTCAGCCTCCTTTATAGGAAATAGGTGAGGAATTTCTTTGAGGAACCCAATCAACACCACACGGATGGCTGTTCCAGCAGTGATGTGTTCCTGAACACCTTGCCCACTACCTGGCAATGGAGGAACTTGTTCTATGTATGGATATGAGATCAAAGAGTGATGAGCAGAAGAGGAAATATGGGGTGCACCAATTGGTCTTGGCCAGAGTTTTGTTGCTTTGCTGGCTTGGCATTGTGTCAGGAACAGAGTGGCTTAAGGCAAGAGAACAGAGGTGCCTGGCAGTGTGTGAGCTGTGCCATTCCTCTGGTACAAGAAGGTCCAGATCTCGGGAGGTTTCAGTGGGCAGGCAGTGCTGTGAAGGGCTCTCCAGAGTCTAACACCCACCCCTACCCTTCATGCATCTGTGATCTGGAGTGATAAGAGTTTCCCATATTGGGAGATACTAGCCTAGTATGTAATCATGGGTCTTTTGGGAGACACTATAAAGACAGGACAATTATAACTGGTCCATCCTTCCTCCCCTATGTGGGTACCCAAGATATCAGAAGAGCTCAAAGTCCTGTGCTTAAATGCACATAGCAATGGCCTAAGTAGCAGAAAATAAATTTAATCTACCTAGGCCTGGTTGTGAGGGTAGTTGATGCTCCAGGTCTTTGCAATGTTTTCCTTCCTCTTTAAACCATTGTGTTTTCCTTTTAACAGCATCTCGAATAAACCTCTGCTATTTTAAAAAAATTGTTACTATTTGTATTTTTGCTGTGCTTGGAGCTCTACTTAAGACAGCTGATTTATGCCTAGGCCAAATATGAAAGCTGTGGGATAACATCTCCAAGGTTTGATATCATTCCCTCCTGTAGCTTAGTTAAAGATATGGGGCTATGTTGCGGAGTCATGATTTAACCCACCAGCTGTGGGTGAGAGTTTAAACACCATTTAGGGCCCCAGCCCTTTGCTTCTGATCTGCAGATAAGGAGGAGGTTAAATAACTGCAGCCAATCTGGATGGAGATCACAACCATGCCTTATGTGGGTGTGGCCCATAAACTTTTATGATAGTCTTGGATACTACTGAGAGGTTTGTGGCTATCTTGTCTTGGATCTTCAAGGATCTGCCTTCCATAGGGAGAAACTGAGTTACAAGTGGTTGTATTGCAAAAGCTCTTAATAATCCTTGGTATATGCAGAGGGTTGATGCTGGCTGTGGGCTTTGCTTTTGCATCTATGGAGGTTTCAGTGGAGGAAAATCAATCTGACACCTTAGAAGAAAGAAAGTTCTTTCTGTTTCTGATCTCACACTGTGCTCATTATTGTACAGGTTGTGACATCCTGGTCACTATGTCAACCCCCAGAGAATCCATCTCTCAGGTGACAAATCCCAAGGAAGAATTAAGGATGCAGGTTGCAAAACCTGATACAAGTTTAGCTTCAACAAGCATTGAATCAGAGCTTAGAGGAGTGAGGAAAAGAGCAGCTCAGCAGAGATTTTGGTGAGGAAAGGACCGTTTAACAGTGCAATTTTCCTGTTGTTTCTCTTTTGATATTTTCCATTTCTGCTGTTTTAGGACTCCTCTCTAGTCTGGTCTTGTTCAGGTTTCTGCAAAGAGCAGTTTTATCTTCCCAGTGTAAAGCATGGTTTAAGTCCTGACAACCAGACTTTTTAAGACTGCTTAATTAGATGTTTCCTTCTCACCCTACAGCAAAATAAGCTGTTGGTGCCATCATAAAGGCTGGCTGGGAGTAGATGTCATCCCAGTGACAGAGAAGCATTGTTGATCTTACTGCAGCCTTTTTCCATGTTTTTGGATGTGGCCTGTGTCAGGCATTTGCCTCAGTGGATTGTCTGTGCCTGTGTTTCCTTACATGCTCATGCAGTGTTGCTCCACACTCAGCACTTGGAGTTGTTTTGAATTTTAGTTAGAGTTGATTTATGGTGAGATGTATAATGGTGTAACCAAGGGCAGCACAGGCTCTGGGATATGAGCCTGGTGCTGTTCCTCTGAAGTTAGGAATAATAATTCTGATGACTGGTTGAAAAAAATCCTGCAACTGTTCTGCCACCCCACAGCCTTTTCCTTCTGGCAACATCTCTGGGGAATTCAGTGCAGAGAAATTATGTTCTCTATCTCTTTGCCCTTTTATTCCCCTGGGTTCTTTCTCTTTTACTTCCTATGCCTCATTTGTTCCACTGTTCTGAATCATAAATAGTTCTGGTAGTAAAACACATCTACCGGGGGTTGTATGGGCTGTTCTTGCAGTTCTTGTTCCTTTGATGTATTCTTCGACTCCGCTATGTCTTATTTGGAGCCTGAAGAGATGTGACAAGACAAGTAATGCAGCTGGTAAATATTTTAGCATCCCACTTGGAGCACTTGAGAGCAGTCTGGTAATGTTCTCAGTGTCGGTGAGTTATTTTCACATGGATGATGCACTGTCTTCACTGCTCCAAAGGATCTGAACTCTAACATCAACTCAGATTTTGAGTGAAGAACACTTGAATCTCTATCGCTGAATTTGTTTGGATGTCTGGTCCAGGGGTCTTGTGTTGCTGCCTGGCTTTCCAGTGCTGCTGAGAGAAGTGAATATAGATGTTACTGCATTGCCCCAAGGAAGTTCAACTGCCTTGCACCAGAGATGGCCCAGGGTTTTAGTCACAGCTTATGAAGCCTTACACTTGATTGATTTTTGGGTAGGATCAGTGCAGTGCAGGGCTCCCATTCTGCTGCAGCCTTTGCTGCAAAAACTAAGTTTCAGCCTCTTAATTCAGTTGAAGCAGCCGTGCTGAATGTCTTGCTGGACTTTACCTGTAATTTTCAGATTCACGCTCATTGCCCACAACGTTTCAGGTGTTTCAGCCTCTCTGGGGATGCAGTTGGTGGGGCAGGATGGACCTGCAGCCATGATTCTGTTAGTGGTGGCCTTGGGAAGAGTGTGGCTTTGTCACACTGTCACAGATAAGTGACATACTGGGGCAGAGCAGTAGGAGAGGTCTGACTTACCTGAGCCTCATCTTCTGCTGACTTACCTGAGCCTCAACTTTAGTGTGGTCTAAAGCTGTAACAGCTTAGCTTCACTGAAGATTAAATCAGACATTCAGTGGTGATACTCCTGGGCTTCTACAGTGTTCTGAAATGTTTCTGCAGATTTAACAGGAATGCAACGAGCAAGCTTTTTAGTTCAAGGCTAATAGATAAATATGCAGATAACCTGGAGAAATAAATGGGCAATGTTCTTTCTCTGAGACTTTTAAAAATCCCTCTGTCAAATAATTTAGTAAGAACATAAATAAGAGATAAATGGCAGGAATGTGAATCCATACTGTAGCTTTTGGACTTGGCATGTTTATGCTTTACCCTCTTTTTGTGCATGTGCTTGCTGCTGCTATACTGAACAATGCCACTCTGAATAGTACAGTTGAAGTTATTTTCAGTGTTTTAAGGTGCAGCTCTTAGTTCTGAGGTGTCAGAGGGATTCATACAGTCAGAGTCTATTCTTACTTGTGGAATGCTCTTTGAATTGCAGCCATCAGCTGCCCATACCAACTTGAGTAAGTTTGGGCAAATGTCTCTTCAGTGGCTTAAATCACACCACAATTTAAAGTTATTACAATAACAGCTAGAAGCTATAACTAAGATCAACTCCCTGTTTTATGCACCTAGAGTGATGGTTTCAAGAATGGAAAAATCACATTTTAAAAAATAGATAAATAAGATTCTTGCTGCCATTTCACAGATAGGAAGCCTGAAGAACAGTCACTTGTGTACTTGATGTCACAGGGGTTGTGTGACAGAGCTGAAATTGGTCTGCGTGTCCAGTTTAATGCCATGAATTTCTCCTCTTCCTGGCTTTTTCCTTCTTGGAACTGCTGATGTCTTATATACCACTCTAGCTTAGCCCAGGCTGTCTCTCATTTGACTGTTTCTGACAGAATACTGTGTGCTACTTTTAAAAGCCTCCTGGGCTTGGAGCCTTTGGAAGCTCATCCCTCCTGGAGGCTGGCAGTGACAGCTCTGCTGGTTCCTACTGGCACTGCTTGGGAGTGTTGCAAAGGGATGGAAACAGGGTGTAATTGATCTGAAGTGAGGGCATGTTCATGAGATTTACATGCTGGGGGCCAGAGGAAAAGGGCTGCACTCAGTATTCCCACTCCCTTGGGTCTCCTACTCCCCACTCTCCTTCTGTCCCCTCTCTTGGGACATCAGAGGCAGCTTCTTGTTGTTGGTAGTCGTTTACTAAGATGCGACGGGCATGTCAGCTCAGGACAGGATTTTCCCTCAGGGCAGAAAGCCTTTAGTAGGAAAGGTGGAATTTTAAGGATTCTGGACAGAAAGAAAAAAAAAAAAAAGAAAAGAAAGAAAAGCCAAAAAATTCCTACCTGAGTGACTGAGAAATCTGGTTAGAGAAGGCACACTCTGGACTGGGGAGATTATTCATGTACTTCTGAAATCACATTTCCTTGGAGACTGGGGCAGAAATTGTGACATTGAATTTCATTTTCCTTTACATTTGTATACCAAAAATAAACCCTGCCTAAGTCATTCAGTGTCTTCTTGATGGTTTAGAAGCAGTCAGGATGACAACAGCTACTGGTCAGAATTGTCAGAATCAAGCCTCATTATCACAGCTTGCAGTACTTGACCTGGTGCTCTGGCCAGGAGGAGACATTCAATAGGGTGCCATATTCCCTTTGAATTAAGATCTTGCATATGGAATTTATGCAT